>NW_021703777.1:45851296-45962091 GCF_005190385.1 Monodon monoceros
TGTAACATGGCTATAGCATAGTTTTTTTTTAAAAAAAAGCATTGGCTTTCCTGTAATGATTTTTATTCCTAGATTGCCATGTTATGTTTTTCCTGGGCAGTAGTTTAAGAGTTTGTTTTTCTTTTTTCTTGAAACCGGTCCAGGGCCAGTGTTTCTTAATGTCTGAGCTAATGTGCTCCTTTCCGTGAATGAGGTGGAATGATCAGGGGTGCAGCTGACAGAAGCATTTTTTTCATCACGAGGACTAGTTTTTACGGTCACATGCTGCATAATATTCACAATAGCCTTGCCAGATTGACAGCCAGTAGCCTCTGTTCATAACTGTGGAAACCAGGGCTCAGAGAAGGAATGGGATTTTTATAAAATCCTTACCTCTGAGCAAGTTCCTGCTAGAACTTAGGGTCTTCTCATATTTGTACTGCGATCTTTCTGAGGCTACAATTCTTGTTTAAAGTTTCTCTTGAGAAACTCTGTAACTCCTTTCTCTTGATTAAAGTTGTACTTTTTTCCTGAATAATGTGCTAACTTTTGCCCCCTTGTCCATTTGGTTTGAAAATCTCCTTTTGGGATAACCCTCCCTTTCCTTGTCTGATGGGGTCATGGCTCCCAAGCCTGACCTCAGAGCTGTCTGGAGAATCATTAAAACATCTGTCCCAGGGCCCACCTGCTAGCACCCCAGAATCTGTAGTTTTAATGAACTTCAGGTGATTCTCATGAAGCTGGTACCTGCGAGATTGGGAACCGCTGTTCTGGGGAACACACACCCCTGACCTAGAGATCAGACCTCTCCTGCTGGCTCACTGGGGGATGGTCCTGAAATGGCACCTGCCCTATCAGCCCATGTTTCTGTGGTTCAAGGCACACATGTAGACACATTTTTCTTGTTGTTTTGTTAACAGTCTGCTTCCTCAAGAAGTTGATGTCAGAACCAACAGAAGGATTCTACTTTGCAACAGTCATACCTCTTGCTATAATCCTTTTCCTCTTGCCTGTTCTGTGTTCCCAGCTGTGGACTGAAATATTACCCTTCAGGACTATCCTCAAGTGTTTTGCATTCCCCAGGGGAACATTCTGGCTGGTGGGATGAGTGAGCGTTCTGGAGTCAGGGGGATCTGGGATTGACTTCTGTTTGTTAGCAAATTGGCCACGTTGCTGAAGGAGGGTTCCAGACAGCAGTTTTCTCATCTGTAAAATGCGGGGGGGTGATTATAACTTCCTTGGAGGGTTGTGTGAAGGTTAGAGATAATGTATGTAAAACACTCAGGACAGTGTCTGGCCCTTATTAAGTCCTTAACAGATCTTTAAAAATACATTTTAAAGGTCAGTGTAGGAAATTCCCTGGCGGTCCAGTGGTTAGGACTCTGCCCACTCACTGCTGAGGGCCTGGGTTCCATCCCTGGTCAGGGAGCTAAGATCTCACAAGCCACGTGGTGCAGCCAAAAAAATAAATAAATAAAGGTCAGTGTAGGTCACAAAGAAGGACATCGTGTCTTCGTGAAACTGTGTAGCTGCAGAGAGCAGAACTGTGTGTGTGGCAAGGGAGGTGTCTGAGCCATGGGCTGGAGGGTATGTGAGCAGACTTAAACTACTCACCGTTAAGCTAATTTCTCCCAAAATGTATTTTCCTGACAGCAGTTACTGAGTCCCTCTCCTCTTTTCAAGAGCAAAATCTATCAATAGAATAGGTTTCCTTTAATAACTTGCTTCTCTATTGCTTCCTTAAAATGAATAGGAAATTTTTTTTTAAAAAAAAAAACCAGTGTCTTCCTGTGGGCAGACCTTGATCTAGTCAAGAGGCTGCAGATGGCAGGACCAGGCAAAGTCTTAAAAAAA
This sequence comes from Monodon monoceros, assembly GCF_005190385.1. Classification (NCBI taxonomy): domain Eukaryota; kingdom Metazoa; phylum Chordata; class Mammalia; order Artiodactyla; family Monodontidae; genus Monodon; species Monodon monoceros. The sequence goes on from NW_021703777.1 coordinate 45,853,130, forward strand.
TTCTGCATTGGGAATTCCCTGGCGGTCCAGTGGTTAGGGCTCCGCACGTTCACTGCTGAGGGCCGGGGTTCAGTCCCTGGTCGGGGAACTAAGATGCCGCAAGATGCCTGTTTTGGGTAAAACGTAAACAGGAAAGCAGGAAAATAAGGGGGAAAAAAGTCCATGTACTGGTAGAGAATTACAGTTGAAACGAGTGCTTTAAAATGAGTTGTCCCTTATTTGATCAGAATTCTGCCTCCATCACCTGAAAGCTTGGGGAAATTTTATAACTTCTCTGAACCTCCCTTTCCTCAAATGCAAAAGGAAGGAAATAGTTCTAACTTCATAGGACTGCTGGGAGCGTTAATTAAAAGAATGTGTGTAAAGCATTTGTCTATTATAGGTTCAGCAAATGTTTGTTGAAGAATAAATGATTTAGCCAGGACTTCATTTAGCCTGGCTTCATGATATGAAGCCAGGACTTCATATTATGATATAAAATAATGTAGGGGTAAATGAGATGTCAGAAGATGAAGTATAAATCCCTAGCTAAGAGGTATAGAATATACTTTTAGCCTGCCCCTCTCCCCAACCCAACTTTTCTGTGTATAGCTTTCCCCCTACTGAGGAACTGGATTTGTGGTCAGGAACTTTATATTCATCTTAGACTTTTAAGAACCTCACCATTCATTTCTGTTTTCCTCAAAATGCAGGTGCACCTATTATTATGTCTTTCCCACACTTCTACCAAGCAGATGAGAAGTTTGTTTCTGCCATAGAAGGCATGCACCCAAATAAGGACTATCATGAAACATTTGTGGACATTAATCCTGTGAGTACACACATCTTCTTGGTTAAAAACCATACATTTTATTCTGTCTATACGGTGTTCACCAGCTTAGCCCTGGGTACTCTTGAGAAGTGTATTGTCTTCCTTCCATTCACATATTCAAGTGGAGGGAGCTCAGCTCAGTGTGATGTGATGTAGAGTCTCACAGCCCTGTAATTAGAAGGCTGAGTTGTATTGAGCTAATACGCAGAAATATCGGCAAACCCACTTTAACAAAAAAGCAACAGTGAAAGTCCCATCATTGGAAACAACTGGAATCGGACCCAGGTAACCTGGTCAGTCTTCTGTTGCCAAAAGACTGGACCTGAACATCCACACATTCCTCTCACTGGGCCACAGATGAGCAGGGTGAAGACATTCCTCTGCTTACTCGCTGCCAGGAACGTTTTGGTTGAAATCTAAATGTATATATATTAGCTTCAGTCACTTTTGGCAAAACTCTTTATACAGGTGCTTTTGAGAGTTATTATATGACATCATTAATTTAAAAAGCATCAAATATATACATACTCTAATCCCGTATTCATAGAGGAGAAAACCTAAAAACCATGTTGAGAGGATGTATCATTTCACAATGTGAGAACCTTTCACTATAGGGACTGAATTAAAGGTGAGATATCTTCATTCTTGGGATTTTGAGCACATGCATGAAACAGTCACAGAAGAGCCAGCACATTCTTTGAGCACAGCGACTTATGGGCATTTCACCCTTAGCTACACTCATTGCATTTATATTTGAGAAATCGGTGCTCTTATCGTTTTGTGAATAAGGTCAGGTGTGGTTTTCTCCCTTTTCTCTCTTAGCCATCAGTCAGTTCCTTTTCAGTAGCCAAACTGCTTGTCACCAGGGTGAGGCACAACCCCACCCGTTTGGTGCAGAGGGTGGCGTGGCCATGGGAGGACAATGCTGTGTCTGTCCTCCGGGCTCTGTTGGGTGGGCCTGGCCACACGTGGGCACCATTCTCTGGCTGTCACCATGTCTTCCTTGTAGCACTCTGGCCCTCCGCCTGGAAACCCAGAGCTGACAGGGTATCTGCTGGATCTCCTTCCTGCCCGGGTCCTCTAGGGCTTTGCTATTCAAAGTGACAGCATCCTGCCCAATCTCAGGCCCCACCCCAGACCTACCAAATCAGAATCTGCATTTTAATAAGGTGCCCAAGGACTCGCATGCATAGTAAAGTGTGAGAAACATTGGTCTACCAGGCACCTTACACAATCCACAATTCTCATTCTGTCCTGGGGAACAGTTTTCCCTCGTCCCACTCTGCCTAGCAAATGTGGCAGTGGCCGCCCTGTTTATCAGAACCACCCAGAAACGGTGCTCTATCGACAAAAACTGTGTGTGTGGTTTTAATAAATCCTAACGTTTTCTTTCTACTTCTCTGATTCACAGTTGACTGGAATTATCCTAAGAGCAGCCAAGAGGTTCCAAATCAACGTTTATGTCAAAAAATTAGATGACTTTATGTAAGTTTTGCTTGTTTCTGCAGAGGCAGAGGGTGGTTTTGCTACATTGACTTTCTGGTGGGGTTGATGTCGAGAGGGGTACAGCCCACTTCTAAGTCTGTTCACCCTGGCCTTCAGGGATGAGGCACGATCAGCATTGTCATGGGCAGCCTTGGTCTTGGAAGTTAATTATTTTACTTAACCAAACACTTATAGAATGTTTTCCATGGATCAGCCATTATTCTAAGTAGTTTACACACATTAACTCATTTGTTCCTCACAATAACCCTGTATTACCCCCTTTTACAGATGAGGAAACTGAGGCCCAGAGTCTACTCTTACCCACTCTGCTAAGCATTTCCCTCACCAGGATTCTGGCTGCCTCCCTCCCTCCCTTTCTTTCCACTGCTCCCACCCAGGCCAGCCACAAACCCTCCCGTGGATGGTTAAATACTCTCTGGAGTCCAGTGTACCCACACTCCTTCTACTTAATTAGGATTCTCGAGTATAATCTCCTGCTCAGACTTTTCAGTGGAAATTGAGAAAATGATTTCATTCAATGTTGAATGAAAAAGCAGAATGCAAAACTGTAATACATATCTATAATATATCTATATTTATCTAATCTTTCTGTCGCCTATCTATCATTCAAACTTGGTTGGCTCCCCCCATAAAATTTGCCAGGCTTAAGCACATGTGTTTGGGATCTTTCTAGAAAGCAAATGTGATTTGTAAGGATGCATTTTGTGTATTTCTGAGGGAGTATAATTTAGTAGTTACAATCTAGAGCCTTAGAATCAAAGTGGAATTCCAATCCTAGCTCCACCACTTCCTCATGGTGGTCCTGGGCAAATTACTCCGAGCCACCATCTCCTTGTCTTAAACCTGGGACAGTAATACCTACTGCATTGGGACTACCATGAGAATTAAGTGAGATAATGTTCCCAAGACACCTGGTACAGAGCTGGTACATAGTAAATGCTCAGTAAGTGATTGCTCCAGGCTCTTGTAAAGACAATACTGAGTAGCCTAATTATAAAACATTCTGAGGAATGACAGCATTGTTCTGCTGGAACCTCCCCTCCAATAACTCTTGGGAGTATGGTAATCATTTTGATGAATTTACTTTTGGCATCTTGTGTTTTGGTTAAACACACTTTACATAAATGTGCAACCCTTTGAATTGCTAGACTGTTTGTGATCTAACTGCTGATTATTAGGTGTTTGCAGATATAATAAGAGGTCTGCATAAATTCCAGGTAATTTAATGAAATAACTGGGCTGGCATTTTCATATAAACTTGTCTCGCCAGGCCAGTGTGCCATCCTAATGAGGATGTCTATAAAATAGTCTCTTTTTTTGTGTTTGTAGTGAAACGGGAAATATTAGAACCCTGGTTTTCCCAGTGATGTATATCAATGAGGTAAGTCCTGGGAGGGAGCCACAGGTACGTTTTACCTGTGGAAGCTTGGGGAACTTCCTACTTCTGCGATTGTAGCTATGTGTAATTTAAGATGTGAGAAAGGGGCAAAGGTGATTTTTTTTTTTTTCTTTTTTTTTTTTTTTTTTTTTGCGGTACGCGCGCCTCTCACCGCTGTGGCCTCTCCCGTTGCGGAGCACAGACTCCGGACGCATAGGCTTAGCGGCCATGGCTCACGGGCCCAGCCGCTCCGGGGCATGTGGGATCTTCCCAGACCGGGTCACGAACCCACGTCCCCTGCATCGGCAGGCGGACTCTTAACCACTGTGCCACCAGGGAAGCCCAAGGTGATTTTTAAAAACCTGTTTGTCCTCAGAAAATTTCTGTTTATATGTTTACATGAATCTTCCTGTGTCTGAGATTTGAAAACGACAGAAAGAAATTTCCCTTGTCAAGAACATTATTTGGGTGAAACTTCTTTCTGGGAAACTGGTTATGTAAGAAACAAAATGCAAAGGTAATTAGTTTACTGTTCATTAGTTGAGGAGAAAAAGAATAAAAAAGAGCGTGGGGTGCTTGAGAAATTATTAAATAAAATGTGATACATGCCCATTAATTGCAGTGATACGTGGGTGCCTTATCCTTCATCATAGCATAGAGTCTTTTCTACTTTCTGGTTCCTGTCTTAGTTCAAACAAGAGGAGTTTCTCTTGAGAAATATTTCTTTCACAGTGTACCCACAGAAATGTTATCCCTAATTGTTAGGCATAAATTGAAGTTCTGTAAAGCATATTCTGAAAGCTCATAAAACATCCACTATTTTAGACGCCTGTGATAAATTCTTTTCTGAATCACATATCACATTTACTGTAGTTATATCTCCTCAATTTCCCTTCTCTCTTTCACCCAGTTTTGAGGGGAAACTTGCAGAATTTTCCCCCTCAAATTCATGATCGGCTGGCTTCCATTGTTAACAGCAACAGTTGTTAAAAGTTTCATGATTTTTCTCTCTTCCCTAAAAATATTTGTTCTTTGTAGAAGATTTAGTAACAAAGATTAGCAAGGAAAGGGAAAGTTCAAATGACTTCTCACAAAACCTGAGGCAGACTGATAAATTTTTTTTTTTAATTAATTAATTAGTTTATTTTTGGCTGTGTTGGGTCTTATTTGCTGCACAGGCTTTCTCTAGTGGCAGTGAGAGGGGGCTACTCTTCATTGCGGTGCGCGGGCCTCTCTTGTTGTGGAGCACGGGCTCTAGGTGCACCGGCTTCAGTAGTTGTGGCTCACGGGCTCCAGAGCGGAGGCTCAGAAGTTGTGGCACACGGGCTTAGTTGCTCCGCGGCATGTGATCTTCCCGGACCAGGGCTCGAACCTGTGTCCCCTGCACTGGCAGGTGGATTCTTAACCACTGAGCCACCAGGGAAGCCCCTGATAAATTGTTTTTAACTTGCTTTATTTTCCTCAGCAATATGTTGTAAAATTTCTTTTCCAAAACAACTTTGTAAAAAATAATTTGATGTTTCACATTTTGTAAAAGTAACGTGCTCTTTATAGAACTCAGGAGATTAAAAATAGTATTTAAAAAGTGAACTGCTTGATAAGCAAGCCCATCCCTCACAGAAAAGTGCAATTGAAATCTGCTTATGTTGCCTCAGTATTTTTCTGGTTTTGATATTACATAGTTGAGACCATACGGTAGATACAGTTTTATATCCTTTTTCAACTTAGCATTGTATTGGTAGCCACATTGATAAACTTTTGAAGGGTTTGTGATTACAGTTCTAAGACAAGGCTTTTATTGTTTCATAGGAAGAATTCAGGCAATATTTACCATTTATAGGACCTATTTGCAGTTGCTCCTGGGTCATTACGGTTATTGTTTGTGGGGAGAGCCATGGAAGGAGGGCTTTTTGAAAGTGTGGAAGGGCCCTGTTCTGCCAGCTTACATTCATTGTTGCATCATATTTGAAGTCCCCTCCACCTTAACTTCTGCTTTGACTTTTTGTTAAAGACTAGATTGAGTCCAGGGAATGATGGAGTGAAACCTCGTGCTTTTACTCCCTCCCAGAAAGAACTTGACTTTTCTCTTCTCTAGAAAAGGAAAACATTAGACCTGGAAGTGACCTTTGAGACTGCTCTCCCACCCCTTTCCTTCCAGAGGTGGAGACTCTGACCATGATGGGCCTTCATCTGCAAATTGAGCCTAAATTAAGCCCAAAGTCCCGGTTGTTGCTAATAATTTTTATAGAATTAAGCTCTTCAGATACCTCACAGTTTAAGGTGATAATACTTTTGCCCTTAGTTATCTGGAATTCTGGTTAGCCTCAAGACTTCCCTGAACACTTTCTGTCTAGACCTCTGGTCCCGATCAGTATAGATCCAACCAAGAGAGAAATGATGCTTTCCACATGCCATTGTTGGAATATTGCATTCATTCATTCATTCATTAATCTAATCAAGCGACATTAATTGAGCACCTACTGTGTTTCAGGCGCTATACCCAGTGTTTAGTTGACTGAAATAAAAGTCTTGCCTTCAGGAACCTCACAGTCAGGAGGAGACAAACAAGTAAATAGACAGTTATAATGCAGAATGTGGAGACAGTGATGGAAGATTTTAGAATGTGAGATGGAAGCGCAGAAAAGGGGCCTTGAACCAGGCCAAAGGAGACTTCTGGAAGGAAGTTATGCTGAGTTGGATTTTGAAGGGTGACATGGAGTTATCTGATACAAAAGAAAAGCTGATATTATCTCAGTATTTCTGAATACTTTCCCCCTCCTTTTTCCCACCAATTTTGAGTAAAACATGTCTTCAGGAGAAAAGAGACATCAATGAATAAGTGCCCCCTCTGGTTATTCTGACTTATAAAAGGATTTTCAGTATCTCTGGTTTGCTAACAGGAGGACATACCCAAATTGTGTTTAATGGTTTGGAGGAAAGATAGAGCAAAAAACTTTACACCCTGGATATTCAGTAATCAAGGGAATACTATTTTCTTGCTCCTCCTCGCAGAGTGTTCTCATTGATAAAGAGACTGCAAGTCGACTGAAGTCTGTGATTAACACCACTCTGATCATCACCAACATACCCTACATTATCATGGCGCTGGGTGTGTTCTTTGGTCTGATCTTCACCTGGCTTGCGTGCAGAGGACAGGGATCCATGGATGAGGTGAGCAGTGGCTGGAGGAATGTCTCCCTTACTGAATAACGTTCCCTGAGGACTTCAGCTGTGCTTCACTGAAGGGCTGTCAGAGGGCTTATTAGGGTGGATTCTGAGGTTTTATGCTGGGCACAGTGATTTGATGGTTATATTACTGCTGGGCCAAATGAGAGGCAAGGGAAGTGTGTCAAGGTGGAGGGGTGATAGAATGGTATTTCCCAGTATTTCAGGCTTTCTTGGTAGGAATGGAACCCCTGGGAGAAAGCATTATGTCTTTGCAAATAACCTGAAAAAAAGAGGAAGAATATAAAACAGCTAGGCACCCGGGCTTTCCTGTCAGACTGCCCAGGTTCAAATCCCAGTTTGGCCACTTAATAGCTGTGTGACCCCAGAAACTGTGCCTTGTTTTCTCTGTCTGTAAAATGGGATGATAATTGAGCCTCGCTTAGGAGTTTTTTGTGAGGATTTGATGATATTTTAAACATAAAGCACTTGGCCCAGTGTAAGCATTTAGTAAGAGCTCAATAAATATTAGTTATATGACAAAATAGCTCCATAATTATAGAGCAAGGCAGCCAGAAATCTGCTTGGAAAGAATCCCTGGTTTATCAGAAGATACCTACCACTGAGTCGTCATTGCATAATAAATGATGGGCACAGGGGAGTAGTTCCTCTCCTGGAGGGGTGGGAACAGCCCCAAATAGGTGGGATAAGTGGTTAGGTTGGCTTCCCTAAGTGACCAGCAGGCCAACCCAGGGGTCTTAACACCTTCAATGAGCCCTTCTTAAATTCTCACCAGCCTCTCTGTTTGCAACAAAGGCTTTTTTTTCCCCTCTCTTCACTGCCTCCATTATGTATGAGGCAAATGTGACGTAGGAAATGAAATAGGCTGAAACCATCTAAATCCTATAAGCTCAGATTTCCCTGTCTTCTGCGTGCTTCCAGTATGCCTTTCAACCCATGCCCATCACATTAGCGTGAATTAGGTGTGAGACAACGATTTTTCCATTTCTATCTATGGATTGATCTTACAGTCAATGTAAGATGGATTGTACTGTCACTGAGCTTTTCATAGGCACAGATGAAAGCCCACGTAAATATTATGACTGTTCCTACAATTAGCCGTCTTCACATATCCAACAAGCAAGCATTACTGAGCACCCATCACCTATGACACATTGTTCTCTGATGGGCCTCCAACTGAAGGAGAGAAATTCAATAGGATGTGATGAGAATTATGGTCCAGGTCAACACAAGGAGAAAGGTTCTGGTCCAGTGTCAGGGTAGGGGTGTCAGAGCAGGCCCCCTGGAGAGGATTAGGGCTGAATGTTAAAGAAACAGCAAGAGGAAGCAGGCCAAGAGAAGAGAAGGTGATTGGGATGACAGTCTTCCCATCAGTTTCCCCTCCTTGCACCCCTCTCTCCACTTTTCACATCTGGGGAGAAGTTGGTCACGTGATCTCCTAACCTCACTGTCATCTCTCACCTGGTCTCAGGGAACTGCAGACGAAAGAGCACCCCTCATACGAACCTAAGCTAACCATGGGCTGCGCCTGAGGAAGGAAGCGTGCGAGCTGTCGTGACCTGGACCACGACAGTGGGGCAACTGTCTGCATCCTCACAGGCTTGTCAACTGGTGCGAGAGGGAGGAGACCCCGTGCCTGCGTGTGTTCAGCACCTTCTGGCAGAGGTTCAAGAACAGGCTGACCTGGTTGGCCATTAGGATCCTGTGGTCCCTGACAAATTGTTTTTCATGTGTCTAGCAAGTATTTAATAAACTCTGGTATAGTAATTTTTTTGTTGTTGGGTGCTGGTAGCTCCAGAATTTTGTGACCACTGTCGTGGTTATAATGTCTGTGCATCACTTGTTAACACTACTTGGTCTAACCTTATTCACTACTCTTCATTCACCAAACTTTGTGCTCAAAATACATAAATACTATTTGATGTTGTATTCCTCCATTCATTTCATCCACAAAACAGAAGTAAATAAGATTTTGGGATGCAGGGTAAAATGGTAAGCCTCATTCAATATCATTCAAATGCATCTAATTTCCTCTTTTGAAAAGGTGCATATTGCTTTTTTTTTTTTTTTTTTTCTGTACGCGGGCCTCTCACTGTTGTGGCCTCTCCCGCTGCAGAGCACAGGCTACGGACGCACAGGCTCAGCGTCCATGGCTCACGGGCCCAGCCGCTCCGCGGCATGTGGGATCTTCCCGGACCGGGACACGAACCCGTGTCCCTTGCATCGGCAGGCGGACTCTCAACCCCTGCGCCACCAGGGAAGCCCCATATTGCATTTCTTGCTAATCTTCAGTTCATAATTCCTCCAGGAAAATAATTCAGACAGCTTTCATACAGGGTAGGAATCAAGCAGGGAAGGGGTTTGTGGAGGTGGTACCCAGGAGTTGATAGTGACAAGCACCTGAGGATTTTTGACTTGTACTTTTGTGAATTGAGAGGATGCATAAATGATGTTGGTGAGGACAAGTACAGATATTTCATATAGAATAGAATGCTAGTTACGACATTTGTGGGTAGTTTGTTATTTTTTTAGTCCAAATGATCTTGATGTGGAAAGATGTTTCTGGGAGAAGGTAATCAGTAACTGATTTTTTTCCCCAATCACCCTTGCCAAATGTGACTGTTACAATTACAATACTATTGAGTGATTATTTGTAAAATGATTTATAAATATAGGAAATCCATCTCTCCACAGCCTAAGTTACACTTAAATTTCAGGAAGTCTGACTACACTAAAGAGACATTTCTTCTAGGGCAGTCTTCTTGGTAACTTTGAAATTGTTTTTATAAGTTGTTCTTTTCTCAGATTCAGTTCCTTCTGATGTTTTGTGGCTCACTATCACTCACTGAATAGAGAAAAATGTGCCCTGCGCTTCCTGTGACAATCATTTTGCTGACAGAGTGATGGTGTTTTGAAATATTGCACAGGAAGTGCCTTTAAGAAAAGTCCCTTGGGACCAGAAGCAGAGCCACCTCTCTGCAGAAGACCTCTTGGCTTTCAGTGTAACCTAAGTCAGGATTGGGAACCATCAGCTGTCACAGAATTCAAGCATATTTAAGGGCAGTTTCTTTGATTCTCAACGTTCACTATTCATTTTTGATTGAGAAACCTGTACAGTTAATATGGCAAAGTGCACAGATAATGTCTTAACAACTGAATCATTCTGCAGGGTTTTTTGTTTAAAACTGGGTTTCAGTGTAAGCAAATGAAAGAAAAAAAGCCACAGATTTCACAAATACAACTTCTGATCCCTGTATGGAGGTAATAAATCATTTCGTTTCCTTGCCTCAATTTTCCTACTCTCTACCCTAAAGCAATTTGTAATGTTTCCCTTTTTGAAGGGGCGGTTCATTAAACTCTCAATTTCTCTATAAATTAAGATAGAACCTATAGATACCCCAAATCACCGAAATGTGAAAAGCTAAATTGAAGATATTTTGTCTTCAATAATGCCAAATATCTAGATTTTTAAAAATTTATCAATATTTAACTAGATAATTGGTACATCTTATTCTGTTATGCACCCATTTATTCACATTAATAAAACTGATGTCAGTGCGTACCCATTGATTCATTCTCTTACCAGAATATAATTATCCGTGAGGAAGAGATTTTTAAACACTATGAGTGATAATATTACAGTTAATGATGTACACCTTTTGATTGAATCCCACACAGTCAGGGAGGCCAAAAGCATAATATTTTCATATGATTCTTAATAGTTACTTGGCTTAAAAATCACATTTGATATTTTCCTTCTGAAAAATCTGTGGCAAACCCATACACTGCAGTCAAGATTATAGATTGGTTAAGAAGAATGAATGTACCTATTTGGTTTTAGGTTGAAATAACAAACAGTTCCTCATGGTCATTTTTGTGGAGCTATTATCCTAGAAAGGTCCCCAAAAGCTTTGTGATTGTCACAATCAAAGAATACGGTGTCCTGTACTATGATACTCAATTTAGGGAGAAACCAAACGGAGAGAGGTTACCTCACTTCTCTCAGGGAAAATCAGGAGTTGAACACAGGACAGGAGATGGTCTTTGCCACTTTCAGCTCCAGGCTTTTCCCACTAGACTTTATTCTAGAAAGCTCACTAATGGTCAGGCAGACCAAGTACTACACAACTAACCTTTATCGGGGTTTTTACTTAAGAGAGGCTAATTTTTTATTTCAGTTGCTCAAGATAAGAGTTCTGTAAAAGGTGACCGCCATCCTTGGCCCTCTGGGCATTATCACTAGGATTAATTGCTTGTGGCTATTAAAGAGAATGCTGAGCAGAATGTTCTTCCTATAGTTTATACCGCTGGTTCCTTTCATGTGATTCTTGACATGTTTATTTCTACCCTTAATGCAATGAAATATTTCACTAATAAAAAAACTTTCTATGAAATTGCGCTGGAAATTGTATGTTATGTCATCAGATGTCCAGTGGTCTGTGGAGTTTCATTTGAAAGATGCTCTCTGCCCTCCTGACGGACTCAGGCCTGAGTCACACCCTTGGGCCACCTCTGATTTCAGCTCAGCTGCAGTTACAGGCAGCCTGACAAGCCCCACTTCAAGAAGGTCCCACACTGTGCTCTTCTGCCTCAGAGCTTTCTCCAGAGCCCCGGAAGCCCCTCAGGAGCATGGGGGTTAATACTCCTATGTATTGACGCTCAATCAAAGGGGGCAAGAGTCAGCTGACAAAGGTGCCAGTCCTCAGAGGGACAGCTCTCAGGCTCATTCTACTTGGTTCCTCAGCTAGGGTTGCCCACACCGGAAACTGCTTCCTATCATCATTTCTTCATCCCCTGTCTCACTCTACCCACCCCCTCACTGCTGCTTCCAACCAAATAATCTACCTGCACTAACATCCTTATTCAGGTCTGCTTCCAGGTAAACGCAAAGTGAAATGCAGAGAAGTTCACCCAGAGGGCTCAGCAAGATCAGAGAGCTGTTGGAGAAATACCAGACCTTTGTTTCTGTGGACATTTGGACTGAAGTTATTAGTCCAAAAGTTTAGATTACCTTTAAAACCTTTCCCATCCCAATAATATTGCAACTTATTTCTGAAGTCAGAGCAAATCCAGATCAATCATAAAATATTTAGTTCAGTGTTACAAATGTCCTTATGTATTAAGGACACTTGAACCTCAGCATAAGGTTCCTAGGAATCCCAAATCTGCTTCACTGGCTCCTGTCACAGGAGAAGCTCCTTGTTTGATCATAAATGTAAACTTTCAACTAAGTTTCATGATGCTCTGGGAACCTGACTCGGAGTTGAGGGAAGGCTTGCCCAAGGAAGTAACATTTAACTGAGACTGAAGAATAGGTGTTAATGAGGCAAAGCGAAGCATTTCAGACAGAGGTAGCAGGAGGTGCCCAGGAACATGTTACAAGCGACTGAGAAAATATTTGGCTGGGATTCAGAGAAGGAAGAAGAATAGTGGGAGATGAGGCTGAAGAGAAAGGCAGCCTTATTGAGCCATGTCAAAGGTTTCGGTCCTTTTCAAGGCAAACGGGAAGGCATTGAAGTATTGTGAACTGGGTTGTTGGTCAGAGTGTGTGTGTGTGTGTGTGTGTGTGTGTGTGTGTGTGTAGGGGGGTTGGAATGGGAGATACGACAGGTTTGTTTAGAAAGACTCACTGTAGCTGCAGGGTGAATAAATTGGAAGAGAGTCAACGTGGATGAAGGGAGGTCAGTTAGGAGGCTGTTGTGTTAGGTGGTTCCTTTAGGGTCCCCACTGGATCTTGTCTGGGTGTCATGCACTAGCCTGCAGGGTGAATTCCACAAAGCCACATACATAGCATAGGTCAAGTAATGGCTTTAATGGGGAAAAACAAAATTCTGGAAAAAGGAAGGCACAGACCCTCCATCTTCCTGTCATCCCATGGTGAGGCAAGCTGAGGGCCAGGGCACTGTTTGGTCTCAGTGCAGAGGGCAGACTCCTTCTAGTCCACCTTTTATAGGGCGAAGTATTGTCAATGGAGGAATACACAAGCAACTGAACAAGGGGCAGTTTGGACTTGGGCTGCCCATGGAACGTTGCAACCTCCACTGCTGGGGTGAAGAAGACACCAGTTACGTGGGACATAAGGTTGGGTGCAGCCCCTTCCCCTCCCCTAGGAGAAGGGGGAACCCCCAGCCACAGCTAGCTCATTTGCCAGACAACCTAGAATGAATCTTGCTCATTGCACCGCGGTAGTCTAGGTAGGAGCTGGCAAACTTTTTTTCTGTAAAGGGCCACTTAGAAAATAGTTTTGGCTTCGCAAGCCTCTCTGTCGCAACTACTCAACTCTGTACTTGTAGCATGAAAGCAGTCATAGACAACATGTAAGCAAACGCATATGTCTGTGTTCCAATGAAACTGTGGACAAAATAGGCAGCAGCCCACATTTGGCTCATGGGCTGTCTGCTGATCCCTGGTCTAGGCAAGAGATTACGGTAATTTGAATCAGGAAGATGGCAGTGGAAATGAAATATTTTAGAAATATTTAAAAGATAAAATATATAGGACTTGGAGATGAAAATGGGAAAGGCAAGGGAGAGAAACATGTCGAGGAAATCATTCATTCATTCCACAGTACTGAATAAGGGCCTATCATGTGGGTGGGCGCTCTGCTAGCACCAGGGGCACAGCCAGTAAATAAAACAAAGTTTGCTGCCCTCATGGAGCTAACATTAAATGGGGGCTGGGGGTCAATAAATAGGTGGTGGTAATAAGAATATTAAAGCAGTCAGTGACAGGAGTGGGATGTGCAATTTTAGAAAGGGTGATCAGGGATGGCTTCCTACTGAAGAAATAGTCATCCATTCTTTTCCATCTGAGATCGTTCTCCCCTTCCATCCGTAACGTCTGTGATTTGGCTCAGCTGCTGCTGCTTCTTTCTCGCAGGCTCTCTTGAGGTCTGTCTCCTCTGGTCGAATTACTGATGCTCAGCTGCATCTTCTCACTTGATCCTCTCTCCCTGACAATCTCATTGGCACCCAGGCTTCAATTACACCCTAAACATGGGCCTCTCTGTTCCACCTCAGTCCCACATATCCAAGCGCCAGCTGGATATCCTCAGCCAGGTTGTCCTCAAATCCAGTAAGGAAAGGAACTCATTTTTTCTTGTCTCCCTCCCAAATTCCAATGACATCACAGTGTACAAGCCAGGAACCAGGGACCCTTGCTAGACTCCTCTTTGCCTGCCTCTCCACACCCCATCAATCATCAAGTCCACCTGCTCCCCAGTCTTCATTCCTGCTGTCCTCATCCGTATATCAGCGTTCTCACTGGGACTTCTGCAATGACCACTATTAGCATTATTTAATTGTATGAGTAGGTAACCCATTTACATTTTCAAAAACTAAATGGTCTTTATACTGCAAAGTCCTCCCTCCACCCATCTTCTTGCCACCCAATTCATCTTCTCAGAGGCAACCGATGTTATTCATTTTAAAAATGTATCTTTCCAGGAATATTTCATACAAATGTATGTAATTATATATTCTAGCCCTCTTTTTATCCCACCCAAATTGTAGCATTTAGAACACATATAGTGTTCTAAATTGTGTTTATATAATTTACCTTTGAGATCGTTCTTTTCAGTACATAAAGAGCTTTACTTGGCTGAATAGTATTCCTTTGTATGAATGCAACTATTTAAGCAAAACACTGTTTCCTATCATTTGTTATTATAAATAAGGCTGTAACCTATAACCTTGTATTCCATTAATTTTGCCAAATCATTTACAAGATAAATTCCTAAAAGTAGCATTGCTAGGTCCAAAGACAATTTTAATTTCGATAGACACAATGACTTTGTTTTTATTTTTATTAAAGTTACAGAAGCACATAGATTTAAGAAGCAAATAATTCTACAAAGTTTCTACCAAGAATTCTACAAAACAAAAAACCTAAATGGACATCATTCTCAGAGGCACTTCTTTTAGCCTTCTTCTTTTTTCTTTCTTTCTTTCTTCTTCTTTTCCCCACCATTACCCCATGACTTTAAGTGACATGCTGCTTCGTGAATTTTCGGTTTTAGTGTTATCCACTGTCTCTCCACTATGGAGAATAAGGATTTAGCTTTCTTTCCTACCCTGTCTTCATTGGACACTGGTATTCAGCCTGCTGCACATCTTTTCCACGGGGCCTCCCTAAAGCAAGTTTTTAAGGGCTCTCAGGCGGCACGCCACGGCGAGCTTCCCAGAAACTCACATTGGTTGCGACGCTCCAAACCACGTGAATCCACAGGCCCCCGGAAGCAAGCCCAGCCGGGGGCGTTCCCTCTCCACGCTCCACCCCCTACGCCTCTCAGGCGTTCCGGCTTCTTAGGCTAGGCCAGAAAAGAGGCGGAACTCCGAGATTCGGGTGTGGTTTCCCAGCGGATCGAAGAGCGGAGTGCACGGAGTGCCGCGGGAGCAGCACTCTGGTCCCCTGCTCCCGCGACATGGCCTTCAACTTTGGGGCTCCCTCGGGCACCTCTGGTACAGCTGCAGCCACCGCGGCCCCTGCGGGTGAGTGAGTCCCCCGACCTTCTCCCGGGGAGGAGGGAAGGCCTTTGGTCCAGCCCTTCGGTCCGAGACTCTTCGGCTTGGGGATCCTGGGGTCTCCTGCCCGCGCGGAGACTTTAGGGGCTTCGGTAAAGGGCGGGCGGCAGCAGAGCGGGCGGAGGCGGCTCCTGAGGAGGCCGCGGGGAGAATGGAGGCCCAACCCGGAGCTCGCGCTCTGCGGGTGGGTCGCCGCAGGGCCCTCTCCTCCTAGGGCTCGTTTCCCGCCGCCTGGGAGTCGGACTCGGAGAGACCGGAGGCGGCTTCTCTCACCCTTTGCCGGAGACCCATCCTTCCCTCCCCAACTCTACTCACCCTCCCCACCTCAGCGTCCGGGACGGGCGCGAACGCTCGCTTGGTTCCCGCCGCTGGGCTCGGCGAGGACAGGGCTGGGGAGCCTTGGGCGCTGCTCTGCGGCTCCCTCGGCCCTGGCCCCTTCGGTTCTTGCTGCGGGACTACACGCTCCTGTCCTCCTTCCCGTCCCCGCCTCCTCGGCTTTCTTAACTCGTTTGGAGCAAAGTCAGGGTTTGTCTTTGTTCACTTCTTTGAAACCTCCTGCAAACTCTTCTAATCCTTACCTTGCTTTCTTTTCTTTTCTTCTTTCTTCTTCCCCCCCTCCCCCTTTTAAAATTCTGTTTGTTTCTTTGCCTACACGCCTATCAGGATTTGGTGGGCTTGAGACTGCCAACTCCACCGCCAGTGGGTTTAATTTTGGGGGTTTCGGATTAACTGCTAATCCTGCAGTGAACTTTAATGTTGGGAATTTCGGTGTTTCTACTACCTCGGCGACTCCGTTCAATTTTGGTAACAGTCTGGCAAGTGCAGGTAGATATGCGGGTCGTCTGTGTAACGAATGTTGGGAGCTGGAGTCCAAGAATATCTTGTGGTTCCAGAGTTTGGAAAAGAACAGCGACTTGTCTAACAAGGAAAGGAAATTCATTTCCTAATGTCGGGTCAAAAACATTTGTACCAACTTCTGACACTCTTAAAAAATTTGGTTTGGGGAAGTCTGGCAAGTTATAAAGTTCCTTTGTTAAATTTGCATTTAATTGAACAGAATATACCTTCCAAGTGATAAGTATTTGGAATGGATTTTTATTTTGAGTAGAGTATATCTTCCAAATTATTAGATATCTCTTTCGAAGTATAAGCTCAACAGTCAGGCCCATTTTCCTGGAATTCTTGGACTCCTGCAGTCATTTTTTTCCATTTTTCCTGCATCTTTCATTGGAACTTCATTTGATTGTCCTTGTGTTTCCTGAGAGAAACAAGTCTTATACGAACAGCAGCAACCTGTCTTGTTTTTTAACCTGTACAATAATAATAATGTGCTTCTTTGGCCAACTGAGCAGATTAGGATACATTTCTATAAGATAATGCAATTATAGAAAGAATCCCCAGTTCTTTACTGGATTTTTTGAGAAATGATCAGAGAGAGCAATTTAATTTATTGTCAGATAGCATTAGCTTCTAAAAGATAGGCTAGATGTCTTTGTACTCAAAAAGGTAATTATGAAGATTCTGGTATCTATATGGATTGTTTGAAGCTCGTTGGAAATTCTGCAGAACACAAACTATAACGTGTGTGTGTGTGTGTGTGTGTGTACATATATATATATATATATATAAAAATTTAAAATAGGTCTATGTGTACCTTGCATACAGTGACCCTATAGAAAAGCCTTGCTCCTCAGCTGCTCGTATATGAATTTATTATTCATATTCTCTTACATATGCCACTTATGCCCATGCCAATTATATGCATTTGGTAAGCATGATTTATTCCCTACGACATATTTGGGAAGTCTGGCATTTTGTGCAGTTACTTGTTACTGCAGTGTGAATATGACCTTGGCAATCTGATTCGAAAACGTTTTGAAGAATACTTGAAGTTCCAAAGATTAAACAATCCATTATCACTAAGGTATATTTAAAGTGATCACATATCACTGTTGTTTGGTATGTTTACTTTTCCCTGTTTGCTTAAAATTGGCACTGGGTAAAACAGAAACATTATTTTGAAGTTTGTGTTTCCGACCAAACCCACCCAGCTCATAATTCAACAGTAATAAATAAACCTGTTGGTATTTGCTTGATTTCATGTTCATTTGGAGTTATCACTGTGAAGTTTTGAGTTGTGATAATATAACTGTTTTAAGTACTTTGATGTATGTTTATGTATGTTGATCAACTTCAGCAAAAGGCTGATTGAAATTCTTGTTTACTTTTTTATTTTATATCCTTGCAAATCCATTTTTACTAATAAACATTTTCACATTATGGAGCATGTTAAGATACCAATGTTTTTATTGTATAGCCAATTCAGAATATATCTTAGTTTTTCTGTGAAAATTAGAAGTAATGAAAAAGATTAGGAACAATGTTCAGTACTTTAGGTGATTTTTACCAAAATGTTTACAGTTTTCAGTACTGCAGTAGAACCTAGAAGTAAATAGAGTATTTGGTTGTGCCTGCATGCAACATGTAGTCTATTCTTGAGTAATTTTCCAAGTCAGAGTCATACGATGACTATCAGTGGGTTGGGTTTTTTTCCTTCTTATATCTTTTATGTTACAATATTGATGAATCTCTGTCTCTTATGCCAGAAATATATGAGACTAAAAGTTAGAATCCCAGAGAGTCTGCAGCATAACTCAGCAGTAATGGTTCAGACATTTGTCTTAAAAGTCTTTTTTGACACCACATTGGTGATCCGGTAAAGACTGACAGTAAGGGGAAAAAAGCCATTGTGTATTGGCTGGAATTCCATTCCATTCATATGTCAGCTTCGATATGGTTAAGATTAATTTCGTCTCTAGATTTATCTAAAAATGAAATTTGTGTATCTGTCACTGTTGTGGCGCAGAGCCCTGTGATAGCTCTGCTCTCCTTGCCAGCCACTGCTGCCTTGTGATTTTTTTTTCCCCCTATCTCTTCAAGAAACACATTCTTGTTTACACATACCAATATAAGAGTCGGTATATTGGTATGTTTCATTTGAAAAGTTGCTCAGTCTTGATGGAGACTAAGTAGAAATATAAGCTAAAGTAGAGTATAAATTAATTCACCGACGCCAGGGTTGCAAACTGGCAGCACAGTCTGCCAGTGTGATCTGTTCGTCACACTGTTTTAAAAATATTTGAATTAGTTGCAAAACAATAAATTGACTTCAGGTTTAAAATTGTGTAAATTTCACACAGAAAATCTAGCTTTTCTATTTCTTGGGAAAAACGGGAATATATAACACTACTAAACTACTGCTACTAAATTCTAAAGCCCGCACACTACTGAATTCTCCTGCAGCAGTAATTTGCTGGAATTTAGGAACTGCTGCCATTTAAAAAAAACTGTTCCCGCTGATCCCTTCTGGCAGTCAATAAACGCCTAGTCTATTTCATTCATGAATGTTATCAGCCTGTATCTTGTAGGCATTTGAGTTTGCAACCCCTGCTGTAAAAGTACACAGTCATTTTAGCGTTAACACTATGACAATAGGCTTATTAACATGTTTACTCAGCTGTAGCTTAATCACCTCTTTAGTTGAAAGGTATATATTGCATTGTGGTATTTCTACTTTAAATACTTAGTAGCTCATTTCTTGCAACATATTGACTTCTTGATTAGTAGTATAGTTTTTTAAAAATTGACGTTAGAGAAAGGAAAAGTTAGACCAATATATTTTGTCTTTATGTGGAGCAATTGCTTATCATGTAATTTGAAAAGGAAATTACCTCATATGTATACAAAAGATCCTTCCTTGCTATTTTATTTATCCTTTTTTAATTAGGTGGGTTTAGTGGATTTGGGACACCGTCTACAACAGCAGGTTCTGCATTCAGCTTTTCTGCTCCATCTAACACGGGCACTACTGGTAAGAGGACATCTTTTTTTTTTAATTTTAATTTTACATTTTTTTGGCTGTGTTGGGTCCTCGTTGCTGCGTGCAGGCTTTCTCTGGTTGTAGCGAGCTGGGGTTACTCTTCGTTGCCGTGTGCGGGCTTCTCACTGCGGTGGCTTCTCGTTGCAGAGCACAGGCTCTAGAGCGCGGGCTCAATAGTTGTGGCTTGCGGGCTCTAGAGCGCAGGCTCAGTAGTTGCGGCGCACGGGCTTAGTTGCTCCGCGGCATGTGGGATCTTCCCGGACTAGGGCTCGAACCCGTGTCCCCTGCATTGGCAGGCGGATTCTTAACCACTGTGCCACAAGGGAAGCCCAAGAGGACATCTTATATCATTTGTAGAAGCAAATGAGCTACAAGTCAGCTTTTTTTTTTACCTTAAACAATTTAAATTTTTCATTCAAAGGACTCTTCGGTGGTGCTCAGAACAAAGGTTTTGGATTTGGCACTGGCTTTGGCACAACAGCTGGAACTAGTACTGGTTTAGGTACTGGTTTGGGAACTGGACTTGGATTTGGAGGATTTCATACACAGCAGCAGCAACAAACTAGTAAGTATAAGAGGTTTTCATTTTCAGATATAAAGCCATAACAATGTAGGCGACATTGTTGAGTGCGCTGTTCAAAACACTTTAGTGGATATCTTTTTTTTTTTTGGAGGAATTATAAAGTATTCGAAAAGCTACTTCTTGTGTTTATATATGATGATAGCACCTGGCAAAGAAACAGATTGGCATGATTCTGATTATAAGGCCTCTGTGTTTAGTATCATTCCTTTAAAACTTTTGTTGTTGTTGATAAAAATAACACAAATATAGAAAGTGGCACAGAAGTACAGCTTCGTGAATTGTATATAAGATGAATGCCATTGTAACCACTGCCCATGTCAGGAGGTAGACCCTGGCCAGCCTCTTCAGAAGCCCTCCACGTTTCCCTCCTAGTCACTTCCCCATCAGAGGAAATATAGTTTTGCCTTTTGTGTTGATCACTTCCTTACTTTTCTTTATGGTTTTGTCTTGTATTGTTTAGTTTCATTTGTCTTAAATCTCTGTAAGTTCCCCTTTTAGCTCTTTCTTTTTAATTTATTTTTCAATTTGTTGAAGAAATCAGATCATTTGTCCTGTAGAGGTTGTCAGTCAGAACTTTACTGATTGCATTCCTATTGTATAGTTAGCATATCCCTTTGTGTAGTTAGCATATCCCTTTGTCCTCTGTATTTCTTGTAAATTGGGTTGAATCTAGGGGCTTATTTATGTTGATAGTTCAGTTTTTTGTTTGTTTGCAAGACTACTTTATAGGTAGTGTTGTATTTTTATCAAGAGGCATATAATGTCTGATTCTCTCTATTTTTTGTGATGTTAGCAGCAGCCGTTGGTGATCATTACCTAGATCCATTAATTCATTGGGGGTTGTAAAATGGTATTATTCCAACCGTCTGATTCCGTTGTCATTTATTTGTTGAAATACTTCTATAAAGAGAAACTACCTCATCCACTATTTGGTTGATTCTTTCCCTTTATTCTTAGCTTTCAAAATAAAGAGTTGGTTCCCTATCATTCTCCAAAGGTAACCAATTTTTTTTTTTTTTATGTCAGGAACTCAAGTATTTAAATTATTTGATATTTTTCAGTCCATCGCAGTTTTCCATATTGATGTTTAAATTGTTACATCTTTGGCCAGTGTAAGCTTCTTCAGGTTGATTCCCAGGTCCTTTCAGACAAGTGTAGAATTACTCTTTGATAGCTTCCTTACTAGCTGGTGTGGCAGTATGTTCCAGGGTTATCTTGTATGGATTAATTTATTTAATTGTCACAAGAACTCTATGAAATAGAACTCTTGTTACCTCCATTTTATAGGTGAAGAGAGGTAACTGAGAAAATTGTGACTTTTCCATATATCTTCCAAGATGTAGTATAGGAACATAAATTCAAGTTCCTCGACTTCCTTTGTAATGCTCCTTTTGCTTTTCCATAGTTTGCTACCTCTTAAAATCACTTTTGTTTCATTTTTCTTAGGTAAGTTGATTGATTGGCTGAAATTCACCCTACTCAGTCATTGAAGATTACTAACATATTAAACATGAATTTCAAGAATTATCTAACCAATAGGATGAAGATAATAGAATTATTCTTTCTGGTGTTACAATTATATCTTTCTTACTGTCCTTCTCCAACAATACAAAGTTTGATGGAAATCCAAGTAGTTAAGGAGAAGAAAGGAAAAGTGAAGTTTTTTCTTTGTTTCTTGACGTAAAGTCTCTTCAACTATAAGTTATTATAGTTGTGCTTACTCTTGTTAGGAAAAATGGGAATTTGAATCTGGTGCTGTTCATTTTCAGAATGAAAAGGGCTCATTCTGCTGAGTGTATGTTTTATGTCAGGCGCTGGGTATATAAGGTTGCTCGTAGTCTACAATGAGATAGAATAACAAACATCCAATTAGGTAGAATAATTAACATTCAATTATAAAAAATATGTATGTGTGAAAGCACTAAAATAGACCCATACAAGGTGCTTTGGAATGTAGAGGAAGAGTTGAATCTTAAGGGAATTAGCCAGTTGATAAAGTCAGAAAAGGGTATTCCAGGCAGAGGGAATAACAGTGACAGAGGCACGAATGCATGGCACAGCGTGATGAATTTGGGACCTGCTGTTGAAAGGAGTTTGAGTTTAATCTGCAAAGATTGTGGAGCTTTTGCCTCATTTTTTAAAACTCCTGCTTGTATGAGGTGCTTGCTGTCTGGTTACACCATCTCTGATATGTCTAATCTCTGTTATCTGCTGATTCCTGGACAGTACCTTTTCTTCATTGAACACTTTGGCAGCTGGCTCTGAGTCCTGCTTTTCTTTCCAACTTGTACTATCAATCTGGGTTATTTTAGCATTCACATGGCTATGTACTCAGACGGCCATACCATCTACCTTTTATTCCAAAGACCTTCTCCATTTCACTTTAGCCACAATTCTTACCTTGGACTTTGGCAACATCTGAAACTGTTCTAATTCCATAAACAATCAATAATCTAATTCCAATCATCAATAATAGTGCATAATCAAACATCCCACAACCTATTGCTCTTTTAGCCTGACTTTTCAACCACTTCTAACATAGCTGTTCTTAGACCTCATTAGGATCTTAGAGCACTGACACTTTCTGCTCTTCCATCAGCTCCTTCCTGTCTCACTGTCCTTTCTAATTATCTTAGAGCCCTTGTCCTTCCATTTCAGTCACTCTTGCCAGTATGCTAAACTTCCTTATCCTTGTATCATGTCTGCTGGAAAAAACAACCCCAAGCCTGTGTAAGCCCAACTGTCTGTCTAGATACTGCTTGAGAAAATCATACAGTACAGAAGATTGAATCTCTAAATTCTTAATCACCAACCCAAGTTGGGGCCTCAACATTGCCTGGTAATCCTGTTAAGTTTTTATTTTCAAATTTTTCTCCCACTTTCTGTAAGTTATTTTAAACCTTTATTCTCTTCAAATCTCAAAGTTCTCTGTTCTCACTTTTAGTAGATGGCCTTGACCTCTGCTTCAAAGAGAAAATAGAATCCCTCATTGTAATTCCTTCAGTTGCCCACTACCGAGTCTTATCTACCTACCGCTGTAACCCATCCTTTTCTCTTTTCGCCTGTGCTCTGGATCTCATATCCTCCCACCTTCTGGGGCTCCTTGTGCTGTTGATTATTTTTCCCAGCAGACCCCCACCCCATTCTACCTCTCACCCCCCACCAAAAACAAAGTCTTCAGCTTCTCTGTCCGAGGATTATTCTCATTCACATTTAAACGTCTGAAGTTTCTTTTTTCTAAAAACAGAAACAAAAAAATAAAACTACGTCAATTTCACATCTCACTTCAGTTATCTCTTGCTATCACTCTCTTCTCGCCTTCATAAACTACTTGAAATAGATGTAGAAGAATGGGATCCCCTGCTGCTGTCTTCTGTTACCTCTTAGCCCACACTAATCTGTTTTCTTCTTTCTTTACCCAGTCAAATAGTTATGGTCATTAATCATCTCAAATCCAATGAACATCTACTGTTCTTTAATTGTGAAAAATTCTAATACAAAAATAGTAAAATGACCCCATGTTGCACCAAATAGATTCAACAAAGGTCAGAACTGGCCACATTTGTTTTATCTATATCCTCCTTCCCCCCTCCTTTTTTTTTTGAAAGTATCAGTACTTTAAAGCCAATCCCAAACATGTAATTTCACCCTTACTTTACTGCTTTACTGTGCTTCTCTCTTTAAAAACATGGAGTCATTCCAACTCACAATTACTAATTCCTTGGTATCATCCTTAATCAGATTTCCCCATATGTCTCAGTAAAGTTTTCTTCAGTTGGTTTATTTGAATCATGATCTAAACAAGGTCTCTTAAGCTTCTTTTTAGTATAGAGAATTCCCTGCTTGGGTTTTTTTTTTACCCCACTCATGAATTGTTACAGAAACTGGACCAGTTGTCCTGTGAAGTATCCCCCAGTCTAAATTTGTTTCCTTGTAGAATCATTTGACTTTATGCCCCATATTTCTGGTAAATGAAGTTAGCTTTAGGTACTTTATTAGATTTAAGTTTGACTTTTTGGCATGAATACTTTGCGGGTGGTGCTGTGTGCTTCCTATTGTATCACATTGTGAGGCCATCTCTTTTAGAGATGCAAAGATTGATCAGTGGGTTCAGGTGGTGAGAGCCAGTCTGTCTTGTAAAGTTCCCCATCAGTCTTTAACCTAATGGTTTCATTCATTGATGGTCATTGCCTCAATCAGTTATTTTATTAGGAGTTGCAAAATTAGGAGTTAGTGATTTTCTAGTTCTGCCCTCTCTTCCACACTGAGAGTCTTCTGTAAAAGGAGTTTTTCCTCATCCCCCCTAGACTGCTTGGTCACCCTGAAATGGAATCTGTATAGGAAAGGCAGGATAAATTCTTTCTTTTTAACTGACAGTTTTTGTAAGAAGTGGTTGGTGGCCTGATTATTTCCAGTGGTGTCCAAGGTGTTGAGATTTTTCTGAATTTTTGATTTTTACTTTTAAAAATTATCATTTTGAATGCGTGAGATTTAGTAAATTGAGTGTGTTTGAGTTGGATGTATTCATTATTCTTTTTGATGCTCAAATTGTCACATTTTTGGCCAATGTGAGCCCTCAACTTCAATCATAGTCTGGTCTTTTTTTTCTCTTACCCTATTGTTTAGTACTCCGTATTCCTTTTGCCAGCTCATCTTCCCCTCCTCTTTGACACAGAGATTTTGCACATGCTGTTCTTCTTTGATGCTACCCCATGGCCTGGCTGACTACTTCCTTTAGACCTTAGCTGAAGTTCTTATGGAACAGCCTTCTCTTAACCCTCCTGCCCCAAGCTTGATTAGCTCCCTCATTTAGGACTCTCAGAGCCTCTACTTCGAGGCACTTATCACAACTGTTAATATTTGTTTGATATGCTCAGTTTGTTTAAAGAACCAGTCTTGTTTACCACCATATCCTTAGTGTTTGCCTCTATGTCTGACACTTAAGGGGTACTCAGTAAATATTTGTTGAATGAATGCATGGTGAAATATGCATGTATGTATATGTGTATGATATATAAAACCAGGAGAGACTGTACTGTCAGGAAATCTAAGGGAGAAGAGTTTTTCAAGAAGGATGTGTATTCAGTGAAAGTTGAAGATTTTCTCTGAGGATTGAAGGAATGAATAATCAACAGCATGAGGGCCTGAGAAGGTAGAAAGTTGTGAGAAATCTAATATGCTAAGGCTTTAAAAGCGTCTGTAGGATTTTGTTATTTGAGTTTCTCAAATGCCTTCCAGCTAGTGAGCTCTGAGTAGACTAGTGTGGTTGGAATCTAGTGTGAAGTGTAAATTAGTATAGATAGTTTGTTAATCTTATTTAAAAGTTGAGGAAGATAAAACCTAGGAATTTCTTGTCGGAAGCTACAAAGTGAGCATATAGCAAGCAAATCAGGATTCAAGTCTTCTGGCTTCTAATCCACTTCTCTACCATTTTCGTAAATGCCCATTTGGGAATTAATACTACTCACGTTGAGAGTAACAGCAGCCCCTCTCTAGCCCTGTAGAAGTCCCATTGGCCTTGTGGTACTTGCAGTCTTTAAAGCTGAAAGAAAACTTAAATATCATCTAATATAGTGGTCCTAAAACTCAGGTCATTTTGGTATTCATGATTTTTCTTTTATCTACATACCATTTGTATTATTAGAGAATTTTCTTTAAATCAGTTTACTTTTAAACATTAAATATGTTTATTTTGAAAGGAAAATCCAAACTATTGCTATAAATGGAAAACCAGCATCACTTGCTATAGCTATTGTTTCTTTATAAAGAAACAATAATTGAACTTAAGTCCACAGAAAATATAATAGTGCTAATAAGTTCTAGCTAGATACATTTGCTTTAAGCTCCTAGTCTTAGATTTGTGCTCCCCTTTGTTAAAAAGTGAGATAAGTGATGACACGAGGCATTAAAGGCATACTAGCACCAAACTGAGACTTTAAAAATATATATAATCAGGGCTTCCCTGGTGGCGCAGTGGTTGAGAGTCTGCCTGCCGATGCAGGGGACACGGGTTCGTGCCGCGGAGCGGCTGGGCCCGTGAGCCATGGCCGCTGAGCCTGCGCGTCCGGAGCCTGTGCTCCACAACCGGAGAGGCCACAACAGTGAGAGGCCCGCGTACCGCAAAAAAAAAAAAAAAAAAAATATATATATATATATATATATATATATATATATATATACAATCAGATAATCAAAGAGAAGTTTTTGTCATATGATTTAGTCCATCTGGTGACTCAACTGTTGCTTGACAAGATAATTTCATGTACCAAGGTTATTTACTTATCTAGCACTTTGGAAATACTGATCTGATCTAACAACTCAGCCCTTCTTTTATTGGAGAAATTTTAACACAGAATAAGTAACTTGTCCAAAGTTACACAACCAGCTAAAGCTTTAGCTTAGGATTTGCCCATTTGTTGGTTTTTTTAACTACATATTTCTTTGCACTAAGAGAAGGAAATTGTTTATTAAGCTGATATTGACATAACATTGATATAATGATTCTTTTTGCTTATTTTGTATCCTCCAATTTGTATATATTATACAACTATAACAGTAGTAAAGGTTGTTTAAAAAAACAATTCTGCAACTTCACAGAATTTACCCTTTTTCCGGTGTGGGTCTAATATTAATATCATGGATCTAAATTGTGTTTAATGGAATTAATTGTATTAAGATGATATCAGAAATGCGAGGTTAACACTATAAGGATTGTTCTAGCATATTACTTTCCTATTATTGCCATAACAAAGCATCACAAACTTAGTGACTTAAAACATATTACCTTACAGTTCTGGAGATCAGAAATCCAGAACTAAATTTCACTGAGCTAAAATCAAGGTGTTGATAGGACTGTGTTACTTCTGGAGGCTGTGGGGAGAATCCATCCTCTTGCCTTGTCCAGCTTCTAGAGTCTCCATTTCTTAGCTTATAGCTCCTTCCTCCATCTTCAAAGCCAGCAGCATAGCATCTTCAAATCTCACTTTGACTCTGACCTCCCTCTTCCCTTTTAAAGAGCCCGTATATTATGTTGAACCCACTCTGATAATCCAGGATAATCTCAGTTAATTTAATCACATCTGCAAAGTCCCTTTTGCTGTACAAGGTAACATATTTACAGGTTCTGGGGATTAGGATGTGGATCTCTTGGGGCGGGGGATATTGTGCTTACCATATCTAGGACCTGAATTGATTGATTCTTTTTTTCAAAAACTAATTTTGGGGTTCATTTTTAGCATTAGGTGGTCTCTTCAGCCAGCCTACACAAGCTCCTGCCCAGTCCAACCAACTGATAAACACTGCAAGTGCTCTTTCTGCTCCGACACTACTGGGGGATGAGAGAGATGCTATTTTGGCAAAATGGAATCAACTACAGGCCTTTTGGGGAACAGGAAAAGGATATTTCAACAGTAACATTCCACCAGTGGAATTCACACAAGAAAACCCATTTTGCCGTTTTAAGGTATTAATACTGCTTTTGATCTTCACTTGAAGAGTGTACGAGGAAATGTGATATTTGGGTTAAAATAATACTAAGAAAACAATTGCTTGGTTTTTTAGTACTCCTTGAACATGGTACAGTAACACTTTCGTTTTAAAAGTACAGAAACTATAAAATTGAAGTGATTTCTTAACATATGTGTGATTGAGATGACTAGAATATGACTGAAGGAAGGTGTGACTAGAATGTAATTTATAGCAGGAAAAAATGTTAACGGAGGGGAAATGGTCTGCTTGGCACCTATAAAGGGGAGCCCCAAAACTAGAATTTAGTGGTTTTCATCTAATATTGTCCTGGAAAGTATACCCTAAACAGCATATCAGAGTAACTCTTCTGCTTGGTATGTATACTGTTGTCACTATTATAGCTGACTGCCAAAGCCAGTACTACAACATCATACTATGTTTTCTTTGCTCTGATTCCATGCCTACCAAACAACTTTCTCATTTGAATTTAACTTCTCAGAGATTCTACTTATCAGCCAGTGAGATTTAGGTCAACTTGGTATTTAGGTATTTTTCGTAAAAAATTAACGTATTTCAATCCAGTTTATACGTTAGCCTCTTTTAAGTTTTGTTGGCCTATGTCAGTCTCTTAAACTTAATCAATGTGTACATAGGCTGGTGTTTGGAGTTGCAAAGCTGAGGATCAGACCCTTGAACATGTTTATACAACAGAAAGTGACCAACCTATCTTGTTAGGGAATATCTCTTTATCTCATCACTTTACAAAAAGAAAGTATACCTTTTGAGTGTATATAGTTGAAATTTTAATACTCTTGTGTAGTGACTAAGAGGTATATAGTAGACATAGGTTGAATACAACAATTTAATTTTTTTCTTTCTTTAATTGATATATTAACATACCTATGGTAAAATGCATAATGAACTAATACAGAGTGAATTTAAATTCTTTTTTAAAAATTGCATTATAAGTGGTGACAAAAGAGAAAAAAGGCTTATGTCTAAAAGAGTAATTCTTTAGAAAGGTATAGTTTGTCATTTAATATATGTAAAATACTAACCTGTTTCATAAAGTTTTGTATTACATGAAACCATAAAATAATGTAGACATTGTTTATAGCATTTATAAGTTGACAGTGTTATTATGGTACTTTAAAAGTATTTATTTGGTAAACATTTCTTTATATATCTTTATATAAACTTCGCTTAAGATTCCATGAGTCAGATATATAATAAAGTAAATTACATTTTGGTCCATGACTTTTGCAGTCATTTTTATGGCATGCAGGGTTGTTTCCACAGTGTTCGGAAACACCCAACAATGATGGATATCAAAGTTTTTCAGAGGAGAAAGCTATTTAGTTACTCTGTGGAAGAGGAAATTTTAATTTCTCTCTCTAAGTTTATGTTATTCTTGGGTTAGAAAGTTTCTCTTTATAATTGTGTGACCTCCTAGGGCACAGAGTTATGGATAGAATCATTACATATTCCCTTCATTACCAGACATTAAGCTATTTTCCCTGTTTCAGCAGATGTTAAGCTGTTAATATTAAACACGTGATTTGAGATCTGTACATGTTTTTGATATTCTTTGTTTTGTCATTCCACAGGCAGTAGGTTATAGTTGTATGCCCAATAATAAAGATGAAGATGGGCTAGTGGTTTTAGTTTTCAACAAAAAAGAAACAGATATTCGAAGCCAGCAACAGCAATTGGTAGAATCATTGCATAAAGTTTTGGGAGGAAACCAGACCCTTACTGTAAATGTAGAGGGCATTAAAACATTGCCAGATGATCAGTAAGTATACATTAAATATACTGTATATTTCTGTGTGCCTTGATCCAGAGAGAGTGATCAACAGTGTTTTTGTTGCTAAAGCACAAATTAAATCTCAAAGCAGAATATTTCTCAGCTAGTGATTCTTCAGTATTTATAGAAGCATTTGTTTAAAAGCTTTTTTCTTAATCTTGGGTTTCTTATTAGATGCTAATAATTTCTTAGATTTCTTATTCAGAAGCAGGAGGAAACTTAATTATGGTTGTATGCAAATTAGGGGCCACAAAGACATTGGAATGTTTTAACTGATTACTGTACATGTTCATTCATGGATAAATATGATTAACTTCCCTTGTCCTATGTATAATTATCATGCTTAGTGGCAAGACATTTGCTTTAGGATATCTTGGGTTAGAAGAATTATTGTTATCAGTGAGATATAATAACTGAAATCAGATTTTACTTTTTGGACTAAATTGCAATGAAGCAACTCATAAACTTCAACAGAATCTCCAAAGCACTTCTCAATTCTGGGGGGGAAAAAAGAATAACATTTACATAGGACTTTGTAGCTAAGCATACCTTTTATAGATAATATCTTACTTGCCTACGTCATTTTAACTTTATTTAGCACCCTTTAATTTAGAAGGGTGCTTCTGAATTCAGCTAACACCCTTCTAAAATCACGTGCTGCATTGATATTTGTGGCTGTGAGTTACATGCTCCATATTTTATAACTTGGTTATCTTTCCCCCAGGACAGAAGTTGTCATTTATGTTGTTGAGCGTTCTCCAAATGGTACTTCAAGAAGAGTTCCAGCTACAACACTATATGCCCATTTTGAACAAACCAATATAAAAACACAGTTGCAGCAACTTGGTGTAACCCTTTCTATGACTAGAACAGAACTTTCTCCTGCACAGATCAAACAGCTTTTACAGAATCCTCCTGCTGGTATGTTTCCAGAGTCATGGAGTTGAGGAAATGAAAAATTTAGAAATACATGCTTCCTCTATTTTGGGAGGTGTTGCTTGGTTATTAATATTAATAACACCAGTGTCAGCTTATTGTGTCTGCTTATTTGGGACATAGTTTTGAATGTTTTTATTGTATTCATTCATTTAGTTTTTTCTATTATATAGCTAGTATGTTTGTTAGAAATTTGGGCAATGACGAACTAAAGAAAAATAGTCCATACTCCATCTACCCAAAGACAATGTAATCTTAGTATTTTATTTTTGTCTAGCTTATCTCTTAACTAAGTATTCAAGTAAAACCTGAATGTGTTCTCACCATAAAAGTTTCTAGATTGACTGTGTGATAGATCTTTACCTCTCTTCCATAGAAGTAACTATTATCAATAATTTATTGAGCTTTATTAATACTTTATCTGTAATTTTAATGTAAGCATATGTATACTAAGTCCTTGAAAAAAGTATTCTGCACTATACATTTACTGCAACCTGCCTTTTTACTTATAGTATTTCTTAGTATTTTCCATGTCAGTACATAAAGATAAATCTTATTCTTTTTAAAAGCTGCGTGGAATACTGTGGATGTACCTTACTGAATTTAACCTCTAGGTTAAATTTAACCTCAAAGGTTGTTTCCACCTTTGACTATTATAAACTATGCAACAATTAACATCCTTGTAAATATGTCTTAGAACACATAGGCGTGTATTTTTTTAGAATCTCTGGTACTGAAATTTTTGAGTCAAGATTATGTATACAGTCAGCCCTCTGTATCTGGGAGTTCCACATCTGCAGGTTCTGCATTTGCACATTCAACTAACCACAGCTCCAAAATAGGAGAAAAAAGATTTTAGGAAGTTCCAAAAAACAAAATTTGAATTGCGGCGCCTTGGCAGCTATTTACAAAGCATTTACATTGTATTAGATATTATAAGTAACCTACAAATGATTTAAAGTGTATGGTAGGATGGGTGTCGATTATATGCAAAAACTACGCTATTTTTTACAAGGGACTTGAGCATCCCCAAGGAGTGAGGTGGGCCTGAACCCTATTCTCTGTGGATGCCAGAGGGATGACTGTACTTAACATATTGTTAGAACTGCCAAATGGCTCTCCAGGGGAAGTTCTACCATTTACATTCATAACAGGAATGTGTTACTTTTCCTCATATTTTAAATTTTTCTAATGTTTTCTCATTCTCTATTTTTGCCAACAATGGAGATTATCAGTCTTTAATTTTGCCACTCTGATGGCAAAAAATTAATATTTTCATTTGCATTTCCCTGATTACTACTAAAGTTGACCAGCTTTTTGTATGTTTATTAGTCCCATGTTTATAATTTTTGTGAATTACCTATTCATGTCGTTTGCCCATTTTCTATTAAATTTTTTGTCTTTCTGATTTAGAGGAGCTCTTTCTATATTCTGGAGGTTAATCTATTACCCTATAGGTTATAGATATTTGCTTTCAAGTCACTTTTTTTTTTTTAGCTTTATCCTACAATTTTTTGTTGTTGTGGTCATATTTGACAATCATTTTTCATTACAGCTTCTAGGTTTTGTGTCTTACTTTAGCAGGGCTTTTCCCATACAAATATTATAAAAATGGAAAATAGTTCCTTTTAGAAAAAATATTTCTTCTTTGTGGTAGGTGTTGATCCAATTATCTGGGAACAAGCCAAGGTGGATAACCCTGATTCTGAAAAGTAAGTGTATCTTCATCTTGCTTTCATATAAGAACTAATATTTACTACCAGGGAAGCAAACAGATGCAAGCTGTTAACTATAATTCTTACATTCGAGGTGAGTTTATTTTCCTTTTCATTGCTTTTTAAAGAATGCTGATTATAGTAAAGCAGCATAGTGTGGTGAAAACATTAAAATCTGAGTACTAGTGCCCTAATTATATATTTGCATTTAATAATGCAGTTTTTGACCAAACTGTATTTCCTCATTCGTAAAATAAGGAGGTTAGTAGGTGAAATCTCTGTGGTGTAACATTGTTGATTTCATAGTCATAGATCTGCCTTCGAACCCTAGAAATATAGTGAAATTGCATGAGTGTTATTATGAAAACCTTACCGTGTATTTTGTAATAATAGGTTTAGGTCTGAAAATTGACCACTTGTATTTCTTCAGGTTAATTCCTGTACCAATGGTGGGTTTCAAAGAACTTCTTCGAAGACTGAAGGTTCAAGATCAGATGACTAAGCAGCATCAGACCAGATTAGATGTAAGAATCTATCTTCATTCTCTGGCCCTAGGAGTAGTATAGGGGTTACAGACCTTTCTTTTTACCATGTGTTTTAGTTACTGTTCTGTCTTAGGGGAGATAATACAGTATATACTGCAAATTAGCAATTGTACTTTTATATAACTTCTTTATTATGGAGCCTCCAAAATCATGTAAATCTGATTTGATATATTTTAACAATGAATTTAGAATTGTGGCTTTTTTAATGTAATACAAATTTATTTATTTATTTATTTATTTATTTATTTATTTATGGCTGCATTGGGTCTTCATTGCTGTATGCGGGCTTTCTCTAGTTGCGGCAAGTGGGGCTACTCTTCTTTGCGGTGCACGGTCTTCTCATTGCGGTGGCTTCTCTTGTTGCGGAGCACAGGCTCTAGGTGCACAGGCTTCAGTAGTTGTGGCTCGTGGGCTCTAGAACGCAGGCTCAGTAGCTGTGGCGCACGGACTTAGTTGCTGTACGGCATGTGGTATCTTCCCGGACCAGGGCTTGAACCTGTGTCCCCTGCATCGGCAGGCGCATTCTTAATCACTGTGCCACCAGGGAAGTCCCAGAATTGTTGACTTTAACAGATTAATTAGACTGTTATTTTCAATTCCAGCCAGAGAATGCATATTATTTTATTAAACACTTTTGAAAATGGAGGCTACAATTATGATTATGTTGTCATAGTGTATTATAATTTGTAGGTTAATGAAGCAAATTTAAATTATTGAGTGCTTAAATCTACTTAATATTTTATGACGTAGACTTTTGTAATCAAATGCCTAAAGGTGCTTAGACATCACCTCCATGTTCTCTTATATGGAATTCCTAATTAGATATTCATTTGGACTCTGTTTGAGTAATGTAAAGCTTACTGTTTTATGAAGCAACCCATTTCATTGTCAGCTGTAATTGATACAAGTTCTCTTTCTTACATTGATCCAGAATCTGCCTTGCTATAATTTACACCTGTTTTCTCTGGCATGTTTTGTAGGTAATCACTATGTTCCTATGATAGCCCTACAGATATTTGAACTTCATAATCATTCTTCCTTTTTAGTATTATTTTCTCTGGCTAAAAATTCCAGCATGATTTTTTAATGTGACATGATATCCAGGCCTTAGTATCTTAGGCTGGATACACTGAATTTATTGGCATCACTTTTAAAATGACTTGTCCATAGTACTATAAATGGGGTGTGACCAAAGTTCTTCAAAGTAAAGCCAAAGAAGCTATTATTTCTCTTTATTTTTATCAGTCTTGCTAGAGGTTTGTCAATTTTATTGATCTTTTCAAAGAACAAGTTCTTGGTTTCGCTGATTTTTTTCTTCTTCTGATTTTCTGTTTACAGTTTCATAAATTTTTGCTCTTAACCATTTCCTTTATTCTGTTTGCTTTGGGTTTTTCTCTTCTTTTTTCTAGTTTCTTAAGGTAGCAGCTTAGGTTATTGAGACTTCTGATAAAGGCATTTGATGCTATTAATTGCCTTCTAAGCGCTGCTTTACCTGAATCCCCCAAATTTTCATAATGTTCTATTTGTCATCTTTGATTCATTGAAAATATTTTCTTTTCCCTTGAGTGTTCTATTTGACTATTGGATTTTTTTGACTAATGGATTATTTAGACTTGTTTCATATTCAAGTGTCTGGAGATTTTTCTGTTACTCTGTCGTTATCTAGTCTAATTCTGTTATGGTCAGAGAACTTTGTATGATTTCAATTCTTTTAACTTTGTAAAGGTTTTTTTTTTTAAAATAAATATATTTATTTATTTTGGCTGCATTGGGTCTTTGTTGCTGCACGCGGGCTTTCTCTAGTTGTGGCGAGCGGGGGCTGCTCTTTGTTGTGGTGCGTGGGCTTCTCATTGCGGTGGCTTCTCTTGTTGTGGAGCATGGGCTCTAGGTGCATGGGCTTCAGTAGTTGTGGCTTATGGGCTCTAGAGCACAGGCTCAGTAGTTGTGGCGCATGGGCTTAGTTGTTCCGTGGCATGTGGGATCTTCCAGGACCAGAGCTTGAACCCATGTCCCCTGAATTGGCAGGCAGATTCTTAACCACTGCGCCACCAGGGAAGTCCTTAACTTTGTAAAGGTTTTTAACCCACGTGCGTATGAAAAGAATGTGGATTCTGCTATTCTTGGAGTTTTCTGTTAATGTCAGTGAGATCCATTTGATAAGATTGTTCAGTTTTTCTATATTCATACTGATTTTTCGGTCTACTAGTTCTATTGTAAGAGGAGAGTTGAAGTCTCCAGCTACAATTGTGGATTTGTCTTTTTCTCCTTTCATGTATTTTGAAGGTTTGCTGTTAAGTAGCTAAGTATCTAGGATTGTTACATTTTTTGGCATATATACTTTTTATTTTTCCATAATGTTCCTCTTTATCCCTGGGAATCCTCTTTGCTCGGAAGTCTACTTTCTCTGATATTAACATAAAGCCACTCCAGCTTTCTTTTGATTAGTGTTTGTATGGTATGTCTTTCTCCATCCTTTTACTTTTAACCTACGTTTATCATATTTGAAGTACATTTTCTGTAGACAGCATAAAATTTAGATTTAGACCTACAATCTTATTGTTAACTTTTCACTCTATTTTTCCTCTTTTTTGCATTCTTCTGGGTTATTTGGACATTTTTTAGTATTGTTTTTAATTTATTGTCATTTCAACTATCAGTTTTTTTAGTGGTTGCTCGAGGGCAGTAGTTCTCATTGGGGGTTGTGGTGGTGGTGATTTTGTCCCCCAGGGCACATTTGGCAGTATCTGGAGACTTCTTTGGTTGTTACAGCTGGGGGGTTGGGGGGATGCTACAAGCATCTAGTGGGTAGAAGCCAGGATTCTGATAAGTATCCTACAGTGTACAGAACAGCAGCACTCCAACAAAGAATTATCTGGCCCGAATTAATAGTGTTAAAACTGAGAAACTCTTTTCTAGATACCATAATGTATTTCCTTGCACTAGAGCTAGAGCTGGGTTTCAACACAGCCCAAAACTTCCAGGTTTTGGGCTGTGTTGAAACCAAACTTGGGGGGCTGCCAGAGAGGAAAATAATGGTAAACTCACCACTAGTTCAGTGATACTTCAAATTCGTGTCTTCTTTCTCCTGCCACTTTTCATTTTTCAGAGTCCTCAGGTAGTTGCCCATGCATTATGTTCATTTTACGGCTGTCTTCAACAGGAGAGATAGAATGGCATGTACCTAGTCTATCTTGTCCAGTTTTTCTATTGGGCATCATGTCTTTTCTTTTTGAATTTCAGGAGTTCATCATTTATTATAGATTTTAACCCCTAGTCTGTTTATAACATTTTAAATATCTCCTACTTTTCTCATCTCTCTGTTAACTCTGTCTTTAGTGTCCATAGTTGAACAGCAAACCCTTATTTTGTTATTGATTTACAATGCTCTGTTAATTTCTACTATACAGCAAAGTAATTCAGTTTTACATATATATATACATTGTTTTTCATATTCTTTTGCATTATGGTATATCACAGGATATTGAATATAGTTCCCTGTGCTGTACAGTAGGATCTTGTTGTTTATGAAAACCTTAATTTTAATGTAATGATATCCATTGGTTTGTTTTGGCCTTGTGTTTTCTTTTTTGGGAATTTGCTTAAGAAATCATTCCTCACCTAAGGTCTTAGAGTCTCCTACATTTTTTTTTCTGATTTTAGACTTTAACCTTTCCCATTTGAGTCGTGTGTCCTCGTGGAGTTCACTTTATATATACTAAGTGATATGAACCCAACTTTCTCTAAATAGTGGGTCAGTTTTTCCAATGTCATTCACAAAAAAACTATTTTCCTCAGTGATTTATCAAAGCATTTATCAAACCAAGTTCCCATATATATGTGATGTAGTCTGTTCTTAAATCAGTTACACATTTTTTTACTCTTATGGCTTTGTAGTATATCTTAAATATATGTGGTAGAGTGCATCTCCAATCTTCATTCTTTTCACATTTTTAAGCTCTTTATGGATCTTCATTCTTCTATAACAGTTTTAGAATGAGTTTGTCAAAATGCTAGAATTTTAGTTGGAATTGCATTAAATATATAATTTGTAGATAATTAAATCTTAATAATATTATTCCATTATGAACATGTTGTTTCTTTACTCATTGAGGTCTCTTGTGTTCTTTGTAACAGTTTTTAAAATAACCTCTTTAAAAATCATAGGCATTTTTTCTTGGTTAATTCCTAGACTGTTTTAGTGTTTGTCAATAAATACTGGGAGTGGTAACATTTCTTTTATTCTTAGTATTGCTGGTATAGAAGAATAATTACTCTTTTTGTCTAGAAGCCCTGCCGACTTTTCAAAACTGAGATGGGGAGGGTGCCTGGGTTACATAATATAAAATATGGTCACCTAATTTTGTCCCTTCAACATGGCCTGGCATTGGAAAGTTTCCTTAAAAGGTGACATGTGTAGGTAGACATGCTAAAATATGTCTTGTACAATCTTCTTACCCTCTTACTTATAACATCTCAATATAAGCCAGTGTCATAGAATAATTATGATAGGAACAATAATGGGGTTAATTTTGATTGGGAAGCTATAATTAAATAGGATTTTAACTCACTCTGTAAGGTTAAGACTTTCATAAGGTGGAACAGTAGGATTTCAGGCTACGGAAAGAGCAAATCAAAGATCCAGAGACATAAAAATGTCTTCAGTTGTGTGATATCCTTCCTTTTCCCCTCCACTGTGAGCATATCCCTCCATAATATTCCTTTACAATTGATATTGGACTATATACTACATTTTAGGCCCCTCCTGCATGTCACTTTATAGATCTTAACTTTTTCCATTAATGGTCTGGTTGTTGGCTCTGTTCTACAGTATTACTTCAAGTTCCTTAATTATTTCTGAAGTGTGTTATTTATTTATTTATTTATTTATTTTTGCAGTACGCGGGCCTCTCACTGTTGTGGCCTCTCCCGTTGCGGAGCACAGGCTCCGGACGCGCAGGCTCAGTGGCCATGGCTCACGGGCCCAGCCGCTCTGTGGCATGTGGGATCTTCCCGGACCGGGGCACAAACCCGCGTCCCCTGTGTCGGCAGGCGGACTCTCAACCACTGTGCCACCAGGGAAGCCCAAGAAGTATATTATTTTTCTATACACTTTGCCTCATCACTAAATTTTCTGGAGCTCTAAAGAAATTTTTGAATGGTACTTTTTAATTTTTAAATGTACAAAAGGGGAAGAAATATAAAAGGAGATTTAAAGGAAAAGAGTTTATATTTTGAAAGATGAATCTTAGGCTCATTTTTTGCATATAGGTAAACCTGATAAATAGTTGTGATACCTATATTTACCTTAAAAAATTTTTTTTTTAAAAAACAGATCATATCTGAAGATATTGGTGAATTACAGAAGAATCAAACTACAACTATGGCCAAAATTGCACAATACAAGAGGAAACTCATGGACCTTTCCCATAGAACCTTACAGGTAGTAATTTGGACTTTTTTCTAACATTTATAAGACTTGTATACATGATGGAAATGCTAAATATGGATTTTTACAATAGAAAAAAACAGACTAAAAGGAAATAACAATAATAGTCTGAAACTGAAAGTACCAAACTTTCTCATTAAAACCTGGAAGTTGGAGGAGAGATCTTACAGGACTAGGTGAAGAACGTGAAAATATCCCAAAATTAGCATTTTATTGAGAGGGTGGGGGGAAAGCAGTGACAAAAAAAAATCATCGTGGTGCAAGAAAAGTGTGCATCAGATCATTAATATCTGGTTTTCATAAAAATAGTAGAAAAATACAGTTTTGATTTTGAGTGCTAGAAAAGGGAGTGTAACTGTTAGTGAATGAAAAACAATAGAACTTGCAAATTAACAAGAGGAAGTAAAAGAATGAATAGCAACAAAAGTTGAAATTATCATGAAAACAAACATTATATAGCAGAATCAATGGGATACAGCAAAAGCTGCACTCAGA
Organism: Monodon monoceros; assembly: GCF_005190385.1. Classification (NCBI taxonomy): domain Eukaryota; kingdom Metazoa; phylum Chordata; class Mammalia; order Artiodactyla; family Monodontidae; genus Monodon; species Monodon monoceros. The sequence continues at coordinate 45,891,407 of NW_021703777.1, forward strand.
GGACAATTTATAACCTTAAAAAAATCTTCATTTTTAAAAGTACAAATGCAAAAAGTAAAGAACGTAGTACTGATCTTAAGTTAGAAAAATACTATCGATAAGCCAACAGAAACCAATAAGAGAGAAATAAAGATAAAGTGAAATAAATTTTAAAAATTAATCATAATAGAAAGATTAAATGGAAAAGCTGTTTCTTTGAAAAGACCACTAAGGGACTTCGCTGGTGGCCCAGTGGCTAAGACTTCCACGCTCCCAATGCAGGGGGCCTGGGTTTGATCCCTGGTCAGGGAACTATATCCCATATGCTGCAGCTATGCGTTCGCATGCTGCAACTAAAGATCCTGCACGCTGCAACTAAAAGATCCCACGTGTCTCAACTAAAAGATTCTGCATGCCGCAACTAAGACCCGGCACAGCCAAATAAATAAATAATTTAAGAAGAGAAAAAGACCATTAAAATGGCGAAACATGAGTCTGCATAAGGAATAAAAGACTCATCTCATGAGCCTGAAGAAGGTAAAGAAAAATTAGAAGTGAGAAAGGAGACATTATCACAGATAATACACAAGAGAATAAGAAAATACTGCAATGGAATTCACAGCAGTAAACTGAGAAGTTAGAGAAAACAGATGATTTTCTAGCAAAATTGATCTACAGAGAAAAATCTTAAATAGACAAATACCATAGAAGCAATTGGGAAAGTTATTAAAGATCAACCATGGAAAAAGCACCAAGGTCAGATAGTTTCATTGCTGAATTTTGTCTAACCATTAAAGAGCTAATTCCAAAGTTACTTTATTTCAGACAAAGTAAAAAATATGGATTTTTTTAAACAGTTTGAGATATAATTCATATACCATACAATTCACCTATTTAATGTAATTCAGTGATTTTTAGTATATTCATAGTTTTGTACAACCATCACCACAGTCAGTTTTAGAACATTTTTATCACTCTAAAAACAAACTCCATACCCATTAGCAGCAACTCCCCATTTCATCCCAAACCCCCCCAGCCCTAGGCAACCACTTTGTTTGTATGGATTTGCCTCTTTTGGACACTTCATATAAATGAAATCATATGGTATGTGGTATTTTTTGACTGGCTTTCTCTCACATAGCATAATATTTTCAAGGTTCATTCATGTTGTAGCATGTAATAGCACTTCATTCCTTTTTATTGATGAATAATATTTCATTGTATGACTATACAACATTTTAATTTATTCATCAATTGATAAACATTTTGGTTGTTTCCACTTTTTGGCTAGTATGAATAATGTTGCTGTTAACGCTTGTGTACAAGTATTTGTGTGGATTTATGCTTTTGTTTCTCTTGGATGCATAAACCTAGGATGAGAATTGCTTGGTCATGTGGTAACTCTTACGTTCAACTTTTTGAAGAACTACCAAATTGTTTCTCAGAGCAGTGGCAGCATTTTACATCTCTGTTTTTAGTACCCCAAAACAAAAATTTATAAACAGATAATTCTAGTAGAGATGCAAATTATGCTAAGCAAAAGAAGCCAGACTGTAAGGCTACATATGGTATGATTCCATTTATATGATTCATGCAAAAGGTACAACTGGAGGTGGGTAACAGATCAGTAGTTGCTAGGAGCAGGAGGTAAGGGAGAGGAGGCTACAGGAGGCAGGAGGGAACTTTTTGGGGTGATGGAAATGTTCTGTATCTTGACTGTGGTGATGGGAACTTGTGTTTGTCCAAATACATAGAACTGTCCACCTAAAAAGGGTCAATTTTGTTGTATGTGGATTATACCTCAATAAATCTGACCAAAGAAAACAAATGCAGAAATTCTAAATGAAATATAAGTGAAGAGAATCCAGCTATTTATCAAATTCTAAAGGAATATACTTTGAGTAAGGTTTATTTCAGGAATGGAGGGTTGGTTTTATAACAGGATATCTATCAACGTAATTTATCATAGCAACACATGGAAAATATATGTTTTCATAAATGTAATGAGCAGGGTAGTTAACTAGTATAAACATTGAAAAGAGATCATCTCTTTTTGCTGATGACATGATTGTGTATCTAGAAAACCCAAGGAAATAAACTATAGAATTAATGTGGCAAGATGGCTCAATATGAGGTAAATGTACAAAAGTCAGTGTTTCTTTATACTATTAATGGAAATAGGAAAATATTTCATTCACTATTATGAAAAAACTGTAAAATACTTAGGAATAAATTTGAGGACAATATACAATCTGAATTAAGGTTTTCACAAATAGAGAGATAAACCATATTCTTGGATGAGAAGACAATATCTACTTTATAAAATTTTAAAATGAATTACAACTTTAAAAAAATTGATTAAAATCTTTCAGTTCATAAATAAAGATAATTGTTTTGAGAATAGCTGCTGGGGGGAACAAAAAAGATAGTGAAGGGGACTTGCCTTATCAAATTTTAGAACCTATTTAAAGCTCTTGTAATCAAATCAATATGGGATTGGTGTAGGATTGGATGTAAAGATCCATAGAAAAGAATAGACAATCCAGAAATAGATGCACACGTATCTTAATATGACAGAGGTGGTATTTCAATTCAGTGGGTTTATTTAATAAGTAATGCTAGAGTAACTGGCTATCCATCTGGAAAATAAAATTAGACCACTGTATCACACCATATACAAAAATAAGGGGTATTAAAGGCTTAACTCTAAGAAATTTATGAGGCTGCATGTACAACCTAGGGACTGGAGAGACTTTTAGCTTCTTAGAAAGCCAGAAACTGTAAAACAAAACTGACTATGTAAGAATTAGAAAATTTTGTATAGTAAAAGGTAACAGAAGCCATTTGTCAATAGTCAAGTGATTTCAGAAAAAGAAAAATTTGCATTTGCAAACAGCACTGATTTCAGTTGTAGTGTTTGTATTGTACAGAGATCCTATAATTTGACCTAAAAAACCCCAAGTGAAATAACGGGCAAAGAATGTATAAAGGCAGTTCACAGAAGAACAGATGCAAAGTAGTTCTTAACCATTAAAAGATGGTCCTTTAACATTCAAGGGGGGAATTCCCTGGTGGTCCAGTGGTTATAACTCTGTGCTTCCACTGCAGGGGGTCCAGGTTTGATCCCTGGTCGGGGAACTAAGATCCTGCTATCCGATCCCACAGGCCAAGTGGCACGGCCAAAAAAAAAAAAAAAAAATACATTCAAGGGAATGTAGGTTTTTAAAAAAATTTGCATGATCTCTTTAATACTCATCAGGAGGATCTTTGGGAAAGCAATCTAGCAGCTTCTAAAGATTGAACACACACACTTTTAAACCCAGCAATCTCATTCCTGGGGGTCTATACCAGTAAATACAGATATATATACAAAAATGTTTATTACAGCATTGTTCATAGTGTCAAAACTAGAAATAAAATATATGCCCCTCAAGAACACTTGAGTTTATTGATTAATAATGCATGAAAATTATGTAGTCATTAAAAGAAACTAATTAATGTAACTTGCCTAATAAAAATGGGCAAACATAATTCAAATCTTGAACTGTTAATGATTCTAACTATTGTTAGTGTATTCAGCAAATTTCTTTCAACAATTGATGTGTAATAAAATTACTTGCATAACTGAAAAGAGATGATTCTATCATTATTGGTGGGTTTTCTTTGTATAGGTCCTCATCAAACAGGAAATTCAGAGGAAGAGTGGGTATGCCATCCAAGCTGATGAAGAGCAGTTGCGAGTTCAGCTAGATACAATTCAGTGTGAACTAAATGCCCCTACTCAGTTTAAGGTAAGCACTTATAAGACCATAAAGCTAGAATTTGTTTCAGGTGGATCTGCAGAGAAATGTTACTTGGCCTTCAAAAAGAGGAATTTTGTATACTTGTTTTTTATTAAGTATTCTTTTTAATCAAAACTTCCTTTCTAAAGTAGACTCTTAATTAATCATGATGTTTGGGGCTTGTATTAGTGTTTCAAGTAATGTACAGAGGGAGAATTGACACCTTTAATTAGAGTAGTACCTATCCTTTTAAAATAAAACATTCTCTTTTAGAAATGGTTGCTGTTGTGAGCAGTTGTAATTCAACTCAGTGTTTTTATTTATTTATTTACTTATTTGGTTGTGCCGGGTCTTAGTTGTGGCACATGGGCTCCTTAGTTGCAGCTTGCCGGCTCCTTAGTTGCAGCAGGCGGGATCCTTAGTTGTGGCATGCAAACTCTTATTTGCGGCATGCATGTGGGATCTAGTTCCCTGACCAGGGATTGAACCCGGGCCCCCTGCATTGGGAGTGCCGAGTCCTATCCACCGTGACACCAGGGAAGTCCCTCAACTCTATTACTTTTAGGGCCGACTGAATGAACTGATGTCCCAGATCAGGATGCAGAATCATTTTGGAGCAGTCAAATCTGAAGAAAGATATTACATAGATGCAGATCTGTTACGAGAAATCAAGCAGGTAAGTGTTGCACTAGAGTCACCTTTTAAAAAGGTGAATTCACCACTTGACATCCATTAGGATGGCTATTATCCAAAAAAAAAAAAAAAAAAACCCAGAAAATAACAAGGGTTTAGAGGATGTGAAGAAAATGGAACCCTCATGCACTGCTAGCAGCAATGTAAAAATGGTGCATGCAGCCACTGTGAAAAATGGTTCCTCAAAATATTAAACATAGAATTACAATATAGTCCAGCAATTCTGCTTCTGGGTGCATGCCTAAAAGAATTGAAAGTAGGGACTCAAACAGATTATTTGTATAGCCATGTTCATAGAAACGTTATTCACAGTAGCCAAAGTGGAAGCAATCCAAGTGTCCATAGGTGGATGAGTAAACAAAATATGGTATATGTACAATGGAATATTAGCCTTAAAAAGGAAGGAAATTCTCACATGCACACACTACATGGGTGAATTTTGAAGACATTATGTGAAATAAGCCAGTTTAAGAGGACAGAAGTTGTGTGATTTCACTTATATGGGGTACCTAGAGTAGTCCAATTCATAGAGGGTAGAATGGTAGTTGCCAGGGGCTGAGGGGAAGGGGAATGGGGAGCTAGTGTTTAATGGGTACAGAATTTCAGTTTGAGAAGATGAAAAAGTTCAACAGATAGATGGTAGTGATTGTTGCACAACATGATTTACTCAGTGCTACTGGACTGGACATAAAATGGTTAAAATGGACATGTTATGTATATTTTCCCACCAAAAAAAAGTTAATCGTTCTCTTCCCCTGTCCCACACATCGATGAATTCTGAGGTAATACAGACAACCGAAGTACCCTAGACCCTGCTGCTGTGTGTGGGCAGCAGCAGCAGCACCTGGGGGGGTCGTTAGAAATGCAGACGCTCAGTCCGTACTCTAGACCTCCGGAAGCTACATTTTTCAAGATCACAGAGTGATTTGTATGCACAGTTAAAGTCTGAGAAGTAACTGCTCTATATCACATACTCCCAACTTACATGATGCCACATATCAATTATAAATATGTAGAGTTACCGATCCTGTCACCCCTCAGGGGACCTGGGTGTAGGCTGGGGTAGCCGAAACCTCCAACCACTTGTCTAAGGCTCACTTTCTATGAAGAAGTTGCGACGTACTGCTCTAGCTTAGTTTCATTAGTATAAATTTAGGTTGGTTTAATAAAAGCTATCCAACCATCAACTGTGTCTAAAAAAATATATTAAGATGGTAAACTTTGTGGAACACATTAGGTAGGATTAATTGGCGTGGCAGGTTGGTATGACCCTGAGGATTTTAGGTAGTTATAAATGTCATCAACAAATCTGATTTTATTATGTGCTTTAGAATGGATATTGCCGTTATATGCAACTAAAAATTAGTTTGGCTTCTGGATCTCGAAAAGTATACATACACTTGATTATATTCATATTTACAATAAAATTAACTGAGAAAGATTCCAGCATATTGGAATAAAGAACTATATAAAAGAGTTTATGCAGTAAAATTGGGAATAATATAAACACCTACCTAAGACGATGAAAAGCAGTATATTGTTTTGGAATTGAAGCATCATGGCTCATCACCTGTATCTCAGTTTCTTTATCTGTAGAGAAGAGGTAATAATGGTACCCCCCAAAGTGTGTGCTCAAAGGGATTTTAAATGAGTTAATACCCATGAAACTCTTCAAGCTGCCTTAACATCTGGGAAGGACTCTTTAAAATGCTAGCAATTGTAGTTATATCACTATTATCATCAGTTTGTACTTTAAAACATGGAAATCCTCAGTTTTCAGAATGGTTATTTTGCTAGTCATCTATATTTGAGTACCTTCTTGCATTATTTTAATATACCTTTGTTTTTTATCAAAGGTTGATAAAAGGAACCTTTAAAACTCTGCATCTTTTGTAAAATTTCTGTTACAGGTATTGTTCATTGTATATTTGATTTTATTGCTTTTTACAGTAGTATTTTACTGTATTTAAAAGTATTAGCAAAACTTATAGTACAAGTGTTTAAATACGCAGATAATGAGAGCAGCCACTAAGTGCTGTGTTGCTGGTAAAATAGTGAAAAATAGCCTTTTTCCTGTGAGTAGCGTGCAGTTTAATAAATACATTGATATTTTTTAAATTCCTTCTAGCATTTGAAACAACAACAGGAAGGCCTTAGCCACTTGATTAGCATCATAAAAGATGACTTAGAAGATATCAAGTTGGTAGAACATGGATTGAATGAAACCATCCACATCAGAGGTGGTGTCTTCAGTTGACAGTTCACAAACTTGTGTTAAAGGTTTGTGAAAATACATTTTCTTGTCATATCAGACCTTCCTTAAGAATGAAACTGACCACGCGGAGGGGAAAAGAAAGAAAACAATCCTCTCTTCTGACTGGGTTTTTGAGAAGGTTCCTGACAAATTATTATTCATCAAATCTGAAGTAACTGTCACTTCACTGCTCTTCAGAGATAGCCTTTGAAAGATTTACATCTAAAAGCTGTAATTACTTTAAAGAAGAAGTACATAATTACCAAAAATATTTCCTATTGTATATTTTTACAACAGCATTCTTCTTAAAAATAATCATTGTTTAATGATTATTCTCCACTGAGCCTGTACTCTGCTCTCCATAGCAAGTAAATAGGAAATGTCTACTTTGCACATAACAAACTGTATAATTACTTGGCTGTTGGAGATTTGTACTTCAGAATGTAAATGTATGTCAGTTTTTATATTTGTGAATTCATCTGTGGGAGGAGTAAAGAAAATCCAAGAGTATTTAATGATTAATGTGGTTTTCTTTTCATTCTATAAAGATTTGAAAATATATTTTTATATTATTTTACTTATTTGGAATTTACAGAACACACCTAAGCAATTAGGATATAACAAAATTACATTTTATCATTTTTACAACTTTTTTTTAAACCTTTTTATTTCTAAAAAAGATGAAAAGTTATAAATAAATTCTTGATTATAATTACTTTTATAATAATTCTGTCTGGTGCTTTATTTGGCTCTGGGAGAATGGCCATTCATGTCCACACAAATATTAAATCATAATCACAGCTCAAGAATTTCAGTTTTAACCTGGATTTAAGTCTGACTTTACCCTCTAAGGAAAGTATATCAATACTGATATATTTTGACTAGGGTACAGCAAATAAAAATTACTTCCTATATCATCCAGGATAAAGAATTCTCTAATACATCATTAGTATCTGAAGACACTGGAAAATGTGAATTAGACATGATAATGTGCAATAGTGATTCTTTAACAACTAGATAATTTTAAACAATTTTTCTGACTACAAACTGCACACCTGGGCTGCATCATTTTGGCCCCTCTTGGAATGCTTTAACTCTGCATTTCTGCGTAATGCTTTGTCTTATGATGAGGGGTGTTAAAAGAAACAGCCCCATGAACCGTGCCACTGTGTTTATTATGAGGATGGCAAGGAGAGTGATGCACTGTATATCCAGAGGCCTCCCTCTGAGATCCCACTGAAGGAATCTGTCAAGATGCAGACTAGCTAGCTAACAGTTGTGTAGGAGACACAAACAAGGTTCACGGGGCTGTTTCTTATAACACCTCTCATCTTTCTCATCCATGTAGCCGAATGTGGAAGGAGTTTGCCCCTCTGCACACCCTCTCACTGTAGGAAGAGCTCGTGATCTAATAGATGAGAACTATTATTCGTTGAGCCACATTCTCTGTTGGGCAGATGGCTAATCATGCATACCATGCTTACTTCTCTAGCCTTTCATTTTTTGTCCTCTCGTATTGTTAGGTTTCTAATTTCACAAGCCCTAGATAGGGCTCGGGGTCTGCCTTTTAAAGACAGGCCCAGTTAGCCTCCTAAGTTTTGATCCTGCTGGTGGCTACATGTATAAGGCAAGGCCTGTGGTCCTTGTTCATGTAGCTGGTTAGATAACTGGACTTGGTCTGTACCTGAGTTGTGTTCCAAGCAACTGATAACCAAGTTCTAGATTTGGGTGGAAATGAGAAGAAAAGACCAACTTTGGCCTCTGGACTAAGTTGTGTTCTCCAGCACAATTTATAGACGTTCTGTGAACTGGCTAATGGTTCTTGTGGTAAGTCCACTCAAAATTCTGAACATGAAGAGAGGTAAATGGTAGAATTAAAGCACACTGAACCCCTAACAAACACCTAGCTGAGATTTCATGTAGTTTTTCTGAATCTCTGAAAGTGGCCTTAAGTCCTTTTTTGAAACACTGGCAGTGTAAACAAGTGTCAGTTACCAAAGCCCATGCCTAAATCAATTACTTTTCAACCACCACAATACCTGGGGTAAAAGACTACTGTACCGTACTCATTTTCCTTGCTTATTGAGCCCACATATTCATTCAGTACTGTCTGCCTTCCTGGGTTAACATGAGGTTCGAGTTAAGGACTACGTATGTGAAATACTTGGTAAACTGTTGTGTTTATAACAATATAAGGTGTTCATATATAGAAGGAAAATGAAGAGACTGAAAGAATACACTATTTGAATAGAAGTCAAAGTTTGATCCTTTAAAGATAGGTAGAACACCTTTAAATTCTAATTAGGAATTAAATTCAGGTTAACCATTAGCATTACTGACATTTTAATATCTAGCAATCCTACTGAAATTATAGCTAATAAAAGTCTTACTGAATTAAATCAAAAGTATACAGTTTTTTGTAATCGTAAGATTAATACAGAAATAAGTGAAAAATGAATTCTGTGACATCTGGGTCAGCTACCTGAATTTGCTAATTATATTAATATGTAATTCTCATTTTATCGAATGACTTTGGCCAACAAGTGAAAAATACATCATTCCTTTTGATGATTTCTGTGGGATGCCTGTAGCATATTTCAAGTAATAAAGAATGTATCAAAAAGCTAGTCTGTCTTGAAACTTGTTTACCTTGAAATTATCAGAATCTTAGTGTTTGAAAGTATTGAAGCACAAACATCGCTGTACCGTTCTGTACTAAAGCACTCGAGTCTAATAAATAAATAAATCAGCACCCCCCCCCACAAAAAACTTAAAAAGAATGTATCAGACTACAGAGCAACAGAGATTTAGAGCAGAAACACTGATTAAAATGATGAATGTCCCAAACGGTGGAAGGAGCATTTTGCCAGATGATGCGGAGGTATGGGTTTTGGGACCTGGAACTGGACCTGGAGCTGGAGCTGTTAATAAGAAGACATAGTCATTTGACACATGTCATTTTTAGTATCAAGTTTCATCCACCTACACCATATATCCTGAATATGTGAACATTCAAGGTTGAGTTTTACATGAAGTAACTCTAACCAGGACAACTTTAAAATAAATATAGTTCATTACAGATTTGGGGCTGTATTTTCATATATATCATCAGGGTGTGCTGATCTAGGTTTTATCTAAGATTTCACAGGCTTTTAGTATCTATGTAGACAAGGTAGTTTTTTGTTCAAGTTCTCTAGAATTTCTTGGCAATTTAAAATTTTCATTTTCTGTATATGCAAGATGAAGTTTAATTCTGTGTCTTTTCTATTTCAAGACAGTATATTTCATATGCATATTCTACCAATATACAATGTAATATTTTACAGTGTAAAAAATTGCATTTTTTAAACAGCCCTGCAAGCTGATAAAAAAAATGTTTTCCCTCTATACATAAAACACTACTCTGGAGAAAACTGCTTCCCTTTCACCTGAACTAGTGGAGAGAGGTACAGTGGAGTCCAGGTACAGCCATCTCAGGATGGTCTGTTTCACACTGCCCTTAACTCAGATATCTGACTTCTGGCTGTGTTTTGGTTTAGACTGTACAAGGGAAGACTGATTGGAAATATCCAAATGGGATCACCACTCACATAAGTGAAACCAAGAGAAATAACTAGTAAATGTTATAAAAACCTTCAACTCATAAATTTACTTGCCATAATTATAAATGTGCAGTTATATGTATACAGGTGGGGAAAACGGACAAGCAGATGCACTCATGCATTAGTTTGTTACTAGAGAGCAGTGGTTCTCAAGGGGGCTGCATTGCCCCCTAAGGCAGTTTGGAAATTTGTCAGAGTATATTTTTGATTGTCACAGCACTGGGGTGGAAGTAGAGGGCTAGTATTCTGCAGTGCTGTCGACAGTCTTGCACAATGAAAAATCGACCCACTTGCACATAAATTTCAAATGCACTGCTAGACATATATGTTAAAAACCTATTTATACTGCTCAAACCCAGAACCTAAGTTTTACATATATGCAAAATATTTTTGGATAGTTTTAATAAACACTGGTTTCTATTCTAGTGCCCCTGGTATTTCTTCACTTTCATTTTCTTATATTTGTAAAGAATAGCTTCCAGTCCTCTCTCTTAAATCCAGATTTCTCTGTGTAAATAAATACAATCTACTTCATGACGTCTTCTAGAATAATCTAGGCATTTACATATTGAAATGTATATAATTTTGTTATATAGTTAGGACATTATATTGATTATTTTATGGTGCAAGTGGGACTTATTTATGAATCTTATTTCAGGATACCTTTATAAAATACTTGTTCTAAAAAGCGAGAATTGGGTTGCAGGGTTGAGAACCATTGCTCGAAAAAGTACAGTCTATATACACAGTTGAAAATGAGTGCTTAAGAAGCAAAATCAAGTTGCACCCCCCCATTTGCACATACAAGCATTTGGATATGACATTATACTCTGTTATGATGCTTTAAACTCTTGAGATTTTGTTCCTTTTATTGAGAGAAAATAAATTTCTCAGTTTTTCTGTATTGCAGAAACAGACATTTATCAACTAAGGAAATGGGATATTTCTTACCAGGACTGTCGATATCTTGACTTCTGTCTTCTAAAATATAAACAGATTTTGAGTTAACTGCATTGTACACAGATTTATCCCAAAGAGAAAAATCTGATTAAATGATTAAGCTAATTTGGTTATCTCTGCGTGTGGGACTGAGGGGCAGGGCATTAGTTTTAGAGGTATAGGTGGGACTGGGGGAAGGGTTCAGTGTTTAAACATTTGCATGCTTTGAAATTTTTTACCCTGTGTGTGTGTGTGTGTGTGTGTGTGTGTGTGTTTCCATTAAAAGAAAGGTTAAACTTTGTTAAAAAAGAAAAGTCTTTTTTCTACATGTTGAACTCGGATTCCCAAGCACAACCATAGCACTAATCATTTATTGAATGCTTACTGTGTGTCACGCGTTGACCAAATGCTTTATGTACATTATTACCTTTACTTGTTACACTCCTAGTAGGTAGTAGAGTTATCCATATTATACAGAAGTTCCCCCAAACTTGCATAAAATCACAGAGGTAATCAATGCCTGCTTTCAAACCCTCTGCTCTTACTTACTATGCTATTCTAACTCCAAGTGTGTTAGCATTGAAATATTACAATATTGCCATATTCTGACGGCTTTGAAGCCAAATGCCAATTCTAGGAGCCCAGGTTAGAGGTGTATTTTCTATAACTACATCTAGCTGGAAGACAAGTGTCATGTGACAGAAAATGAACAAAACTTGAAAAGTTTGGGTCTTGACTGTCTCATCCTAGCCTTTGACAGGTTCCTTAACTTCCCATATTCCATGTTTCCATCTCTGAAACGGTGATAACAATATTTCTTTTATTGGATTATATGAGATCCTGTGTAAATGTTTTGACACCACTTTTTAAAAAGCCTGCACTACACACAGTTTTCTAGGAGAGGGCACAATACAAAACAGTCCCAGCAAAACTGAGTGGCCTATTTGTTGGAGGACATAGAGATAAAGGGCACAGAATGGATGGTCCTACACTGTACGGTTCTCACACACACCTCTTTGATGATGCTATTCCTGTAACTACAGATTCTCTCACGGTAGCCTGCGCACCCTGGGAAGCCTCCTGTCCCATTCTGGAATAGACAGGCACAGCAGGAAGCCAACTGTCCCAGTTTCAGGCCAACTGCCTTTTTCTCTGCCTGACCCAGGGAACCACAATAGCAGTCTGCTGCACACACTGAAGGGAGTTCTCAACACTTCCCCCTCTGGCTGGCAGCCTGGGGTGTCAGAAGCTGTGCAGCTCAAGTGTCCTCTCCCCATCCCCCTTAAGATGGAGCTAACTGAACGATTATGGTAAAGGACTCAGAACCCCATGGTGCCTCCACCCCCAGAAAAGAATTTATTACCAGGTTTTTCACCCGGTTGTAACATTTTTATTCCTAAATAAAAAAAAGATTTTCAGATAATAACAAAGGCATCTACCATTTACTACTATTTTAAAGCACCATTCATTTTGCCAGTACTTTTATCTCATTAGGACTTTAATCAGTCTTGCAAGACAGAAATTTTCTTCATTGTACAGATGTGGGAGCAGAGGTGCAGAAAAGTGAAATAAATTTACCTCTACACAAAGTTACCCAGAGGAAAATGGCAGAGGAGAGACTTCATGAAGTTGGGTCTGTCTGTCCACACAGACCAGACCGTGTTCACCCTCCACATGCAGCCGGGGCGCCTAGTAAGGTGCCAGCGAGAGTACTATGCAAACTCAGGTCCCGCGAGCTGAAGAGATGTAGACACACAAAGTGTGTCACGAGTGTCATTAGAGGTTCACTTCAAAGTCGCGGCCAAGTAAGTCCAACAGTTCCAATCTGGGTGAATATAAAAGTATTGCTGGAACCTCTCTCTCTGGGTCTGTCAAGTGCTTTAGATCATGAACTGGGAACGGCTGTTTCTGTACACAGCACACATCCAAAGGCAGCAATGTGAGGCAAACTCAGTACTGTGCGGATGGATGTCATTTAGCAGATGCCAACAATCTAATTTCCTTAACAGATGATCATCCCATAGTAACAAAACCTAACACAAATTATTTTCAAAACACTACATGAGCTCGGAAGCAGGACTGAACCATTAGATAGGGGCTTGCGCCCTGAGATTTTGTGTTTTTATAGTCCTTACAGATATCCCTATAAGGTAACATGACATGTGTTAGCCACCTTTGAAAGATGACAATTCTGAGGCCTAGACAAGTCTTATTACTGTCCATAGCTCTCTGGTAAAATATTAGATAATGTCCACTTTTTTTTTTTTTTAACTTCTTCTTGTCTCAGGAAAAAAATTAAGTTTGAGGGCCGTTTCATTTTTTTCCTCCCCTGTAAGCGTGAGTTCTGAGGCCCTTTTGACTTGACAGGAGTCATACTGTTCAGTTTCTCTGGCCACAGAAACTCAAGGCCCCACCCTCAGCAACAGCCTCATACTTTTTAAATACCTGCTTTCATGGTTATATCTTGAAGGTAGGTTAAATGTGTCATGATAAGTATACTGGAAAAACACTAGAGGAACCACAAGTTTTAAGAAACAGGTACTTGGTCATAAGGTAAGAGACCTGGGTCCTTCACTCACTCACGTGATCTTGTTGTGCAAAGTACTTAGCCTCCCTTGCGTATCTAATGGTGACAATTATATCTATGCTCCCCGGATTGGCAGCTTCCTCTCCAGCATGCCTAACATTGCTTACCAGGTAGTGAAAAAGGTTCTGGAGTTTTCATTCCTACGTGAGAAAGAAATTTTCAGTGACTTGCAGTTTGTTCCAGTGAGTACAATTTCCAAACTCCTTCTCGTCTCATGAACTCAAGAGATACAAGCACCAAAGGTCCCACTGCACTGTAGTTTCTGGCTTTTTACTTGAAAGTTCTGGCTACATGAACCCTCACTGTGCAAATCCATGCCAAACTCAGAGAAGCCTTCTGCCATGGTGCCTCATTAGGTCTGCCTCTATGCCAGGAGAGTGCTATGCTTAGTTACCTGGCGATCCTAGATGCTGAGATGTTATTAGCCAAAGCTAACAGTTAGCTTTTGCATGAAGTTGAAGTTTCTTTTGAGTACCTTTAGCTATAGAATCTAAGGCTGGACTGCATGCATCCAGGTCCCAGCAGCCTTGCCCTCAGCCATGCCCCCAGCAGAGCTAACTTTCCTGCTCCAGGAAGGCATGAACACTAGGGAGGAAAGGTACTTTTCTACTCTCTTCCCCAGCTAAATCTTTGTAGAATGACTGGTAGGCAGCAGTAAGCGAAATATTAATGAATAATAATCTCATGACAATATTCTCTTTAATGCACGGGGGGATCCTTCTCTTCTCATACTTTGGCCAAGAAAGTAAACAAAGCTGTCTTACCAGGTATTTGGGTGGCTTCTTGGCTCTTCACACCTGAAGACAGAAATGAATATTGGTTAGTGTTAATCAACTATCTTGCATTGTTAATGCTCCCTTTGGTCTATACCTCCCCCATCTTCAACCCCACCCACCCCCCCCAAAAAAAGGAAAAAGAAAACAGTAACAACAAAAACACCTTTCAATTGCTCTTCATTCTCTAACTGGACAAAGCCCAGACTCCTTAAGGTGGAGTTCAAGAACTTCATTATCTGACCAACCTTATCTTCATAAGGCAGTCAGTCCCAGTACATCGGTTTTTAAATGAAATAGTACTGGGTCTAAGACTCTGCTTGGTTTAGCTCTATTGTCATTATAGTTATTAGCTCTGTGATTGCGCAGGCTTAATCCCTCTGACCTTCATTTCCTTATTTACGCAAAAGAAATACCTTGTAGGTTTGTAGTAAGTGGTGATTAAAGGTGATACATTATAAAACTGTTCAGTACATTACTGCATGGAACATAATAATCTCTCAATAATTAGAGTCCCTCTGTTTTGACTTAACTTATTCCTCAAACTCTCCATGTCCAGTAACGTCCTTAGTTCTAGGCGTCCTCATGCCTCCTTCTAACCTTGTAGCTAGTCTCTGAGAGTAAGTAGAAGATCACTTACCAGGTAAGACCGTGGACTCCTGGCTTTTCATTCCTGAAGATGAGAATAGGAAATATTTAGTGATAAACGCAGTAAGCTTGGAAATTTAACCTTATATTTATATAGCTATTTACAGTGGAAAACTCTAAAAGCTTTGAGAGATGACCCACTCTCAAAGCTTTTAGAGTTTTGGGGAAAAGGGAAAGAGATTTAACCCACTGGTGCCTAACTTACTGTGAGAACTATGGCTAGTGATCCAGGCACTCTCCTAGATTAAGCAAAATATCTCTTGTTGATTTTTTTTAAGACTCTGACCTACATTTGTCATGATTTATTTTTAAAAATGAAACTTTCATAATCCCAGATATCAGAGCTATTCAGTCTTAATATTTTGGTATATTTCCTGTCTCTTTGCTATATATATATATATATATATGTACATGCTCATATACATTTTTTACTATTTTTCTCAGTTTTATTGAGATGTAATTGACAAAAAACACTGTATAAGTTTATGGTATACAGCATAATGACTTGAGTTACATATATTGTGACAGGATTACCACAATAAGTTTAATTAACATCCGGCATCTCATACAGATACCAAAAAAAAAAAAAAAAGGAAAAAATGTTTTTTTTTCCTTGTGATGAGAACTCGTAGGATCTATTCTCTTAACAGCTTTCAAACACACCACACAGCTGTTAACTATAGTTATGTTGCACATTACATCCCCTGTACTTATTTATCTTATAACTGGAAGTTTGTACCGTTTGACATTTTAAAATAAATTTGATAGTATACTCCATATGCTGTTTTTATCCTATCTTTTAAAAAATTTTTATTGGAGTATAGTTGATTTACAATGTTTTAGTTTCAGGTGTACAGCAAAGTGAATCTGTTATATATATATACATATATCCACTCTTTTTTAGATTCTTTTCCCATATAGGCCATTACAGAGTACTGAGTAGAGTTTGTTTTTATCCTTTTTTTATTGTCACTGTATTATAAGTACTTTCTCGTATCTTTAGATATTTTTCAAAAACATGGTTTTTAAATTGGTTAGTGTTTCATAGTATGGATATAATTTATTTAACAATACCCAACTGTTGGATACTAAGGTTATTTATAAATTTTGGCTACCATAACACTGCATAAACATTTCTGTACATATTTTGTACACAAATTTTTATGTTTATTCCCTTAGGACAAATATCTAAAAGTGTTATAGCTAGGTTAAAAGGTATGGACGTTTTTAAGGCTAGTGATACATACTATTGAAATTGTCCTCCAGAAAAGTTCCAACTTATAATCTCACCAGTAATTTATGAGAGTGTTTCTGTCCCAGCACCCTTGAAGAATATCATTTTTAAGAAAGACAAAAAAAATTTGGGAATGAGTCATACTTTGGAATATACTAAATAATCAGATGGATATAGCTAATAGCATTTGTTACTCAGATTGCTAAAAACAGAAATATATATACATATATAAAATCATTTTAATTTAGGAAAAAATGCCATTTTTTATGCTCCTGATGAACACCCTATGTTACAGAGTTTGTGGAATAATTAGTCACACCTTCCTCTATCCATGTAACAGCTAGCCTAAAGCAGAAGGCAGTAAATTCTCTAGAACTAGTTTCTTATGTCATGTCTCTAACTGCTCCGCTGGGATGACCTATGGATTGTTAGATAGGAGACAGACAGAGCTGCTGGGTCGTCCTTATAAAGAAGGATATCTGGAACTCAGGAGCATCTCTTATATACCAAACTAGTAAGCTAATGTGGGTTCTGCCTTCTTCCCACTTTTCCTTACCATGCCCACCTGCTCCCACCCTCAGGAAGCTGTCTTACAAATGTAAGCCCCTAGAGTTTATGAAAATGTCTTACCAGGGTCTTCAAGTTTCTGGTTTTTCACACCTAAGTTACAAAAAGAAACTTACCAGTTTTAATGATAGAACAAAGTAATTGGGAGTTACCACAGTTGGAACAGAACTATTTTCAGGTAATTATGGCCATAAAGATCCACCTGATATATCCAGTAAGCTAATGCTACTAAATTTAAGTGTCAGCCACAGTCTAAATGCACCTTGGCTAATTGGGCTGGAACATTCTTCTGGACCCTCCTACTAAGAGAAACTGTTATACACAGTAAGTCTCCTAGCGATCTCCACAAGCTAGAAAAATGTCTGTCTTGAAGAGTTAGCTGAAGTCCCTGTGAAGTGACCAGTAAAACTTGTGGCTGCCCTGCCAATAAGAAGTGTTACTAAGCAAGTCCTCAGGGGCATGCAATGCTTCACAAAAGGACAGGAAATATCTTCCAAACGTCAGGTAAACTGCATACTTAAGGAAAGGCCAGATACTTTTCTCTCTTCAATAAAGAAAAACTTATTGTAGCTACATGGGCCAAATACATAACAAGGAACTTAAATGCAAAGAAGTGATTTGGGCCATATCACCGTAAGTGGAAACTTAGGGGCTGGGGAAAGCGTCTAATCACCCAGATGTTTTAGTCAAATGATACCAAACATCACCTTACTTGAAAAAGGCAAATGACTAACTTTTTCTACTTTCATCTGGTTGTTTGGTGTCACACAGGCTAATCTCAACGACTGAGAATAGAGCTATACATAAGAGGCCTCAGACCTGTCAAGAGTGCCTAGCCCTTCAGGTCCGCCCAGCCTTATTCCCTAGAATGGTTCCATATTGTTCAGATCTCCAGAGAGCCAACTCTCTCATTTGCAAGGGGGTAAATTTCCCCAGAATGGATTCTTTTTTCCGCCGCATATCTGCCAGGTTACTCCTTCATATGTGCAAAGTACTCTTTTTTGTCAGCTAAGAATTGAATTTGCTGAACAGGAAAGAGCTATTAAACATCCGTGTAGCTAATAAACATCCATTATTTTTAAAAACAGAGCATACTTACCAGAGTTGTAGACACTGATGTGTTGAAAATATTCTGAAATACAAACATGTTTTCATTACATAGTACTGTACTTAGATGTGAATGTCAGGTTCGGTCAAGATACAGGCAAAATATGGCAATATGAGAAATATAAAATTTCAGTCTCAAAAATGAATGGATATAGATTCATTTTAATTACTTTAAGAAGAATTCAAAGAAAAACTAGCCAGGAAGACAGCTAGAAATGGACCCTTATTTTCAAGCTATTTAAATAAATCTTCAAAAGGATCCACCCAAAGCATGCATCCGTCCAAGGCATTTCCTGTCAACTTTGGTTCAGATCTTTTGAGCCTAATTTGATAATGTTGTTCCTGACTACTCTTAGAATTCCTGTTTACCTTCCCAAATCTTCTCCATGGTCCTCTAAGAGAGACTATTTTTGTTATATTCTCCATTTTTCCCTGAGGAAGAGGAAACAGACCACATTACTGTTCTGTCTCCCCAGTCTTTCCCCTGATGAGGGAAGGAATCCTTCATCAGTCTCCCAAATATTACTTCCCAAGATGTCAGAACAAAGGAATACAAGTCTAACTGTGTGCATAGGAGTCATGGAGGGGTATTCAGGAGTCAAAGTCCTGTAATGATAGGCTAGGGTCAGAGTGGCATGGTCCCTGCCTGCCCAAGGCAAATGCAATACTTGAGAGAACAGCCACAGGCAAGGCTGGGATAGGCTTAGGGTGGGCTCCTGTACCCTCCCCCTGAAAAGGTAGTAGCAGTAGCACAACTCAGCCTTGAGAAGACAATGGCTGACAGTATGACAGTACAGTGGCGTGGCTCTGACCTATTCCTGTGAGAAATAACACTGATAAAATTCCCATTGCAGAGATAATACTCTAGAGCATATCTTACCCATGTTCTCAACGCAATTTGCAGTTTTTAGTCCTGAAACATAAAGATAAAGTTTTATTAGTTAGACACAATCTACCTTAGTAAAGATTTCAAATTGGTCTGTGCCTCTTGGTAACCTAATCTGTCAGCTCCTAGTCTATCAGACTCATAATTTAGTGGGAAGCAAATTACATTTTTGTATTCATAGTATAGTCACCAAAGAGCCGTAGCTCTAGATAAAACATCTAACTTTTCTGGAATTCAGTTCCCTTATGTGTATCTTTTATTGGGAGATTGCTTCAAATGACCTCCAGAGTCCCATCCAAAGCTAACACTTTATTTATTTATGTATTTATTTTTAATAGAACTTTATTGGAGTATAATTGCTTCACAATACTGTGTTAGTTTCTGCTGTATAACAAAGTGAAAAGCTATACATATACATATTCCCCATATCCCCTCCCTCTTGAACCTCCCTCCCACCCTCCCTATCCCACCCCTCTAGGTCATCACAGAGCACCGAGCTGACCTCCCTGTGCTATGTGGCTGCTTCCCACTAGCTAACTATTTTACATTTGGTAGTGTATATATGTCGATGCTACTCTCACTTCACCCCAGCTTCCCCCTCTCACCCCGTGTCCTCAAGTCCATTCTCTATGTCTACATCTTTATTCCTGCCCTGCAACTAGGTTCACCAGTACCAATTTTTTTTTGGATTCCATACATATGTGTTAGCATACGATATTTGTTTTTGTCTCTCTGACTTACTTCACTCTGTATGACAGACTATAGGTCTATCCATCTCACTACAAATAACTCAATTTCGCTCCTTTTTATGACTGAGTAACATTCCACTGTATATATGCGCCACATCTTCTTTATCCATTCATCTGTCGATGGACATTTTCGTAGGCTCCATGCCTTGGCTATTGTAAATAGAGCTGCAATGAACATTGTGGTACGTGACTCTTTTTGAATTACGGTTTTCTCAGGGTGTATGTCCAGTAGTGGGATTGCTGGGTGACATGGTAGTTCTATTTTTAGTTTGTTAAGGAACCTCCATACTGTTTTCTAGTAGGTTTCTGGTGGCATCTTTAGGATTCTCTATGTATAGTATCCTGTCATCCGTAAGCAGTGACAGTTTGCTACTTCTTTTCCAATTTGTATTCTTTTACTTCTTTTTCTTCTCTGATGGCCGTGGCTAGGACTTCCAAAACTATGTTGAATAAGAGTGGTGAGAGTGGACATCCTTGTCTTGTTCCTGATCTTAGAGGAAATGCTTTCAGTTTTTCACCATTGAATATGATGTTTGCTGTGGATTTGCCATATATGGCCTTTTTATGTTGAGGTAGGTTCCCTCTATGCCCATTTTCTGGAGAGTTTTTATCATAAATGGGTGTTGAATTTTGTCAAAAGCGTTTTCTGCATCTATTGAGATGATCATATGGTTTTTATTCCTTAATTTGTTAAGGTGGTGTATCACATTGATTTATTTGCATATATTGAAGAATCCTTGCATCCCTGGGATAAATCCCACTTGATCATGGTGTATGATCCTTTTAATGTGTTGTTGGATTCTGTTTGCTAGTATGTTGCTCAGGATTTTTGCATCTATGTTCATCAGTGATATTGGTCTATAATTTTCTTCTTTTGTGATATCTTTGTCTGGTTTTGGTATCAGGGTGATGGTGACTTCGTAGAATGAATTTGGGAGTGTTTCTCCCTCTGCAATTTTTTGGAAGAATTTGAGAAGGATCAAACTCTTGAGAAGGATCAGTGTTAGCTCTTCTCTAAATGTTTGATAGAATTCACCTGTGAAGCCATCTGGTCCTGACTTTTGTTTGTTGGAAGAGCTTTAATTACCGTTTCAATTTCATTACTTGTGATTGGTCTGTTTATATTTTCTAATTCTTCCTGGTTCAGTCTTGGAAAATTGTATCTTTCTAAGAATTTGTCCATTTCTTCGTGGCTGTCCATTTTACTGGCATATAGCTGTTTGTAGTAGTCTCTTATAATCCTTTGTATTTCTGCAGTGTCAGTTGTGATTTCTCCTTTTTCATTTCTAATTTTATTGATTTGCATCCTCTCTGTTTTTTTCTTGATGAGGCTGGCTAAGGGTTTATCAATTTTGTTTATCTTCTCAAAGATTTTAGATTTTAGTTTTATTGATCTTTGCTATTGTTTTCTTCATTTCTATTTCATTTATTTCTGCTCTGATCTTTATGATTTATTTCCTTCTACTGACTTTGGGTTTTCTTTGTTCTTCTTTCTCTAGATGTTTTAAGTGTAGGGTTAGATTGTTTATTTGAGATTTTTCTTGTTTCTTGAGGTGAGATTGAATTGCTATAAACTTCCTTCTTAGAACTGCTTTTGCCGTGTCCTGTAGGTTTGGGGTCATCGTATTTTCATTGTCATTTGATTCTATGTATTTTTTTATTCCTTCTTTGACTTCTTCACTGATCTCTTGGTTGTTTAGCCTCCATGTATTTGTGTTTTTTACAGTTTTTTTTCCTGTAATTGATTTCCAATCTCATAGCGTTGTGGTCAGAAAAGATGCTTGATACAATTTCAATTTTCTTAAATTTACGGAGGCTTGATTTGTGACCCAAGATGTGATCTATCCTGGAGAATGTTCCATGAGCATTTGAGAAGAAAGTGTATTCTGCCACTTTCGGGTGGAACGTTCTATAGATATCAATTAAGTCTATCTGGTCTATTGTGTCATTTAAAGCTTGTGTTTCCTTACTTATTTTCTGTTTGGGTGATCTGTCCATTGGTGTAAGTAGCATGTTAAAGTCCCCTACTATTATTGTGTTACTGTTGATTTCTCCTTTCACGGTTGTTAGCATTTGCCTCATGTATTGAGGTGCTCCTATGTTGGGTGAATAAACATTTACAATTGTTATATCTTCTTCTTGGATTGATCCTTTGACTGTTAGGTAGTGTCCCTCCTTATCTCTTGTAACAGTCTTTATTTTAAAGTCTATTTTATCTGATACGAGCTACTCCAGCTTTCTTTTGATTTCCATTTGCATGGAATATCTTTTCCCATCCCTTCACTTTCAGTTTGTATGTGTCTCTAGGTCTGAAGTGGGTCTCTTATAGACAGCATATATATGGGTCTTGTTTTTGTATCCATTCAGCCAGTCTGTGTCTTTTGGTTGGGGCATTTAATCCACTTACATTCAAGGTTATTATCAATATGTATGTTCCTATTACCATTTTCTTAATTGTTCTGGGTTTGGTTTTGTGGGTCTTTTTCTTCTCTTGTGTTTCCCGCCTAGAGAAGTTTCTTTGGTGGTGCTGAATTCTCTTAGCTTTTGCTTGTCTGAGAAGTTTCTGATTTCTCCTTTGAATCTGAATGAGATCCTTGCTGGGTAGACTAATCTTGGTTGTAGGTTTGTCTCTTTCATCACTTTAAGTATATCCTGCCACTCCCTCTGGCCTGTAGAGTTTCTGCTGAAAACTCAGCTGATAACCTTATGGGGATTCCTTTGTATGTTATTTTTTGTTTTTCCCTTGCTGCTTTTAATATTTTTTCTTTGAATTTAATTTTTGTCAGTTTGATTAATATGTGTCTTGGTGTGCTTCTCCTAGGGTTCATCCTGTATGGGACTCTCTGTGCTTCCTGGACTTGGGTGACTATTGCCTTTCCCATGTTAGGGAAGTTTTCCACTATAATTTCTTCAAATATTTTCTCAGACCCTTTTTCTTTTCTTCTTCTTGGACCCCTATAATTCGAATGTTGGTGTGTTTAGTGTTGTCCCAGAGGTCTCTGAGACTGTCTTCAATTCTTTTCATTCTTTTTTCTTTGTTCTGCTCCTTGGCAGTTATTTCCACCATTTTGTCTTCCAGGTCACTTATTCGTTCTTTTGCCTCAGTTATTCTGTTATTGATTCTTTCTAGTGTATTTTTCATTTCAGTGATTGTGTTGTTTATCTCTGTTTGTTTGTTCTTTAGTTCTTCTAGGTCTTTTTTAAACATTTCTTATATTTTCTCAATCTGTGCCTCCAATCTATTTCTGAGATTCTAGATCATCTTTACTATCATTACTCTGAATTCTTTTTCAGGTAGATTGCCTACTTCCTCTTCATTTATTTGGTCTTGTAGGTTTTTACCTTGCTCCTTCATCTGTGACATATTATTTTGCCATCTCTTTTTTTTTTTTTTTTTATGAGTGGGATCGTGTTCCCGTCTTACTGGTTGTCTGACCTGAGGCTTCCAACACTGGAGTTTGTAGGCTGTTGCGTAGAGCTGGGTCTTGGTGCTGAGATGAGGACCTCCGTGAGACCTCACTCTGATGAATATTCTCTGAGGTTTCTGTTATCCCAGTGGTTAGGACTCAGAGCTCCCACCACAGGAGCTGTTGCCCAACCCCCAGCTCATGAACCAAGATCCTGCAGGCCACGTGGGGTGGCAAAAAAAAAAAAAAGAGAACAGTAGCAAAGTAAAAAATAAAATTAGACTAGGAAACTAACAGATACGTTAGAAATAATATAAAAATTAAAATATAGATGAAACAACAACCAGAAGGTACAACAGTACCACAATAGTAAAAGAGGGGAGGAGGGAAAAGAAGAAAAAAGCAAAAAAAAAAGGGGTGTAAACGCCTTGACTCTGGAGGGTGGGGCCTAAGCAAGGGTAAGGTTTGGGTGTTGGGTGGGGCCAGTGCTCAGGACCCACAGGGCTGGAAAAGGCCCTGGGGTCTGTAGGAGGCGGGGCTTAGGCTCAACGGAACAGAAGGGGTCCAGGCGTGCCCCCCCACCCCTGGTCTCAGAGGGTGGGGGACCTCACCTGGGAGCCCAGCAGGTTTCCTGGGCTTGAGTGAAAGGGACAAACGCCTTCCTCTCCTCTCCCGCTCCTCTGGTCCTGGAGGTCCCCTCCTGCCTGCCTCTCCTGATCTCCCCGGCCTCCTTCCTATGCCCCCAGGACCAATGCAGCCGGGGGCGGGGGGCTTGGAGGGCAGGGGACTGGCCTGGGAGCTCAGCAGGCTCCTCGGGCCTGAGTGGGTGGGCAATTGCCCTCTGCTCCTCTCCCAATCCTCCTGCAGGGCCCCTCTGCCTGCCTCTCCTGATCTCCCTGGCCTCAGGGGCGCCAATCTGGCCTCCACTTCTCCTCCCCCCTCAGTCCCCCCACGTCCTACCTGTTCACTTGGGGGTTTCTCCCATCTCCTTGGCCATCAGGGTCCCCCATCAGCGGCCAGCAGGCACCCTAGTTGTGGGGAGACCTAACTCGGCATCTTCCCACACTGCCCTCTTGACTCTGCCCCCCCCAAGCTAACACTTTATGATTATATGATTAGTCTGAAAAAATTAGGAGAAAATTTATCTGTCTGTTTAACGAATTCTCTCTTCAGATACTAAATGTCCTCCTCAACAGTTAACCTAACCCTTTACTATGGCTTGCTAGCAATCAGGGTGGAGCTGAGTGGAGAGAGTCTGGTGCTGACAGCTTCCACCTTGCTGCACTTCCCAGCCTGAAAGGCCTGCTGGGTGGGGCTGCTAGTATTTGCAGTGGCTAGGCACTGAAACTCAGGGAGATGGACCCTGGGAGAGGACTCTGTGTAGCTGTGCAGAAACAGCCCAGAGGGCCTGGGGTGTGATCTGGGCCAAACCAGAGCTCATTGTCAGCACGCATGGCAGGGCTTGGCTCCAGCAGTCATCTCTGTTGGTGTGCACAGTATGTGACAGGCAGCATCAGATAATCACACGTGAGGAGTACTCAGATGTTCCTTTCCTGGCAGAAGGGCTCCAGTTCGGCCCACCTCACACAGCAGCTTGGAGCCGCATTTGGGGCAGAGAGG
The DNA here is from genome assembly GCF_005190385.1 of Monodon monoceros. Taxonomy (NCBI): domain Eukaryota; kingdom Metazoa; phylum Chordata; class Mammalia; order Artiodactyla; family Monodontidae; genus Monodon; species Monodon monoceros. Next base: position 45,916,234 of record NW_021703777.1, read on the forward strand.
TCCTGGGAGAGCCCTACCATAGAGGCAGCCCCAGTCCCAGGTGGCAACGCAATCACCTTGATTCCTGCAGTCACAACACCCCAGCCCCCAGCACCAGCCTAGTACTAGGCAAGAAAGGGATGGGACTCCATGGAGCAAAGAGGAGGCCCCACCCAAATCCAGTGCAGGCTCTGGTCACCACAACACCAATCACATGCCCTATCAAGGGGATAACGCTCTGAGGAAAGATGCGGCTAGCATCCATACCAAAAGCAGCCATTGCACCAAAATTATTGGACTCATACAGTCTACTCAGGAATGCTCCCACATAAAAACCAGCCCTTCAAGACCACAGTAGATAACTGTTTCTCCTAAATTTATAGAGACATAAATTTAAGTAAAATTTTAAAAGCACAGGAACTGGTCCCAGTTAAAAGAACAAGAGAGGGGCTTCCCTGCTGGCACAGCAGTTAAGAATCCACCTGCCAATGCAGGGGACACAGGTTCGAGCCCTGGTCCAGGAAGATCCCACATGTGGCGGAGCAACTAAGTCCGTGCACCACAACTACTTAGCCTGTGCTCTAGAACCCACGAACCGCAATTACTGAGCCAGTGCGCCACTACTACTGAAGCCCACGCACCTAGAGCCCATGCTCAGCAACAAGAGAAGCCACCACAATGAGAAGCCCACACACTGCAACAAAGAGTAGGTCCTGCTCACTGCAACTAGAGAAAGCCTGCGTGCAGCAATGAAGACCCAATGAAGCCAACAATAAATAAATTAAATAAATAATTTTTTTAAAGTTATAAAAATTTTTAAATAAATTAAAAAACGAGAGAAATCCTCTGAAAGAACAAACAATGAAACAGACCTCTTCACTCTACTTGACCCTGAGTTCAAAAAGGAGGTAGTAAAAATGCTAAATGAATTAAGAACGATTATTGATAGAAATGCAGAATCACTATAACAAGGAATTAGAAACTATAAAGAGGAGCCAATCAAAAACAACTCAATTACCAAGATAAAAACCAATCTAGAAGCAATGAATAGCATACTAAATAATGTAGAAGAACGAATAAGTGATCTGGAAGATAGAATAATGGAAATCACCCAATCAGAACAAAAGACAGAAAGACAAATGAAAAAAAAAAATGAAAGCAATATACGAGGTCTATGGGATGATATAAAACGTGCCAAACTTAAGGTCCCACAAGCTGCATGGCAAGGCCAAAATATATATATATATATATATATATATATATATATATTTGAAGAAATTATGGCTGAAACCTTCCCAAACCTAAAGAAGGAAACAGATATCTAGGTACAGGAAGCATAGAGGGTCCCAAATAAGATGAACCTAAACAGATCAACACCAAGACATATTATAATTAAAATGGAAAAAGTTCAAGATAAAGAGAAGAAGCTAAAGGCAGCAAAAGAGAAACAAAGAGTCAGTTACAAAGGAACCCCCATAAAGCTCTTAGCTAATTTCTCTGCAGAAACACTGTCAAACAAAGTCATGAAAGGGAAAAATCTGCAACCTAGGATACTCTACCCAGCAAGACTATCCTTTAGGCTAGAAGAAGAGATAAAGGATGTCTCAGACAAGCAAAAACTAAAAGAATACAGCAATACTAAACCTAACCTAAAAGAAATATTGAAAGGTCTTCTTTAAATAGAAAAGAATCAAGAATCTATAAGAAAGGGAAAGTCACAATAGGAATGGCAAATGTATAAAAGGATTGAAGACCACTTAAATAAGCCAGTACACAGATTTTAAAAAATCAGAAAATTTTTGTAAAAGTGTTTATAACTACAATTAACAGCAAAAACATAAACATTAAGATGTAAAACAGGACATCAAAATCATGAAATATGGGGGAGGGGATTAAAATTGTAGATCTTTTAGAATGCGTTTGAACTTATATGACTACCAGTCTAAAGCAAGTAGTTATGGGTTAACATACTTGAAAACAAGGGTAACCACAAGTCAAAACCATACGACAGATTCACCAAAAACAAAAAGAAAGCAAGTCAAGCATAATACAAAAGAAAACCACAAAAAGAAAAACAAAAAGAAGAAATGAACAAGGAAGAACTACAAAATCACCTTGAAAACAAGGTTTAAAAGGGCAATAAACATATATTTGTCAATAATTACTTAAATGTCAATGGACTAAATAAATGCTCCAATCAAAAGACACAGAATGGCAGATTAAAAAAAGGAAAAGAACCTACAACATGCTGCTTACAAGAGACTCACTTTAGGGCAAAAGACATATGTAGATTGAAAGTGAGGGGATGGAAAAAGGTATTTCATGCAAATGAAAACAACAAGAAAGTGGGGGTAGCAATATCCATATCAGACAATACAGACTCAAACAAAGTCCATAAGGAAAAACAAAGAAGGACACTATATAATGATAAAGGGATCAATACAAGAAGAGGATATTACACTCATTAGCATATTCACCCAGTATAGAAGCACCTAGATATATAAAACAAATACGAACAGACATAGAAGGAGAAACTGACAGGAATACAGTAATAGTAAGAGACTTTAACACTCTACTGATGTCAATAGACAGATATTCCAGGTGAAATTAACAAGGCAACAAAGATTCTAAATGACACAATAGGCCAGTTGGATTTAATTGATATCTACAGGACATTACATCCAAAAAACCCAGAATGCACATTCTTTTCAAGGGTGCATGGACCATTCTCTAGAACAGACCACATACTAGGACACAAAACAGGCCTCAACAATTTTAAGAGGATAGAAATTATTTCAAGCATCTTTTCTGACCACCACAGTATGAAACTAGAAATCAACCACGAAAAGAAAAAAAAGGTAGAAACAAATCACATGGAGACTAAACAACATGCTACTAAAAAAAACAATGGGTTGATGATGAATTCAAAGAGGAAATCAGAGAACACCTTGAAACAAATGACAATGAAAATACAGCCTTACAAAATCTATGGGATATAGCAAAAGCAGTTCTAAGAGAGAAGGTAATAGCAATACAGGCCTTCCTTAAGAAACAAGTCTCAAATAAACAAACTGTCACCTAAAAGAATTAGAAAAAGACCAAACAAAACCCAAAGTCAGCAGAAGGAAGGAAATAATAAAGATCAGAGAGGAACTAAATAAAAATAGAGATAAAAAACAATAGAAAAGATCAATAAAACCAAGAGTTGGTTTTTTTAAAAGATAAACAAAATCGACAAACCTCTAGCCAGGCTCACCAAGAAAAAAGAAAGAGGACCCAAACAAAATAAGAAATGAAAGAGGAGAAATAACAACCAATAGTGCAGAAATACAAAAAATCATAAGAGAATACTATGAACAGTTATATGCCAACAAATTGGACAACTTAGAAGAAATGGAAAAGTTTCTAGAAACATATAGCCTGCCAAAATTGAGTCAAAAAGAAACAGATAATTTGAACAAACCAATCATTAGAAGTGAAATAAAATCCATAATTTAAAAATTCCCTGCAAACAAAAGTCTAGGAATGGACGGCTTCAATGGGGAATTCTACCAAACATATAAAGAAGAACTTATACCTATCCTTCTCAAACTATTCCAAGAGACTGAAGAGGAGGGAACGCTCCCAAATTCTTATGAAGCCACCATCACCCTGATACCAAAACCAGACAAAAGCACCACAAAACATGAAAATTACAGGCCAATATCTTTCATGAATATAGATCAAAGATCCTCAACAAAATATTAGCAAACCTAATCTAACAATACCTAAAAAGTGTCATGCAGAATGTTTAAGTTGGATTCATTCCAGGGTCACAAGGATGGTTCAAATAAGTAAATCAATCAATATGATACACCACATCAACAAAATAAAAGACAAAACCACATGACCATCTCAATAGATGCAGAAAAAGCATTTGATAAAATTCAACATCCATTCAAGATAAAAACTCTCACCAAAGTGGGTATAGAGGGAACATAACTCTACACAATAAAAGCCATTTACAACAAACCCGCAGCCAACATCATACTCAACAGAAAAAGCTGAAAGCCTTCCTGCTAAATTCAGGAATAAGACAAGGATGCTCACTCTCACCACTTCTATTCAACACAGTATTAGAAATCCTAGCACAGCAATCAGACAAGAAAAACAAAAGGTATCCAAATTTGAAGGGAAGAGGTAAAACTGTCACTATTTGCAGATGACATGATACTCTATATAGAGAACTCTAAAGACTCCACACAAAAACTATTAGAACTAATAAATGAACTCAGCAAGGTAGCAGGATATAAGATCGATATACAGAAATCTGTTGTATTTCTTTACACTAACAATGAAATATCAGAAAGTAAAAGAAAAAAAATCCCATTTAAAATCATGTCAAAAAAAAATTGGAAAAAACTTTTAAGCAAGGAGGTGAAAGACCTATACATTGAAAACTATAAAACACTGATAAAGGGACTGAAGATGATTTAAAGAAATGGAAAGGTATCCCATGCTCTTGGATTAGAAAAATTAATATTATTAAAATGGTCATACTACCCGAAGCAATCTACAGGTTAATGTAATCCCTATCAAAATATCCATTCCATTTTCACAATACTAGAACTAATAATCCTAAAATTTATATGGAACCATGGAAGACCCAGAATTGCCAAAGCAATCCTGAGGAAAAAGAACAAAGCTGGAGGCATAACCCTCCCAAGATTTCAGACAATACTACAAAGCTACAGTAATCAAAATAGCGTGGAATTGGCACAAAAACAAATAGATCAATGGAACAGAACAGAGAGTCCAGAAATAAACCAACACATCTATAGTCAATTAATCTACAACAAAGGAGGCAAGAACATACAATGGAGAAAAGGCAGTCTCTTCAACAAGTGGTGTTGGGAAAGCTGGATAGCTACATAAAAATCAATGAAATTAGAACACTCTCCCATAGCATATACAAAAATAAACTCAAATGGTTTAAAGACCTAAATATAAGACATAATTCCATAAAATTCCTAGAAGAGAACACAGGCAAAACATTCTCTGACATAAATTGTAGCAGTATTTTCTTAGATCAGTCTCCCAAGGCAAAAAAAAAGAAAAAATTAAAGCAAAACTAAGCAAATGGGACCTAAACAAACATAAAAGCTTTTGCACAGCAAAGGAAACAATCAACAACAAAAAAAGACAACCTACGGAATGCAACTGACAGGAGTTAATATCCAAAATATACAAACAGCTCCTACAACTCAACAGCAAAAAACCAAACAATCCAAACAAAAAATAGAAAGAAAACTTGAATAGATATTTTTCCAAAGAAGACATACAGATGGCCAACAGGCACATGAAAAGATGCTCAATATCATAATTATTAGAGACAAATAAGTCAAAACTACAATGAGGTATCACCTCACACCTATCAGAATGTCTATCATCAAAAAGTCTGAAAACAATAAATGCTGGAGAGAGTGTAGAGAAAAGGAAACCCTCCTACACTGCTGGTGGGAATGTAAATTGGTGCAGCCACTATGGAAAACAGTATGGAGGTTCCTTAAGAAACTAAAAATAGAACCACCATATGATCCAGCAATCCCACTCCTGAGCATATATCCAGAAAAGATGAAAAACCTAATTCAAAAAGATACATGCACCTCAATGTTCATAGCAGCACTACTTAGAATAGCCAAGACATGGAAACAACCTAAGTGCCCATCAATAGATGACTGGCTTAAGAAGATGTGGTATATATATCTATATACCACATATATGCATTATAATATATTATATATATAATATTCCATTGTGTATGTATATGTATAAACACCATGGAATATTACTCAGCCATAAAAAAGAATGAAATATTGTCATTTGCGACAACATGGATGGACCTAGAGAACATCATACTAAGTGAAGTAAGTCAAACAGAGAAATACATATGTAGAAACTAAAAAATAATACAAATGAATCTATATACAAAACAAACAGATTCATAGACACAGAAAACAAACTTATGGTTACCAAAGGGGAAAGGGAGGAGGGGGTAGGGATAAATTAGGAATATGCAATTAACAGATACAAACTACTATATATAAAATAATTAGCAATAAGGATTTACTGTATGACATGAGGAACTATATCCTGTATAACCTATAATGGAAAATAATCTGAAAAAATATATATATATAACTGAATCACTTTGCTGTACACCTGAACCTAACACAATATTGTAAATCAACTATACTTCAATAAAAAAAAAGTAGGAGGGTTAAAAATGGGTAAGAGATTGATCCAGAAATAAACGGGAGAAGACACAAATATATATAGGGATTGAAAAAGGGAATATAACCATGGATTCAGCAGGTGTAAAAAGAGATGAGTTTACTGTGACTAGCTTTATGCCAATAAATTTGAAATATAAGACAAATGGACAATTCCTAGAAAAATGTAACTTATCAAAAATAACTCAAGAACAAACAGAAAACTCACATGGTATTATAACTATTAAGCAGTTTAAACTTCTTCCACAACGAAAAATACCAGGATAGTTTGGTTTTTACAGAGTACTAAAGAGGAAGGAGCTGCAAAGAGAAACCCAGAGATCTTCAAAGGGTTTCCAGTACTCAACAAAGTACTGATCAGTTTATACTTGTCTAAGGAAACTACCCAAGGCCAGGGAAAGAACTCAAAGGATGAAGAATAGTGACTATTCCTACCAGCCACACTGGAAAACCTTATAAGTTGTTATTTTAACAGGGAGCTCTACAGTAAGAAGCCTTGGAAGCAGTTCAGACAACAGTAAATAAAGCCCTCCCAGGAGTTCCTATCTCCTTCAGATCTCAAGAAATTACAGATGTCTGTGACCAAACTCATAGCTGATTGGAATTTCTGGCAACAAGACTACAGCAGTATTTGTTGGCCACTGCACTTTTGGACACAAGGACTCCTCCCTTTGTAGGCCCTGCTACTGCTAGCCTGTTACTGGGCCTAATGAGACAGACTGTCTCACTAAAAGAAAAGTCAGGGGGCTTCCCTGGTGGCGCAGTGATTGAGAGTCCGCCTGCCGATGCAGGGGACGTGGGTTCGTGCCCCGGTCCGGGAAGATCCCACATGCCGCGGGGCGGCTGGGTCCGTGAGCCACGGCCGCTGAGCCTGCGCGTCCGGAGCCTGTGCTCCGCAACGGGAGAGGCCACAGCAGTGAGAGGCCCGCGTACCGCAAAAAAAAAAAAAAGAAAAGTCATGATTCTCCAACCTAATATCTTATTGTGCCATGGGTTCTCTTTGAACTAAATTCCCATGAAGTAGGACAAACTCCCAAAAGTTCCATTGTCACATGGAAATTTTACCTCCAGTTAAGGGCCAAACCTGGCTCCTAAAGCCTTAGCCACTTCCGCAAATAAATGGCTGCCCATCCATTAGACCTGCAGTTTCCAAACAGTGGTAGAGGTGTCCCTGCACGCTCTAGCAAATTCACAGGGGTACCAAGGGATATTTTAAAATTTCAAGACAAACACAGCCCGACTTGATATCTTTCAGACACTGCATGAACTACTAGCTTTAGTTAGAACACAGTTTCAAAGTTATGTTACATTCTATTCGATAACATCACATATTTGCAAAGCTGGGTTTTTAGCAATTGTTGTGAAAAAAAGCAAGTATATGTGAAAAATCAGTGTGGATCAGGAAATAAGGTGGTATCTAATCTGACACCAAGGTTTGAGAAGCTGTGCAGTCAGTGTCCAATAGGCACATACATCCCATTAGCAAGTCACTGTGGTTAAAAATGAAATAATAGTTCTTAAAACTTTTTTTATATATTACTTCTTAAAAAACAGCTACTAAGATATTAGGACATAAATATTTATTGAGTTGTTTGAGTTTACTTAATAAATGGAATTTTTAGGCATTTATTTTAGCCTAGGGACACTCTGAAAAAATTATGACAACACTAAGGACACCGTGAACCAAGAAAGTCTGAGAACCTCTGCATTAGACAGAACAAAGCCTCACCTACTACTTTATCCAAACTATTGGCTCAATGGGGGCCTTACCTGTAAGACTTCACACCTGAAAAGACAGCTGCCATGCTGTGACAGTCTATGGAGAGGCCTATGTAGTTAGGAACAAGGGAGGCCTCCAGCCAACAGCTCATGAGGAAATAAGGCCTTAGTCAACAACCCACTAGGAACTGAATCCTGCCATCAACCATGTGAGTGAGCTTGGAAGTACATCTTTCCCAGTCAAGTATTATGATGACTGCAGCCTTGTGAGAGATCCCGAGTCAAAAGACCCAGGTACACTGAACCCAGATTCCTGACACAGCAACTATGAGACAATAAATGTTGTTTTTAGCCACTAAATTTTGGAGTAATTTGTTATGCAGTGATGGATAACTAATACAGGTGTGAGGGTCAGTTTTATGTATCAACTTGTCTAGGATACAGTCCCTAGTTATTCAATCAAACATTAATCTAAGTTGTTGCCTTGAAGGTATTTTGTAGATGGGATTAAAATCTATAATCAGTTACCTTTATATAAGGGAGATTATCCAAGATAATCTGGTGGGCCTGACACAATGAATAGAAAGGCCTTAAGCGTTTAGGCTTCCCAAAAGAAGAAATTCTGCCTGTGGGCAGAGCTTCAGTTCATACCCAGGAATTCCAGCCTGCCCTTCCTGACAGCCTGACCTATAGATTTCAGACTTGTCTTGCTAGCCCATACAATAATGTAAGCCAATTCCTTACAACTGATTCTGTTTCTCTGGTTGGAAGCCTTGACTGATACAATCAGCATGAACAAGTCTGGTGGGTGAAAGTCTGGAGGGGTTTGGTAATGAAGAGTTCTCCCTTTATAGGAAAAGTTCTCCCTTTTCCTATAAATATGGAATAAACAGTCTGAACAGCCTTCCAAATGTTCTTGGCATTGATTCATAATGTGAATTTCTCGAGGTGATAGATATGTGATATGTCACTTCCTATCTGGTTTATCTATACGGAATCTTGTTGAATCCCCAATCCCAGACAACAACACAGAAACTTTGCTACTCCCAAGGAAGGCTAAAAGAGTGTCCATCAGAACGAATGAAGGTACTTATATTTGATGAACCCTCAAGTGCTGGGGGTGGATTTATAAAAAATAAATCTGGATAGCTCTGTAGGTTCATCTTCTTTCCCCCTTTTGATGGCTTAGCAGAGAGTTGCCTCAACAGGTCTGAGTAAGCTCAACAAAATAGACTGACACCAGCCACTGGAGTTCAGGGGCTCTTCCTTTCGAACAAGATTACTTTTGCAGTCAGGGAACACTGATATTCCCTGCCCCCATGACTCTATTAATATGTAAAATATATTTACATATATACCGTCTGGTCCCTCTCTATGGAAATACTGTCCAAAATACCAGATGATCTATGACCAGCCTGTTCAGTAAAATAATGAGAGTTCAGGGGATGAGGTATACTCTGCTATTTCTCTGCTTATAAGTTTTCTTCCAATAAATCATATTATATCTACACTGTAAGGTGCATGAAATCTCAAAGCTATGGCTTCCTACCAGGTATTTATAATTCATCTATAGTCCTCCCAATCCAAGTGCAGTTTTCAGATGGGGTCATTTTAAACGATGAGGAATGTAGCCTGATTACACAGATGACATTCTACTTTTATCAAGTTTTCTAGAAAAACAGTATAAAAGAAGGTCAACCTGCGGTAATTTTCCCATTAGGACAGATCAAGGGTTTTGTTACCATTTACTTACTCCCGTTATCTTGGATTACTACGAGTATCTTTGACCACCAGGAATTATCCTCTCCACTTCCTAACCAACTGAACTATTTTCTTTAGCTAACTAGCTTTGGTAAGGCCCACATACATTTTTATCTTGAAAATCACAAGCAAGTTGAAAGTAACAGCACAGGACTGCGTCAGCACACTAAATTTAGCACAGTATAATTTTTTAATCACTTTCATAGATGCTGCCTTTTTACATCCAGAGGTATAGTCAGTCACAGTGGAACAAGGTTCTGATTATATCCTCCTGGCTTGAGCTTTTAAAACCCCTGGTTATTATCCTTCATAGTGTTTCAAACAGCCTAGCTTTAATGATCCCTTCAGGGTGTTTTTGATCCTGAATTCCCATTAGTTACCTCCAGATGGCAGCAGAGGGCACTGGTCAGACTCCAGCTTAGAGGTAAAGCAACACAATCAAGTGCAGGGGCCTGACTTTGCCAGAGCTCTCCAAACAAATAGCACAGGTGAGCCCCCACGGAGGTTTTCCCTTGTGGCTGGTTTGAACATTAACCTGCTGTGTAGCCTCTGCCTGCCTTTCTGGGCAGGCCCGCAGAAGTTTGCCCACTCTCCTCCCCTTTCCTCACACTGGGCTCATAACACACTTCCCCATGTAGGTCTGAGACTTGGCTCATTCTGAATCAACCCAGCGGCTCCACCCCTTTTGTTTATCGTAATGCTACTCACAAACATGAACTCTGTGGGCTCCACTGCCCACCTCTGTTCATCAACCAGACACGAGTGACTGATCTGGCCTACTGCAGCTACCGTAGCCAGGGTTTCTGCAGAACCAATGGCTCCAGAAATAGCATTTGGCTGAGTGCATTAGAAGCACCAAAAGTGGTATCATTTTGTCAGCCCAGCTGCAACTGGGTTTCTGGCTATAATGTGCTGGTAAAATTGGACAGGTTCTGGGGTGGAGAACGGGGGTTCTGACTTGCAGGGTTTGCTGATGTCCGTGGTATAACTCTCATCCACGGCCAATTTCAAGCCATCGTGATGTATGAGGAATTGCCAAGAGATATATGCCCACAGTCAGCTCCCGTAAGCTGGTATGAACTGGCTCCAACTGGCTTCGTTTTTGGTCAGGTCCAGTGTATGGCTGGGCGAGGGAAATGGGCACTCTTCCTCTCAACATAAATTTGCTCGCTTCAGTCTTCACCTGCCCCCTCAAGGAGAACAGTTGGTCTAACTTCCAACTCAGGGCCAGGACTAAGGTGAGGCGAATGACGTGTTTAGAGCGCAAAATTTAAGAAGGCACTCGCTCTTAGGATCACGCAGGTGCAGGTTGTGCAAGTATATGACCCTAAGCATGAAGACGTCCTTAAATTTTGTGCCCCAGGGATCTCAATGGCCACATAGCTTCTGCCATTAAATCAAAAGTGGACCAGCTCCCCTCCCCACTCCATCTCACAGGTATAATCTCATCAGCACTTCTCTACCTGTTCTTTTTTATCTCATAATGCACTGGCACATTTGAGTCAAGGTCTAAAAGTCTATCCCACTTCCAAGGCCCTACTTCAATACTCGCTCTGTTTGACCAGCAGCTATAGTTTGGGGTTCACCTAGACAATCACACTCATAAGACCCCAAAAGGCATCCCCTCACCAGTTTACTCAGTTTTGCAGAAGAATGAAAGGCAGGGAACACAGCATACCTATTAAAGGGTAGCCTGAGTGATACACCTTCAATGCAAGTCCTCACAGCAGTCCAGGGCTGTCCTTCAGTCCCCAGAATGACATCTCAAATACAAGAAAACAAGGTTACACAGGTGGGTGCAGGAACTATCCTAGCTCAGTAGCCTCATGCCACACATAGAAGACAACATCTCTTATATCAATCACGCCATGAGTACTCCAGGACTCAGCAAGAAGAATACCTCAGTATGTCACACCACATTCAGGGATGCCCAAAGCTATGGCTTCCCTCCAGGTATTTATACTTCATTCACAACCTCGCAGCTCAGAGGCACTGTAACGGTCAACGGTTATGTTTACCATTAGGCAGTGTTGTATGGTTATACACCTGTCATTCCACCTTTAGTAGATTACAGAGAAATAGTGCTAGAAGAAGATCAACAAGAGGCCATTTTCATAAGAGGAAGGAGAAAGGGTTTTGTTAACCCTTTACTCATATACCCCAAAGCACAATACCATAAAATTTCAGAACGCTGGCGATAAAGAAAATATCCTAAAACCTCCCAGAGGGCAAAACAAGTCTCATTCAAAGTTTTAGTAATTAGAATGGCTTCACACTTTTTAACAGCAGCATCAGAAACTAAAAGACAATGAAGGAACATCTCCAAAATTCCAAGGAAAATAATTTCCAAGACAAAAATACAAATCTACAAACTATTATTCAAGGTCTCAAAGATAGATTTTTCAGGTATACAAAGTCTCAGAAAATTTGCCTCAATATCTCTTTTCTCAGAAAACTTCTGAAGAATCCCTACCCCTTCCAAACTAAGGAGTAATTCAAGAAAGAGAAGGAAATCCAAGATATAAGGGATTCCTCATAGGGGAGAAGCAAAAGAAAGTCTCAGAATAGTAGTGAGGAGAGATTTCAGGATATTTTCATAAAGCAAGATGATGGAATCCAGGAGTATATCCAGAAAAAAAAAGAGAGAGTATCTGATATACCTAAATGTATTAAGAGGAGATTTATATTTCTAAGGATTCAGGGGGTGAATTATTGATGGGATATAAAAAGCTAAGGAAACAGAAAATCATACAACTAATAACTCTGAGGTAAAAGTAGTACTTCAAAACAAAACGGTACCAGTCTTTACTACACTGGGAGAATGGGAAGGGGAAAGGCACAAATGTTGAGGAGGGTGGTGGTGATCAGATTCTTCTAATTCCCTTCTCCCCTGCCTCCCTACACGACAGAGTCTGGAAAAGCTAATTACCCTCTTTGCAAGATTTTCTTGTAGTTACAGACGATCAAGTAGCTGTTCTGGTCGATGATATGCAATCAGAAGTCTACTCGGAATTTCTCGGAAAGCTTTTACCCTCCTGATTAAACAGGCAGATTTGGCTGCCATCCTCCTATCCTTTCTTTTTGTCTTGAACATGGATTGACGCCTACAGCTGCCAACAGTCACACTGAAAACATGAATCAACAAGCCAACATGCTCAAACTGGTGGACGACAAAGAGTCTGAGTTACTAATGACGTAGTTCAGCCCCTGTACCAACTCTGGACAGCCCACCTCCAGACTTCCAATTAAATGAGAGCCACCAGGCAGGTTTTGTTCCTTGGCCTATACCCACTAGATGCTAGCAGCAACTAAAGATGATCATGACAATTAAAAATGTTTCCAGCTATGGTCAACTGACCCTAGTGGGCAAAACTGTTAGCTGAGAACCATTACCTTATATTAGTATTTTGGTTTTTTAACTTTCAATAATACCGTAAATGTATTATTTTGATACAATTAAATTATGAAAAAAGAAACTAACAGTATGAAAAGAGCTAGATGAGAGACCACCAATGTTTTGTCTCCTTTTAAAACCTCCCAATTTTCTTCCTGACCTCTCCCTGGGCCTAAGAGTCTCACTCCTTCTTTCCCAGACGTGCACAGACAGAACAGAGACACTTACCACCTAGAAATGCACACTCATAATGGCTGCAGGTCTTGTTTGTGCTTTGAAGGATAAGGTTATTGCCAGTCCCATCCTGTGACACATGAAAAACCTCATTCAGGGGTATTAAAATAATTCTTTCACTTTCTTTATCAAAAAATTTTTCAACGGCAATTCCAAAGCACGTGTTGATGGTTAACAGAACGTCTTGGTCATTAGCAACTTGAGGTTTGGTTGAATATGCCAAGGTGAAATGGCCAAATCGGACTTGGTTTAGTCCTCCAAATGTAAATAAAGTAGTCTGCCTTACGCTATACACCACGTTTTTGTAACTGTTCTCACAAGGTCTTCTCAGCAACTGCAGAGCTTTCGTCAGGTAAAAATGAAAAGCTTTGAACTGGAAGCCATAGACATAATCTCTTCGAGACTGGCCAGCCATTTTCCCAGCTTCATTGAACAGATGGTAAAAGGAGGTTTGCTCTTGAGCTTCAGAAACATATGCCATCAGGGCTATTCCATGGTTATCCTTAAAACCCATAGGGAGAAAGAGCTGAGTCTTCCGAGCTTCCCACTTGGCTTCTGCATTTTCCCACACATCTTCCAAGAGCTGGAGGCTTGCTTTTTCCTCCTTGAGCAGCTGGGGAACATATTTGAGTTCCATCCTGCCAGTGCATTTCAGGTATTCGTCATCAAATGCATTGTCTGCCATATCTAACATTTCAGCTTGTACCTTCAAAGGAAAAGGACATTAATACTCTTGAAATAAAAATATTCGGTGTACATCATTTCTCTCAGTTTATCGCATCCACCCCCTCATGCCCAGACTCTCTCCCTTGCTTACAACCAACTTTGGGTATGTTTTTACGTAGGAAGTATCTTCCACTGCTAATGATAACTTTTCTCACATATTTGTATGAAAGAGTAAATGACCATGCCTACAACTCATTCGTTTGAACCCTGTGGTACAGAGGAAAGAACAATGAGAGTGAAACTGAGGAAAATGGGTGGCAGTCCTGGCTTTGAACGATATTCTTAGCTAACTTCCTCAACCACTCAAGACTGTTGAGTGAATCTGAAATATCTTGTGTGAAACACTTTACATGAAGGATAAATATATAAAGGCAAACATTACCCCTCTGGCTCTGAGGATGCCCCCTCCCCCTTGTCTGTGTGGTTCAGCTAGGACTGATTCTGCATCTTCAGCCCCTATGATAAGCAACGATGCAGGCTTAGAGACCAGAGCACTCCCAGAAAAACAAAAGGCTTTCTTTCCCTATAACCATAAGCTCTAAGGATAATATTGGCTTGTGGCAGCCAAGAGTTATCCATTTAGTCCCATGGAGAATCCTGTCTACAAATAAAGCCAACAAAGGAAGGTTTGCAGAGCTGAGAGGTGAAGAGAGAGATGAGGGCCTGATAACATTACTTAAGGCCTGAGTCTAGCTTTACCTGGAAACGGTATGTTGCTTCAGTCATAAGAATCAGTAAATTCCCTATTTATCTGAGCTAGTTTGAATTTTCTTTCCGTTACAAGTGACTGGAAAAGGACTAAGCATCTTTAAATGACACACATAACGTAAGAAGCAGGGCAGTGTGGTGTAACGAACACTACTAGCTTTGAATCAGATAGATCTGGGTTCAAATTCCATTTCTGTTACTAACTGGGTACTAATTACTTATGGGAAAGTTACTTGACATTTCTGAGCTTCAATTTTTTTCGTCTAAAAAATGGGGATAACGTGAGGAAATAATATCTTAATTGCAGGATTGTTGTGAGGATTAAGTGATATAATGAATATAGGCAAAGTCCTTAGCCCCATGCCTTAGCCCCAAGGCACATATCAAGCCTTCAACGAGCTGTGGTTATTCTTATCATTTCGTAAGAGGAATATATGTACAGTCTTCCCTCAGTATCCATGGGGGATTGGTCCCAGGAGCCCCCGCAAACACCAAAATCCACAAATGCTCAAGTTCCTTATAAAACTGGCATAGTACCGCCTTCCCCGGCGGTCCAGTGGTTAAGGTTCCGCGCTTGCACAAACCAGGGGTGCTGGTTTGAACCCTGATCGGGGAACTAAGATCCTGCATGCCATGTGGTGCAGCCAAAAAAAAAAAGGTGCAGTACAATGAATACAGGGGGCCCTCTCTATCTGCGGGGTCATGCGTGGACGGATATGGAGGGCAGACTGTATTATACTGTAAGTTCCTCAAGGGCACGATATGTATCACAGTTATCTCCTGAATTCCAAGCACCTAGCATAGCAACTGGCAAAATATTTAGCTCAAGTGAACTAAGTAAGAACCCTGTGCTCAGGCCTATGGATCAAAACACAGGATGAGCACATCTGCCCAGAGACACCATCTAAGGGTTTCTACAAGTAAAAGGGTAATGCCCTCCATATCATTGTCTCTTTCCACTACTCTATACTTGTATAGAGTATATAGTTGCTATAGTTGCTATAGACTATATACAACTATATGCAAGTATAGAGTATATAGTTGCAACCTCAGTTGGAGACTTTATAGAAACACTTAGCCAGGATCTCTTAAAGTTGCAGGCTCCATGTGAATGATTCTTAAAGCGTGTGAGTGTGTGTGTGGAAAGGAAGAGGCGGTGCAGGGAACCAACTTAAGCAAGCAGAACATAACTTGGTTCCATATCCCACACTATCTCCTTCTCACTATCTCTCTTCTCCCCTCATAGTCAAACTTCTTCAAAAAGACATCTATCTTTGCCATCTCCGTTTCACTTCCACTCATATCCCAACCCTCTTCAATCCGGTCTCCCACCCCCATTCCTCCATCCAAGTAGCTCTCACTAAGGAAACATTTCTTCTTAGACTCCTTTGCAGATCTAGCATATTTTCGTTGGCCATTAAACGCTGGTGTTTCTCAAGGCTACTTATTTTCCAACTCTCAGTTCTACCCTTAGGCAATTATATAAGACCCATAGTTTCAGTTATCATCTAAATACCTCTGACCTGTCCTGTAAGTGCAAGATCTGTATAGCAACTGCCTACTTAATAACTCCACTTGAATTGCTCAAAGACCCTTCAAACAAAACAATCTAAGACCAAGACCAAACTTATAATCTTACTGCCTACAGCTACCATCAACCTAGTCCTTATATAAAACCATCTATTCATTTGTGAAATTTTCTTAGATTTCTCCTTCTCAGTCACCCCCTGTGGCCACTTCATCGTTAAGGCCTAACAAACTTCTCCAGAGTGCTTTCTGTATGTGAAGCACTAAGTGTTCATATATATTAATTCATTTAATCTTCATGGTAACCCTGTGAAGTAGGTAGGTACTATTATTCGTTCCTTTTTTAAGGGTGAGGAAACTAAGGCACAGAGAGATTAACTTGTTTGGAATTGATATTTGAACCCAGGCAATCTGGCTCCAGAGTCCGTTCTCTTAACCAAAGTGTTGTGTTTCTGATGATGAAGATCACTGACATTTATGTAGCACTTTTTAAAAAAAGAGTTTAATTTTGTCCTCATAACAACCCTTATGAAAGGCTGGGCAGGCAATTCACAACACCGTTTTACGAATGTAGGAATTGTGTTGGCATCAGAAACGGTCTTGATTACCAGCCACAGAATATTCTGCTGGGGAAGTCACTGAGACCCTGAACTCCTGGGTCTGTAGGTCACTTTCTTGAAATGGGAATTTGAGCTTCATGAGATCAAATCATTGCCATCTCCTAGCCAAGAAATGCACTTTCGTCCACAGCACAGAATGTACCAGAGTGCATCTTGGGCGCCAATGCCTAATTTATGTTCAAGACTTCAACATCTTATAAGACATCACACCCTGAAACCACCACCCCACATTCCTCACACCATATCAAGGGTTGATCCAATATGATCCTGTCTTTCCCCCTGTGCCTCTAACTAGTCTCTGCATGTCTAATTTTAGACATCAATTCTTTCTGGCCAAAGGCCACTGCTGATTGTGTGTTCTGTATAGTGAGTACCTTGAGCACTGAAAAAGCCCACAAATGCCGCCACAATTCAGGGGAAACTGAACGGACAAGGAACAGGTACAAAGGCTAGGTGAACACACTGATTATATTTTCTTCCTCTGAGTTATCCATTGAAACAAAATCCTATATGGATGAAATTCAATTACCAAAGGTTTATTACAAAAATGTAAAAATGACATAAATGGTTAAAAAAAGAAATTGGTTAAACAAATTATGAAATATTCATAAAACAAACACATCAAATTTATGTTGCAGAAGAATATTAAAAAGGCAAATCAAAACCACAGTGAGATACCACCTCACACCCATTAGGATGGCTATAAAGATAAGGAAGAAAAAGGAAAATAGGGACTTCCCTGGCGGCGCAGTGGTTAAGAATTCACCTGCCAAGGCAGGAGACACGAGACACAGGTTCGACCTCTGGTCTGGGAAGATACCACATACCTCGGAACAACTAAGCCCGTGCGTCACAACTACTGAGCTTGTGTGCCACAACTACCGAAGCTCACGTGCCTAGAGCCCATGCTCCGCAACAAGAGAAGCCACCACAATGAGAAGCCTGTGCACCGCAACAAAGAGTAGCCCCCACTCACTGCAACTAGAGAAAGCCTGCGTGCAGCAACGAAGACCCAACACAGCCAAAAAAAAAGGAAAATAGCAAGTGTCAGCAAGGATGTAGAGAAATAGAACCCTCATACCCTGCTGTATAAGTAATTAAAATGGTGCAGCCACTGTGGAAAAGTTTGGGGCACTTCCTCAAAATTTTAAACATAGTCACATGACCCAGCAATTCTACTCCTGGGTATATACCCAAGAGAACTGAAAATATATGTTCCCACAAACAAAAACCTTTGCATGAAAGTTTGTGGCAGGACTATTCATTCATAAGAACAAAAAAGTGGGGCCAACCCAAATGTCCATCAATTAATGAATGGATAAAAAAAAATGTGGCATAACCATGCAATGGAATATTATTAAACAATAAAAAAGAAGGATGTGCTAATATACACTGCAACATGGATGAACCTTGAAAATGTTATGCTAAGTAAAAGAAGCCACACAAAAGGCCAGATATTGTATGATTCCATTCAGATAAAATGTCCAGAATATGCAAATCCATAGAGACAAAGTGCATCCCAGGGGATGCAGGGAAGAGGGAATTGGGACTGACTGCTTATAGCTACAGGATTTCTTTTTTGGCATGATGGGAATGTCCTATAATGAGATAGTGGTGATGGTTGCACAGAATAGTGAATATATGAAAATCACTGAACTGTACACTTTAAAATGGTATATTTGGGGGACTTCCCTGGTGGAGCAGCGGTTAAGAATCCACCTGCCAATGCAGGGGACACGGATTCAATCCCTGGGCCAGGAAGATCCCACATGCCGCAGAGCAACTAAGCCCATGTGCCACAACTACTGAGACTGCACTCTAGAGCCCACAAGCCACAACTACTGAGCCCGTGTGCCACAGCTACTGAAGCCCGTGCGCCTAGAGCCCATGCTCTGCAACAAGAGAAGCTACCACATTGAGAAGCCTGCACACCGCAACAAAGAGTAGCCCCCGCTCTCTGCAACTATAGAAAGCCCACGTGCAGCAACGAAGACCCAACACAGCCGAAATAAATAAATTAAAAAAATTTTTTAAGTAAAATGGTATATTTTTATATGTGAATTATACTTGAATTTTTAAAAAGTCACACTGCAGACCAGATAACAGAATATATAGTGATTCTATAAACAATATATCAGAATATTAAATTTAAAAATGGGTAAAATTTTAAGAATTTAACACATTTTAAAGAACGTACTTCAAATCAGTGGACGAATACTCATTCAGTAGTGATGTGAGAGCTAACAATGTGGCGGGAAATATCAGGTGAGATACCTGGCTCATATTTTACATAAAAATATGATAGGGACTTCCCTGGTGGCGCAGTGGTTGAGAACCTGCCTGCTAATGCAGGGGACACAGGTTCGAGCCCTGGTCCGGGAAGATCCCACATGCCGCGGAGCAACTAAGCCCGTGCACCACAACTACTGAGCCCGCGTTCTAGAGCCCGCGAGCCACAACTACTGAGCCCATGTGCCACAACTGCTGAAGCCTGTGCGCCTAGAGCCTATGCTCCGCAACAACAGAAGCCACCGTGCTGAGAAGCCCGTGCACCGCAACGAAGAGTAGCCCCCACAACTAGAGAAAGCCCGCACACAGCAACGAAGACCCAACGCAGCCAAAAATAAATAAAATTTAAAAAAATATATGATACAGAATGTTTAAAGATTCAATTGTAAAAAACAAAATCATAAACTCTCTATCAGAAAAAAAAAGAATACTGAATGTGGGAAAATAGTCACTATATAGTTTAATGGAAAACATGTAGATAAACATTGCAGTGTCATCTTATCTGAAGAATAATACATATTTTTAGAATATCTGATGCCATGGACAGACACCTGTAGCACAATATTAACTTAAAAAGGTAAAAAAATACTATGTATAGTGTGAATCCATTTTTGTAAATTACAAACATAAACACATAGAAGAAAACTGAGAAGAATACACACCAACAGACTGAGTCTTTCCCTCTGGGTGGAAGATTGTGGATGATTTTTACTTTCCTCTTTTTGATTAATTTTAATTTTTCAATTTTCTACAGTTAACACATATCAGTGTGTAAAAGATAAGATCTACTTGTAAAAAACTAATTTACCTACTCTCTCTGTTCTCATTTCTATCATCAACCCACACAAATGCCTCAGGCAACCTTCTATCAAGAGTTCCCATTCCAGTGACCACATGCTTCCCATTCCTAACATTACCTGGAAGATGTCCATTAGAATCATAGGTGCCAGCAGCATGGTGACCATTTCAAAATGTCCTGCCTTCATTTTTCTCTTCTAAATTAAAAAGAAAAAATTCCAATTTAGTAGACTTAAAGAAAAGGTTTAGGGAAGTAGAACAGGATGACACACACTATATATATTTTTTCATTCTGGGTAAGAGTGGGTATCATAATGGTTAGGAAGTGATTATTAATAAATTTCCAATGGCTGGAAGGGTCATTAGACTTTGTCTGGTGGTCTAACACCCTCATTCTACAGATGAGGAAACCAAAGCTCAGAGAACTTCAGCAGTTTGCTCAAGATTAAATCTGTCCATTTCCATTCTCTTTTAGACATGTTGTCTCTCCCACCATAGTCACTGGTAGTCATTTTTTCTTCCTATCTCTAAATCTCCCCTCAGCATACATAGGAAATCACAAACTAAAAAACAACCGTTTCGAATTGGTCCCCTAGATCCCAGTCTCCAAGAATTCTCCAGGAGTTAGTATCCACGCATATCATCCATTCTTTGATCCTCTTTGCAAACCAAGTCATGCCCATTTGGCTAGGATGGAGGCCAGTAGTGGTAAAAACCAGGTTATCCGAGGCAATCTGCTTCTCCCAAATATTCACATTTAAGAGAAGCCAAGGATAAAACAAGTGTCTTGCATAACTTTCTGAAGGCAGGAATAAGAAGGAAATGGGTAGGAAGCAATTCTAGTAAGATTATATAATTCTATTGGCTGAATGCCCAATATTCATCCCGAAGTTCATGAGACAGGAGCAGGTAAACAGGAGGGTAAGAGGCCGTCAAGGGCTGAAGCTGTCCCAGAGCCATTAACTGATTCAATTAAAGACTGGTTTATAGTTCCTTCCACATACCTACAGCAAAGTTGACATGGCTGGAACTGAACTGAAATCTCTTTTTTTTAATCCTACCAATCACCATATTATGGCATTTGAAAATGGGGAAGAACAGCACAGGGGAAAGAAGATAGTCTTCCCTTTGGCCCCAGATCCCCATCTTTATTCAGGAGCAGTTTCTTTCACTAAAGATAGTACAAACATGCCACTCTTGTGTGAAGCTTCCCTTTAAAAAAAAAAGATTTGGAAAATAATACTTGACAGATAACTGTCACAAGGCAGTATGTACCAAGCAAGCTCTGAATCAGGATTTTCTTGAAAATTCTTCACTTCCATAGTCTGAGTGTAAATAAGTCAAAATGTTTACCTGGCTTTTCTGTCTGTGGAGGTTTAAATGATGCTAGGTCTCAAACTGTTTCCCCAGTCTCTCAGTGGTGGTGAGCGTGTCTTCAGGATAGGAGGCTGTTGACACTGAGAGCTGAGAAGGGAATGCCTTTCTTTTTATAAACATCCCCAGCAATAGCTTGGCAGTGGCACATTACCTCATTTGTGTTCTGCTATTTATATCTGCCCCCCAGACTATCCCTTGGAATCATTACTGTTAGCACATGAAATCTCCAAGAGGCTTGTAAAGCCACAGCAATTCCCTCTAACCACACAGCGTGTTCAGCTCTGAGCCCTCAGTTCTGGGCTTCTCAGAGAGTGATCACTTCCCATTCCTAACCCTTTGACCCTTTGACCCTTTGACTCTGAGATGTCAGACTAAAGCAAGGATTTTACCCTAGCTAAATGGTTCGCATAACTCAGGGAACTTGCTGTGTTAATCACTGGCAATGGTGATGGCTATCACCATTCACTCAACTGGCTTACTGTATTTTAGGTACTGTGCCAGGTGCTGGGACACACAAGTAAGTGAAATAAAGCTGAAAAGCACTCAAACTAACAAAAGACATGAATATGCATACTTAACCAGAATACATGTTAAGAATCTTAGGTACAGGCAAAGCCCAGTGAGAACACTAAGAAGGGAAGGATTTGGTAATATCTACAACTATAGCTCTCATTTGAGTAAAGTACACCTAGTAAATATACTGACTGCAGTGCTGAAGAATACTTAAGAATTCACTGACTATGGATATAAAACCGTGAAATGTCCTAGGAAATTCACGCATATGTGTATCAAATTAATTAATAGAATATTTAGAAAGTAGCAATATTCATAAAAGCCCCAAACTGCAAACCATCCAAATGCTTATAAATAGTAGAATGGATAAATTGTGGTGTATTTATACCATGGAATTTTGTATAGTATTGAAAATTAATAAACTCTTAACTGTATGTTATGTGCATAAATACCACAAATTTTAAACCTATGAACAGATACAAACATCTACACACTGAATGATTTAATTAGTATAGAGTACAAAATCAGGCAAAACACTTCTATGGTATCAGATGTCAGAACAGTGCCCTGACTGGGAGGTAGTAACTGGAAGAGGCACAAGGGGAGCATCTGGGATGCTAGTTAGGTTCTGTTTTTTGTTCTGGGTCTCGATTACACTGATATATTGTTTATGAAAATTCACCAAGCTATTACATACTTAAATGTAGTTTTCTCTCTGTGTGTGTACATACATATTTACTCAATGAAACATTTTAAACTGTCATGAAGTGAACCTACTTTTACAAAACCCATCTCTCCTCCTCAGACTCTTCCAGACGTCTAGCCTCTACCCACCTCACTGGCTAAGCAATTTAAGATTAAATACACTGAATAGGCTCTCAGTAATTGTATCATTTTAAAAAATAGAGTTTAGTTAGAAAGGAAAAAGTTTGCACGTTTTCAGTCCTTAGGCTCACTATGACCGGCATTTTGGGCCCAGGCATGTGGGCCTACAGGGAATGAAGTAGTGGGATTTTCCTGTATTTGGCCCCCTAAAGCCTATCAGATTCATCAATGAATCACACAAAAGACTGAGTCTACCAAAAAGAGCATAACAAACACGGCATGAAGCTCAAAGCAAGTTTGACCTTATTTATTCCCAGTATGCTTTTGCTCCATTCTTGTTTTCTTTCAAGAAAACATAGTGACTTGATATTTGTATATACTGTGACATGATCACCACAATTAAGTCTAATTAACATCCATTACCATACACAGTTACAAAATATTTTTTTGTGTGATGAGAACTTTTAGGATTTAGTCTCTTGGCAACTCGCAAATGTGCAATATAGTATTATGAACTCTAGTTGCCAATTAGATCCCCATGACTTACTTACTTTGTAACTGGGAGTTTGTGCATTTTGACTCTCTTCACCGATTCTGCTCAACCCCCACCCCCATCTCTGGCAGCCACCAATCTGTTCTCTGTATCTATAAGCTTGGTGGTTGCTTTTGTTTTTATATTCCACATATAAGTGAGATCATACGTTACTTGTTTTTCTCCACCTGACTTACTTCACTTGGCAAGATGCCCTCAAGATCCATCCATGTTGTTGCAAATGACATTATTTCATTCTTTTTATGGCTGAGTAATATTCCATTGTATATAGGTGCCACATCTTCTTTATCCATTCATCTGTCGATGGACACTTAGGTGGCTTCCATACCTTGGCTACTGTAAATAATGCCACAAAGAACATGGAGGTGCAGAAATCTTTCCAACTGTTTTCATTTTCTTTGGGTAAATACCCGGAAGTGAAATGGTTGGATCATACAGAAGTTCTATTTTTAATTTTTTGAGGAACCGTCATACTGTTTTTCATAGTGACTGCACCAATTTACATTCTCACCAGTAGTGTACAAAGGTTTCCTTCTTCATATCCTAACGTTTGTTATTTCTTGTCTTTTCGATAATAGCCATTCTAACAGGTGTAAGGTGATATCTCACTGTGGTTGTTCTTTTTTTTTTTTCTTGGCCGCACTGCACAGCATGTGGGATCTCAGTTCCCTGACCAGGGATTGAACCCATGCCCCCTGCAGTGGAAGCACAGAGTCCTAACCACTGGACGGCCAGGGAAGTCCTTCTCATTATGGTTTTGATTTGCATTTCCTTGATGATTAGTGATGTTGATCTTTCCATGTGTCTGCTGGCCATCTGTATATCTTATTTGAAAAAATACCTATTCAGGTCTTTGCCCATTTTTTATATAGATTGTTTTTCTCCTATTGAGTTGTATGAGTTCTTTATATATTTTGAATATTAACCCTTTATCATATGTATGATTTGCATATTATCTCCCAATCAGGCTGTGTTTTCATTTTTTTTTTCTTTTAACCACGTAAGTCCCTGGGGGCCTTTTTTAAAAATTAATTAATTTATTTATATTATTTATTTTTGGCTGCAGTGGGTCTTCATTGCTGCATGCGGGCTTTTCTCTAGTTGCGGCGAGTGGGGGTTACTCTTCATTGCGGTGCGCGGGCTTCTCATTGTGGTGGCTTCTCCTGTTGTGGAGCAGGGGCTCTAGGCATGGAGGCTTCAGCAGCTGTGGCTCGCGGGCTCTAGAATGCAGGCTCAGTAGCTGTGGCACACGGGCTTAGTTGCTCCACGGCATGTGGGATCTTCCCAAACCAGGGCTTGAGTCCATTGGTAGGTGGACTCCTAACCATTGTGCCACCAGGAAAGTCCCCTGTATTTTCATTTTTAGATGGTTTCCTTTGCTGTGCAGAAACTTCTTAGTTTGGTATAGTCCCACTTGTTGATTTTTGCTTTTGTTGCTTTTGCTTTTGGTGTCATATCCAAAAAACCACTGCCAAGACCAATGTCAAGGTGCTTCCCACTTATGTTTCCTCTAGGAGTTTTATGGTTCAGGTCTTATGGGTTGGCCAAAAAGTTCACTCAGGTTTTCCCATAAGATGTTTTGGAAAAACCCAAACAAACTTTTTGGCCAACCCTATACATTCAAGTCTTTAATACATTTTGAGTTAATTCTTAGGTATGATGTAAGATAGTGGTCCACTCTCATTCTTTTGCCTGTGGCTGTTCAGTTTTCCAAACACCATTTACTAAAGAGACTGTCCTTTCACCACTGTATACTGGCTCCTTTGTCATAAGTTAACTGACCATATACACATGAGTTTATTTCTGGGCTTGCCATTCTATTTCACTGATCTATGTGCCTGTTTTTATGCCAATACCATACTGTTTTGATTACTATAGCTTTATAACATAGTTTGAAATCATGGAGCACAATGCCTTCAGCTTTGTTCTTCTTTCTCAAGATTGCTTGGGGGTTTCTGTGGTTCCATACAAGTTTTAGGATTTTTTTGGTCCTATTTCTGTGAAAAGCGCTATTGGAATTTTGAAAGGGATTGCACTAACTATGTAGATTGCTTTGGGTAGTATGGACATTTTAACAATATGGATTCTTCCAGTCCATGAGCATGGACTATCCTTCTATTCATCTGAGTCTTCTTCACCATTTTTCATCAATGTCTACAGTTTTCAGCATACAGGTTTTTCACCTCCTTGGTTAAATTTATTCACAAGTATTTTATTATTTTTGGTGCAATTATAAATGGGGTTATTTTCTTTATTTCTCTTTCTGATAATTCATTATCGGTGTAAAGAAACACAACAGATTTCTGTGTATTGATTTTGCAGCCTGCAACTTCACTGAATTTATTAGTTCTGGTTTTGGGAGGAGTCTTCAGGGCTTTCCGTATATAATATCATGTCATCTGCAAATGACACTTTTACTTCTTCCTTTCCAATTCAGATGACTTAATTTCTTTTCCTTGCTGGATTGCTCTGGCTAGGACTTCTAATACTATGCTGAACAGAAGTGATAAGAGTAGCCATCCTTGTTTGAACATGATTTTAGAGGAAAAGCTTTCAGCTTTTCACCACTGAGCATATTAGCTGTGGGCTCTCATAGATAGCCTTTACTATGTCGAGGCACATTCCCTCTATACTGACTTTGTTGAGAATTTTTTATCAAAAATGTCTTAAATTTTGTCAAGTGGTTTTTCTGCATCTTTTGTGATGATCACATGATTTTTATCCTTCATTTTGTTAATCTGGAGTATCTCACTGATTGATTTGTGAATATCGAAACATCTTTGCATCCCTGGAATAAATCCCAATTGATCATGGTGTATAATCCTTTCAATGTATTGTTGAACTCAGTTTGCTAATATTTTAAGGATTTTTGCATCTATGTTCCTCAGGGATACTGGCCTGTAATTCTCATTTTTTGTAGTGTATTTGTCTGGTTTTGGTATCAGGATAATGCTGACCATAAACTGAGTTGTGAGCTCGGAAGTGTTCCCTCCTCTTCTATTTCTTGGAAGAGTCTGAGAAGGATTGGTGTTAATTCTTTTCAAATGTTTAGTAGAATTTGCCAGTGACGCCATCTGGACTTTTATTTGGGGGAAGTTTTTAATTACTGATTCAATCTACTTACTAATAATCAGTCTGTTCAGATTTTCTGTTTCTTCCTGATTCACTCCTGGAAGGTTGTTTGTTTCTAGGAATTTATCCATTTCTTCTAGGTTGCCCAATTTGTTGGTATATACTTTATTTGTAGTAGTCTCTTATGATCCATTATGTTTCTGTGGTATCATCTGTAATGTCTTCTCTTTCATTTCTGATTTTATTTATTTGAGTCCTCTCTTCTTTTCTTAGTGAGTCTAGCTAAAGGTTTGTTGATATTGTTTATTTTAAAATAACAGCTCTTGGTTTCACTGATCTTCTCTATTGTCTTTGTTTCTTTTCATTTATTTCTACTATGATCTTGGTTATTTCTTTCCTTCTATTAACTTCAGGCTTTATTTATTCTTCTCTTTCTAGTTCTTTGAGGTATAAAGTTAGGTTGTTTATTTGAGATTTTTCTTTGTTTCTTGCAGTAGGCATTTATTGCTATGAATTTTCCTCTTAGAACTGCTTTTACTGAAGCCCATTAATTTTGGTATGTTATATTTCCATTTTTGTTTGTCTCAAGGTATTTTTTGATTTTGCTTTCAATTTTTTCTCTGACATATTGGCTGTACAGGAGCATGCTGTTTAATCTTCACGTATTTATGAATTTTCCAGTTTTCTTCTTATAATTGATTTCTAGTTTTATGCCACTGTGACTGGAAAAGGTGCTTGATATGATTTCAATTTTATTAAATTTGTTAAGACCTGTTTTGTGGCCTAACATATGATCTATCATAGAGAATGTTCCATGTGTACTTGAGAAGAACGTGTATTCTATTGATTTTGGATGGAATGTCCTGTGTATTTCTGTTAAGTCCATCTGGTCTAATGTGTCATTTAAGGCCAATGTTTCCTTATTTATTATCTGGATGACCTATCCACTGATGTAAGTGGGGTATTAAAGTCCCCTACTATTGTTGTACTGTTGTCTATTCCTCCCTTTAGGTCTGTTAATATTTGCTTTATATATTTATGTGCTCCTATATTGGGTGCATAAACATTTACAAATGTTACATCCTCTTGTTGGACTGACCCCTTTATCACTATATAATCCCCTTCTTTGTCCCTTATCACAGTCTTTGTTTTAAAGTATATTTTGTCTGATATAAGTGTTACCAAACGCAACTCTGTATGCTTGACGCACAGTGAGGCCAAACAATACCAGAACGTCAGATACATGGGGGCTCCAGATGGAAGTGGTGCCAGGTCCCAGGCCAGGGCTCTGCTGCAAGCCTGGCAGGCGGCTGGATATGAGCTGTGGCTTCGCACACCACATCGCCTGGAGCCAGCTTGCCCAGTGCTGCCCCGCCTCATGCCACTGCGCTGCCCCTAGCCTGGCCTGGCCTGGCAGTCCCTGACTCCTGCTGGACTCCCTGCTGGGACGACTATGACAGGAAGGTGAAGCAGGCAGCCAGGAAGAGGGCAAGGAGGTGGCACACGCCTGTGTCCACTTGGCCATGAGAACCTGACCTGCAGATGTACCTGCCGCTGTAACAGGGGCAGGGCAGGCACACAGCCGTTAGCTCGTGACCATTAGCACATGGCATTTAGAGGTCCAGCTCCGCCAACAGTCAGCCGAAGAGTGGTCCTAGGGCAGAGAGTGTGGTGAGAGGCAGACAGCAGCCTTCTCCAGGCCCTCCAGGTCTGCTGGCCTCAGGCTGAGGGCTGTGTCCTGTAGACCTCCAGAGCCCTCGCTACAGCCGCCCACTGGCTGGCCCCAGGCCTTGAAGCAGCAGTGAACCTCTCCTCCATCCGCACCTCTGCAACCTAATGGTGGCAGCAGTCTCCATGGGTTGCAGCCCAGGGAGCCCTCAGCAACTGGAGTATACGGACACTGCCATTAAGGTAACAGCAGTCTCCATGGGTCACAGGCCATGGAGGCCTCAGAGCCTCTCCAGTTTAAATGAAAAGCCTGAGAGCTGGCTGGATCCTGGGTGCCTTGCTCCCTTAGTGATGATGGCTGGGCAGGGTTTGGGAACCTGGCCCTGAGGGTGCCGCCAGCTGAGATCTGCCTCTTCAGCTGGGCCTGGGCACTGGTGGGAGGACCCAGGCTGGGTGCTGGGTGAATGCTCCCGGGCAGGGTAACCCACCTGTGTAGGGATCCCCTTCTCTTAGCCAGGACCTGGAACTTGGTGGGTGAAAGTTGAGACTTGACACCTTGCCCTTTCTTGTTAGAACAGAGAATAACATTTGTTTTGGTGGTTTATAGGAACATTGTGACCTGACCATGACCTGACCTCAAGAACAAAGGATCTGACACCAAGAAGTCTGCAACAACTAACCATGCCCCTCCCTTACCTTTCCTATAAAAGGGGTTTGCTGAAAGTTTTGGGGGAGTTTGGGTTTTTTTAAGGCATGAGCCACCCATCCCCTTGCATGGCCCTGCAATAAACCAAACTCTGATGTTTTGGTATTATTTGGCCTCACTGTGCATCAGGAGTTTGTTGCATTTGTAACATAAGTATAGCTACCCCAGCTTTCTTTTGGTTTCTATTTGCATGGAATATATTTTTCCATCCCTTCACTTTCTTTTTTAAGTTTTTTTTTTTTTTTTTGATGTGGACCATTTTTAAAGTCTTTATTGATTTGTTACAATATTTCTTCTGTTTTCTGTTTTGGTTTTTGGCCATGAGGCATGTGGGATCTTAGATCCCCAACCAGGAATGGAACCCGCACCCACTGCACTGGAAGGCAGAGTCTTAACCACTGGACTGCCAGGGAAGTCCCCATCCCTTCACTTTTAATCTGTGTGTGTCCTTAAGTCTGAAGTGAGTCTTCTGTAGGCAGCATATAGATGGGTCTTGTTTTTGTCACTCAATCATTCTATATCTTTTGATTGGAAAATTTAGTTCATTTTACATTTAAAGTGATTATTGAAAGGTATGTTCTTATTGCCATTTTGTTAATTGTTTTCTGGCTGCTTTGTAGTTCCTCTGTTCCTTTCTTCTTCTCTTGGTCTCTTCCTTTGTGGTTGATGATTTTCTTTAGTGCTATCTCATATTCCTTTCTCATTTCCTTTTGTGTATCTAATATAGGTTTTTGCTTTGTGGTTATCATGAAGCTTATATATAACAGCTTGTAGTAGTCTATTTTAAGTCGATAACAACTTAACTTTGAATGTATTCTAAAGTTCTACATTTTTATTCTCCCATCCCCCGTCTCCCATCCCCTCTCCCATCCCATCTCCCATCTCCATCTTATGTTTTTGATGTCACATTTTACATCTTTTAATAGTGTGTATTCCTTAACTAATTATGGTAGTTATGGTTACTTTCACTACTCTGTCTTTTAACCTTCATACTAGCTTTAAAAGTGACTAATCTACTACCTTTACCATACAGGAATACCTTATTTTATTGCACTTTATTGTGCTTCATAGATATTACATTTTTTTTTTACAAATCAAAGGTTTGTGGCAACCTTGCCCTGACCAATTCTGTAGGTGCTATTTTCCCAACAGCATTTGCTCACTTCATGTCTCTCTGTCATATTTTGGTAATTCTTGAAAAATTTCAAACTTTTAAATTATTATGTCATGGTGATCTGTGATCTTTGATGGTACTACTATACAGCTTGCTGAAGGCTCAGATAATGGTTAGCATTTTTTAGCAATATAGTATTTTTAAATTAAGGTATGCAAACTGGTTTTTTAGGCATATGCTATTGCATACTTAATAGTCTATAGCACAGAATAAACATAACTTTTATATGCATTGGGAAACCAAAAAATTCATGTGACTTGCTTTATTGTGATATTCACTTTTTTGTGGTGGTCTGGAACCAAGCCACCATATCTCTGAAGTATGCTCATATATTTATCTTTAGCAGTGAGTTTTATACTTTCATATGGTTTGTTGTTACTAATTAGTGTCCTTTCTTTTCAGCTTAAATATTTCCCTTTAACATTTCTTGTAACGACAGTTTAGTGGTGATGCACTCCTTTAGCTTTTGCTTGTCTGGAAACTCTCATCTCTCCTTCAGTTCTGAATGATAACTTTGCAGGTAGAGTATTCTCGGTGGTAGGTTTTTTTCCTTCCCTTGCTACTCCCTTCTGGTCTGCAAAGTTTCTGCTGAAAAATCTGCTGCTGGTCTTATGGGGGTTCCCCTATACATAACAAGTTGTTTTTCTCTTTCTGTTTTAAGAGTCCCTCTTGTCTTTAACTTTTGACATTTTAATTATAATGAGTGTTATCGTGGGTCTCTTTAGGTTCATCTTATTTGGAACTCTCTGGGTTTCCTGGATCTGGATGTCTGTTTCCTTCCCCAGGTTAGGGAAGTTTCAACCATCATTTATTCCAATAAATTTTCTCCCCTTTCTCTCTCTCCTGTCCTTCTGGGACTCCTATAATACAAATGTTAGTCCACTTGATGTTGCCCCATAAGTTCCTTATGATATCTTCACTTTTTTGCACTCTTTTTTCCTTTTTTGCTACTCTGATTTGGTGAGTTCTTCTACCCTGTCTTTGAGTCCACTGACCCTTTCTTCTGTTTCATCTAGTCTGCTATTGAGTCCCACTAGTGTATTTTTTAGTTCAGTTACCATATTCTTTGCTCTGTGACTTCTGTTCACAACTTTTAAATATTTTCTATGTCTTTGCTGAAGTTCTCACTGTGTTCATCCATTCCTCTTCTGAGTTCAGTGAGCAATTTTTTTTTCAAATTATTATTTTTTTTTATGTTTTTAGCACCTTTAATGGAGTGTCATTTCTTTACAGTGGTGTGTCAGTTTCTGCTTTATAACAAAGTGAATCAGCTATACATATACATATATCCCCATATCTCCTCCCTCTTGCGCAGTGAGCATTTTTATGACCACTACCTTTGAACCCTTTATCGGGTTAGTTACTTATCTCTATTTTATTAAGATTTTTTCCTGAGGTTTTATCTTGTTCTTTCATTTGGAACACACTCCTCTGTTTCTTCACTTTGCTTGACTCTCTATGTTAGTTTCTATGCATTAGATGAAAGAGCTGCTTCTCCCAGTTCTGAAGGGTTGGCCCTGTGTAGGACACAAACCTTATCATTCAACCCTGCCCTATCACTCTTGGTTGTTTCTCAACATGTATGTGATTATCCAAGCAGCCTATTTTATATTTAATAGCTCCCAGTAGCTGAGGGTGCGCTAAGACTAGTTAGTGTCCCAAAGGGAAGGATCTCACTCAGCATCTAGTTCAGGCTGATTACAAGCCAGACCCTCAGGCAGCAGCTTTTAAAAATACAAAATGAACAGTTTTGTCAGACCACAAGTGCAAGCCCTGCTGGCCCCCAGAGCCAAGTGATCTAGAGGTATCCCCTGGGCAGCAATCATAAAAATCAGGGCTCCAGATTACTGTGTAAGCTCCTTTCTGGGAGATACCAGTAACATATTGCAAGGCAGAGGGAGGGCAAAAAGATGGTATTCCCCAGCCTACATTCCCTGAGAGCACCTCTGTAGCCTCTGAACATGTTTCATACCTGAGGCCTGTCCCTGTGGCCAAAGTTCCAGGACTAGCAAGTAGGCCTCTTTCACAGAAAGACTAGGGGAGTGTTTTAGTCCACTGTCTGTGCAGTGCCCTGGGGATGGTAGCCTTCCAAGAACTCTCTCTCTAATTGTTACAATCCTGTGGGACCTAGGAACGTCATACCCCCCAACCACCACAGTCAGGCAACCAAGGGATATTCCCTGGTCAGCAGCTGCAAAAACCAGGGCACCAGATGCAAAAACTGGGACCCCAGACACTTATAAGAGCTCCCTTTCGAGAGATGCTGACACTCTGGGGTCCAGCAGGAGAAGGGGAAGATAATGCCTGCCCTCCGAGTTCTCAGGAAAGGTTTACAGTCAGCCCTTAGCTGTGTGTTTAATTAGAAGTCTGTTCCTCATGTTGCAGCAATAATGATAAGCTAATGGGCATTTTTCACAAAAACATTGAGCTCCTGAGTCTGTTACCTCCTGCTGTGCCCTGGGGGTAGTAGCTGTTTAAGAACTCTTTCTCATTGGTTATAGTCTCGTGGGGCCCACAAGCTAAGCCTGGCTGGCCACCAGAGCCAAGTGATGTAGAGGTGTCCCCTGGTAGCATCTGCAAAAATCGGGGCACCAGAGAAGGGTATAAGCTCCTTTCTGGAAGATAGCAGCGAGCTGGTATAAAGCTGAGGGAGAGCACAAAGACGGAGTCTACCCGCCTCCATTCCCTGAGAGCAGCTCTATAAGCCCCTATAAGTAGGCCAAACCAGAAGTCTGTCCCTCAGGCCAAAGCTCCTGGACAAGCAAATAGGTCTCTTCCTCAGAAAGACTAGAAGTGTGTTTTAGTCTGCTCTCCGTGCAGTGCCCTAGGAGTGGTAGTCTGCCAAGAACTGAATCTCCGATTGTTACAGTCCCATGAAACCCAAGAGCACAAGGCCTCTTGGCCTCCAAAGCCAGGTGATCCCCCAGGTGGTAGCTGCAAAAACTGGGTCACCAAATATGAAAACCAGGGCACCGGATGTATACAGAAGCTCCTCTCGGAGAAATACGGGTGCTCTGGAGTGCAGCAGAGGGAGAGCACAAAATGGCACCCACTGGCTAGACGGAGGTGGGTGGGGGGAGGGTGTGCCAAAATGGCACCTGCCAAAAAAAGGAAAAGTAAAGAAACAAATTTTTTAAAAGTCGGGGGAGATGGCTCCCGCTGGTTTCAGCAAGACAGAAAGGAATTGTGAAAAATGGCGCCCACCGACTGGAGCATAAAGATGACACCCATGGGAAGGGGAAAAAAAGAAAGAAGAAGAAAAGATGGCACCCGTGGGCTTTAGCAAAGGAGAGGGAGGGCATGATGACGGCGCCCACTAGCCTCCGTCCCAGGAGAATATTCCAGCAGGACCCTGCTCCTCGGACCAATTGCTTTAAAATTAGCAAATGAGTCTTCTACAGATAAGTCTGGGCGATTTTCAAGGGCTGCTTCTGCGTGGCACCCTAGAGCAGGTGAGTCTGCACACGGTCCCTTTAAGAACTGCACCTCGGTTTGCCTTAGCCCCACAGGTCTCGTGTACGTGAGCCCTGTTGGTCTTTAGACCCAGGTGTTTTGAGGGCTTGTCTCTCAGGTGACTGTCTTTAAAGTTGGGGTGCCCAGTGTGCAGTAAGAACCCTTTACTCCTCAAAGCAAAGCTCCAAGTTCTGAGCTACCTTCCAATTGTGGGTTGCAGCATCAGAGGTGGAATTTATGGCAAGATTGTGCCTCAGCCTTTCCTACCCACTTAAATGTGGTTTCCTTCCCATTTGTCTAATGTGAAGGATTGCTCCACCCGTTTTTAGCTTTTACCCAGAGGAAACTGTTCCATACATGGCTGTAGATTTGGTATGCATGGGAGGAGGTGAGTTCAGGATCTTCTTATGTCACTATCTTGAACTGGAACCTCCAGTTTTTAACTC
Organism: Monodon monoceros; assembly: GCF_005190385.1. Classification (NCBI taxonomy): domain Eukaryota; kingdom Metazoa; phylum Chordata; class Mammalia; order Artiodactyla; family Monodontidae; genus Monodon; species Monodon monoceros. Next base: position 45,950,048 of record NW_021703777.1, read on the forward strand.
TTGATTTCATTCCTCTATCCATTCATTCAACAAATATTTGAGTCCTCACAATGTTCCAGGAACTGTTTTAGATACTGGAGGTGTATCAGTGAACAAAATAAACATCTTGCCCTTGTCAAATGCATTTTGTGGGAGGGGGGCAGTCAAATAACAACTAAAATAAATAAGTAACTTATATAAGAATGTTAGAATATAGTAAGGTTACGTTTTTTAAAAAGTAATACAAGAGAGACTGGGAGTACATGGAGAGTTTGTCATTTAAATTGGATGGTTGGGGGAATCCCTGAAAACGGGATATATAAGCAAAGACCTGAAGGAGATGAGGGAGATCAGCCATGTGGTGGAAGAGTGGTCAGGCAGAAGGAATAGAAGAGGCTGATATGGCTGGAACAGAAGAGTCATTAAGTAAGGGAAGAGTTGTAGGAGATAAGGTCAGCAAGGTAAGGGCGGTAGTGGGAAGATAAGTCTTTGTAGGCTATTTTAAGAATCTTGGATTTTACTCTAAGAGAAAGGGAGCAAATCACAAGGTTTGAATGGAATCATGAAAAGATTTGACTTATTTTTTAAGATGATGACCCTGGCTGTTATGCTGAGAATAGTCTATAGAGTGAAAGTCAACCAGTTTACAGGTTATTACGACAATGCCAGCAGAGATTATGGGGGCTTGAACCAAGATGGCAGCAATAAAGGCGGTGAGGTTGTGACTGGGTTCTTAGCATAACGCTTTGAAATCCACCCCTGTTGTTGCACACATCAATAGTTCTAAAACTAACTACAGTGATGGTTTCACAATTCTGTGAATGTGCCAAAGACCAATGAATTGTATACTTTATTTATTTATCTTATTTATTTATTTTTGTGGCTGCGCTGCACAGTTTGCAGGATGTTAGTTCCCCGACCAGGGATTGAACCCAGGCCCTCGGCAGTGAGAGGGCAGAGTCCTAACCACCGGACCGCCAGCGAATTCCCTGAATCATATACTTTCAATATGTGAATTACATGGTAACTGAATTAAATCTCAGTAAAGCTGTTTTTAAAAAGAGGAATGAACTGCTGATACAAATAACACGGATGAATCTGAAAAGCATTACACTAAGTATGATAATATTGGGTTGGCCAAAAAGTTCGTTTGGGTTTTTCCGTAACACCGTACAGAACCTTTGCCATTCTAGAACTTTGTCATTCCAGAAAAGACGAAAATGTAGTGACAGAAAGCAGGTCAGTGACTGCCAGGGCCTTGGATGGAGGGAGGAGACTGACTACAAACCTTGTGGGGTGACGAAATGTTTTATATTATGATTGTATTGGTAGTTACATGATGATACACATTTGTTAAGGGTCATAGAATTGTACACTTAAAATTGATGAATTTTATTTATATAAATCATACATAAATACAGTTAATTTTTAAAAATAACAACAACAACCTTGCCCACATACTCCCTGGAATGTTTTCATGACCTCCAGACTTATATGTATCCCAATTTGAAGACTACTATTGGAAAGCATCTGTAATGTTGCCATGGCCAAAGGATGGGGCTTGAAAGAGAGCTGGGAAATCCAAAGCAGCTCAGGGTTGTGATCAGATAATGCAAAGGACATGTTATCTTAGAGACTGGAGCCCAAGGCAGGATATTAAGCAGAGAAAGTAAATTACAAATTACCATCATCCGAAGACCAGCAGGATCAGACACTTCAGTGAAGGCCAGAGACCACTAGAGGTCAGCACCAGAACAAGTTACCTCTCACCACAATGGCAGGACTTAGCTTGCTCTTGGGAAGGACAAAGAGGAGAAGGGGAGAAAATAATTCCGAATTTAACTAAATTTTTACCTAAAGAAGACTGCTTCAACTCAGAAGTAACTAAATTTTAATTGGCAAGATTAATGTTCTACCATTAGTGGACATGAGAGTTTGTGAATTATGTTTATTTCCAATATAGACAAATACGGTTTCCTTTTTGCACATGGTTCCCCATCTACATTGTGGCACTCTGCTGTTGGGGAAAAGTGTACTCTGTTCTCTGCTGGCTCTAGCTGTTGGTATGGTCTCCAGCAATGGTGACATTTAATTGCTGGTTTAATGACTTAGTATTTCCTACAGATTGTTGGGTGCCCTGTCGGTCAATCCCCCCATTACAGCCTCCTGGCACTGGGGATTCTAAAGAACAATTTCTATGTCCTCTCACCTGTATTGGGTGGTCCTCTCACAAACTCTAGATGAGCTTCCTTGGCCTTGCTGGGCATCTTCTTACAGAAGATTATAGCTGGTTTGTGCCCCAGTTACCTTCATAGGCCCAAAGGGAAACCTAGGACTTCCACCATAACAACCTTGATTTTGTAGAAAACTGGAGAGAAGGAACCTTTGTCTGCTCCCAACTCATTCTGTTACCTTGCTATTTCCAACTTATTGCTTGGGTGGTCTCATGTCATACAGGATGGTTTTCTAAGAGACCCTGAAAATGGCCCAGTTTGCCCAAGGAGAGGCAAAAGAAAACAATCGCTACTGTGCCAGGAGTCCCTGAAACAGGTTGTTTCTAAACTCCTACACCAGCCCTTTCCAGAGTTTCGGTCAGAGGAGCCAGGACACAGGAGTCTAATCTTCCCCTTTTCCTTTTCTTTCTGTTTTACTCTTCTACTCCCAGTTCCTGTAGGGTACTTCCTACATGCTATTTCCTCCTCCTCTAACCTATGAACCTCCTTGTTCTGCATTTTCTACCTTTTCCTTCCCTTGGACTACTATAATGACTTAATCTTTTTTTTTTTTTTTTTGCGGTACGCGGGCCTCTCACTGCTGTGGCCTCTCCTGTTGCGGAGCACAGGCTCCAGACGCGCAGGCTCAGCGGCCATGGCTCATGGGCCCAGCCGCTCCGCGGCATGTGGGATCTTCCCAGACTGGGGCACGAACCCGTGTCCCCTGTATCGGCAGGCGGACTCTCAACCACTGCGCCACCAGGGAAGCCCTAATGACTTAATCTTAAAGGTGTTCGGAGAACAGACAGAACAGAATCTACAGAGGGAATGAAAGCATATTCACTTAGGATTTTCAAAATAATCCAGAATATTATCCCTATAACATTCAATATGCAATGATTAAAATATATTATTATATTTGTAGACATGTTTCTGTTGGTAAATTTTAAGGCTCTAGGCTTTAATTCTCAACTTTTTTTTCTACTACAACTAGAGACACATTCTTATCGAGGACAATGGATCTCTATGGCAATGATTTAAAAGTGTTTATGTGTATGAATGGAGTGGGCTATATTACAGTGTGAGAGACACAGTATTGTTTTTAAATGCCTTCAGATATTTTTCACATGTCCTTCATGACATATGTTAACTTATCTTCGAATCTCCTAGAATTCTCCTTAGTATATGTCTTTTACACTGTGAGAGCTTCAAAAATGTTTATGAAACAAGGAAAGAGAGGGAAGGAGAGAGAGAGGAAAGAAAGCCTTACTAAACTTAATGAGATTTCCAGGATGAACATTAGCAGTAACAGTATCAACATCTTTAGACACTAAGGGAAACTATTTAGTTTTTGTAACTAGATCTAATGTGCCTACTTTGGGGAAGAAGCTTTACTCATAGGGACTTCCCAGTAAAAGTATTAATTTGTCCTGGTTTTGGTTAGCTGGACTTACAATTTAGGCTTCAATGAACACTTAGATGAACTATGACTTGAAACCATATACTTCAGCAGACTTGTACGATTTTTTTTTTTGGTACGCGGGCCTCTCACTGTTGTGGCCTCTCCCGTTGCAGAGCACAGGCTCCGGACGCGCAGGCTCAGCGGCCATGGCTCACGGGCCCAGCCGCTCCGCGGCATGCGGGATCTTCCCAGTCCGGGGCACGAATCCGTGTCCCCTGCTTCGGCAGGCGGACTCCCAACCACTGCCTCACCAGGGAAGCCCTTGTACTATTTATTTATACCTATTACACACACACTCAGTCACAAGTTCACATATAACACTATGTTCCAGGCCATAGAGTTCAATGTCAGTGCTCTAATATTTGCAAATTAACTTTATTTTCTTCACCACTGTGATAGGAGCACTTGCAAGTGCACTAAGCTATCTGGTGAGTGTTTTCCTACATGCTGGAAGGAGGCTAAAGCCAAGTGAACTGTGACTGTACCTAGCTAACCTGTTATGGTCTTACAAATCTCTTTTGCAGTACTAGGAATCACCCCAGGAATTTTTTTTAGTACACTGAAATCTACAGGCAGCCTTTATTTGATTATTTAAATCAGATAATTTGGCTGGTTGTCAAGAAATCTAGACCAAGATCATGAAGTTATTAGCAATTGTCTTTCTTGCAGAGTAAAACTCCAGAGTCCAACCCACAAACAATCACCATGGAAAAAGAGTAACTGAGGCTACTGTGGCATAATTTTAAAAAAAAAACTGTTTAGAGAATCGTTTTACTGAGCACCCAAAATGTCGTAGGCAGACATCACTCAACCAGGTATGAATGAACCCATGGTAACTGCTGAGGATTTGGTTTCTCATATACTAATCACTGACTTGGATAGTAAAGCACCTCCGAGGAAAAGAAATAAGGGCGTATGACAATTTCCCCTTGCATTCCATCCTTTCAGAAGACTTCTAAAACTTACAAACCAAGATTCTGGAACAATGGACTGTAAATGGAACTTCTGACTAAGAACAATATTGATACTAAAGTAGAAAAGCAAAAAATGAAATATGACATTAGTAAAATTAGAGATTCCTTTGAGCTCATGAAGTACTTTAAAAGAATGAGAAAAGGTATCAATAATCTAGGAGACGACACTTAAAAGATACTCTCTAGAAAAGGGAGATGCAAGAACGCAGTACACAGGAGTCAACTACATCAGAATTCTTCTCCAGGCAAGGGCCCATTCCTGAGTGACTGATTGATTACACAGGTAACTCCAGAGATTATATTTTTGTGGGATTCTCTGTATCCATATGATTCAGCGAAGGTAGTCGTTCATTTATTCATTTGTTCATTCACTCAAATACTTACTCAAAAAAAAAAAAACAACAAAAACACTCGAGGTGTCTACTATATGCCAGACTATAGCGTTCAATGTCAATGTTCTAATATTTCTAAATTAACTTAATTTTCTTCACCACTGTGATAGAAACACTTGTCAATGGGAAGCACTGAGTTATCTGTTGAGTATTCTCCTAGGTGCTGGATGGAAACTAAGGCCAAGTGGATGTGACACCTCTATACCTCACTCTGCCTCTGAATAGGGTAATCTGAACCTTAAGTGCATACAAGGTTTACACAAACAAGCAACTTAAATATTTATTGAGTACTATGTGTTAAGTCAGGTGAAGGATACTAAAAATTTTAAGAGAGTCCTTGGCCTCAAGATACCATCTGGTGATGGTACCAGATTTAAGATGAAGAAGTTTAGGATCATAATATCACTAGGAAGGAACAGAGAACTCTTGATAAGAAGAATTTCTCTTTCTTACAGATATAATTTGGTTTTCCTCCAAAGGATACTGCCTTATAATGATCCTCTCTTCTGAATACATCAATTTCAAAGTGTCTATTATCCAAGGCCTCATAAAGTTAACTTTTTAAGTTAAATTTTATACAAGTAATACATATAACTTAAACATCAAATATTTCAGAGGCTGTATAAATGATAAACAAGAGCCAGTGCTCCATTTGTTCCCAGAAATAATCACTTCTATTTCAAGTTCTTCTGTTTATACTACTAGTATATCAACTTGAAAATAAATCTACTGACTTCTTACTATTATAGAGAAAAATTTTACACTATTCCAACTCCCTTCTTCCTCCCAATACTGATAATTTTAAAAGTAGTTTTAGTATATTTAAAAGAATCAGCTTTCAACATTCTCTTTCTGGAACTCATTTGATAATAGGAGGACATTAGCACTCCTATCCTTCCCTTCATCTCTTTACAGCCTTCTACCTTCCAATTCCTGTCAGTAATTCTTTTATCTTTACATTGTTAAAATTTAATAATATTTCCTTTCTATTCTACAGCCATAATAAAATCTTCCATATTTTGATTATAGGTCTATTCTAAAATTAAAAAAAAGAATCCATCTACGTGCTTGCAAGAGACTCACTTCAGAGCTAAAGACACAGAGACTGAAATGAGTGGATGGGAAAAGATATTTCATTCAAATGGAAATGACAAGAAAGTGGGGTAGCAATACTCAGATCAGACAAAATAGACTCTTAACAAACTCTATAACAAAAGAGAAAGGAAGGGCATTACATAATGACAAAGGGGTCAATACAAGAAGAGGATATTACACTCATTATATTGGGTTGGCCAAAGGGTTCATTCAGTTTTTTCTGTAAGATGGCTCTAGTAGCACTTAGTTGTCTTTAACTTCATTTGAAACAATTTTGTTAGACTGTATGTGACAACTGTCATATCAGCATGCATTTAAAAAGAGACATCAAAATTGGTTAATTTTTGTGTGTCCATTTTAATATGGAAGATGGAAGGAAAAAAAGCAACATTTTCAGCATATTATGCTTTATTATTTCAAGGAAGATAAAAACGCAACTGAAACACAAAAAAAGATTTGTGCAGTGTATGGAGAAAGTGCTGTGACTGATGGAACATGTCAAAAGCGGTTTGCGAAGTTTTGTGCTGGAGTTTTCTCGCTGGATGATGCTCCACAGTTGGGTAGACCAGTTGAAGTTGACAGCGATCAAATCAAGACATTAATTGAGAACAATCGACATTATACCATGCAGGAGATAGCCGACATACTCAAGATATCCAAATCAAGCGCTGAAAATCATTTGCACCAGCTTGGTTATGTGACTCCCTTTGACATTTGGGTTCCACACAAGTGAAAAAAACCTCTTGACTGTATTTCTGCATGTGATTCTCTACTTAAATGTAATGAAAACGTTCTGTTTTTAAACAAATCGTGACGGGCGATGAAAAGTGGATATTGTACAATAATGTGGAATGGAAGAGATTGTGGGACAAGCAAAATGAACCACCACCAACCACACCAAAGGCCAGTCTTCATCCAAAGACAGTGATGTTGTGTATATGGTGGGATTGGAAGGGAGTCCTCTATTATGAGCTCCTTCCGGAAAACCAAACGATTAATTCCAACAAGTACTGCTCCCAGTTAGACCAACTGAAAGTAGCACTCGATGAAAAGTGTCCAGAATTAGTCAACAGAAAACGAATAATCTTCCATCAGAATGACACAAGACAGCATGTTTCTTTGATGACCAGACAAAAAGTGTTACAGCTTGGCTGGGAAGTTCTGATTCAACCACTGTATTCACCAGACATTGCACCTTCGGATTTCCATTTATTTCAGTCTTTACAAAATTCTCTTAGTGGAAAAAATTTCAATTCCCTGGAAGACTGTAAAAGGCACCCAGAAAAGTTCTTTGCTCAAAAAGATTAAAAGTTTTGGGAAGGTGGAATTATGAAGTTGCCTGAAAAATGGCAGAAGGTAGTGGAACAAAAGGGTGAATACGTTGTTCAATAAAGTTCTTGGTGAAAATGAAAAATGTGTCTTTTATTTTTACTTAAAAAATGAAGGCACTTTTTGGCCAACCCAATATATTATTAACCCAATACAGGAACAGCTAAACATATAAAGCAAACATTAACAGACATAAATGGAGAAACTGACAATAATATAATAACAATAAGGGACTTTAACAGCTCACTTATATCAATGGGGAGATCATTCAGACAGAAAATCAATAAGGCAACAGTATTCTTAAATGACACAATAGAGCAGTTGGATTTAATAGATATCTACAGGATATGCCATCCAAAAACAGCAGAATACATATTCTTTTCAAGTGCACATGGAACATTCTCCAGGATAGATCTCATGCTAGGCCACAAAATAAGTCTCAACAAATTTAAGAGGACAGAAGTTGTATCAAGCATTTGCTCTGACAACAACAATATAACTAGAAATCAGTTACAGGAAGAAAAATGGAAAAGCACAAACACATGGAGACTAAATAACATGCTACTAAAAAACCAATGTGTCAATAAAGAAATCAAAGAGGAAACCAGAAAATACCTTGAGACAGATGAAAATGAAAACACAACTTTCAAAATCTATGGGATGCAGCAAAAGCAGTTCTAAGAGGGAAGTTTACAGCAATACAGGTTTATCTCAAAAAACAAGAAAAATCTCAAATTAAAAACCTAACCTACCATCTAAAGGAATTTGAAAAAAAACAAAATCCAAATTCAGCAGAAGGAAGAAATAATAATGATCAAACAGGAAATAAATAGAGACAAAAAATAGAAAGAAAGAAAAGAGAAGATCGGTGAAACCAAGAGCTGGTTTTTGGAAAAGATAAACAAAATTGATAAAGCTTTAGCCTCACTCATTAAGAAAAAAAGAGAGAGGACCCAAATAAATGAAGTAAGAAATGAAAGAAGAGAAATCACACCTAACACAACAGAAATACAAAAAACTCATAGAGAACACTACAAACAGTTATATGCCAACAAAATGACCACCTAGAAAAAACTGACAAATTCCTAGAAACATACAATCTGCCAAGACTGAATAAAAAGAAATAGACAAGCTGAACAGACTATTCACTAGTAGTGAAACTGAATTTATAATTTAAAAATTCCCAGCAAACAAAAATCCAGGACTGGATGACTTCACTGGGGAATTCTACTGAACATATAAACAAGAGCTAATACCTATCCTTCTCAAACTTATTCCAAAAAATTAAAGAGAAAGGAATACTCCCAAATTCATTCTATGAAGCTACCTTTACCCTGATACCAAAACTAGACAAAGACACTACAAAAAAAGAAAATTACAGGCCAATATCTCTGATGAATGTAGATGTAAAACTCCTCAACAAAATATTAGCAAATTAAATTCAACAGTATATGAAAAGGAACATACACCATTCTCAAGAGCGCTTTATTTCAGGGGATGCAAAGATAGTTCAATATTTGCAAATCAATCAATGTGATACACCACAGTAACCAAAGGAAGGATAAAAATCACATGATCATCTCAAGAGACACAGAAAAAAGCATTTGACAAAATTCAACACCCATTTATGACAAAAACTCTCATCAAAATTGGTATAGAGGGAACATACTTCAACATAATAAACACCATTTATGACAAACTAACAGCTAACATAATACTCAATGATAAAAAGCTGAAAACCTTTCCTCTAAAATCAGGAACAAGACAAGGTACCCACTCTTGCCACTTCCATTTAACACAGTATTGGAAGTCCTAGCCACAGCAAACAAACAAAAAAATAAATAAAAGGCATCCAAACTGGAAGGGAAGAAGTAATCTTCAGACCTGCAGATGACATGATACTACATATAGAAAACCCAAAGTCTCCACCAAAAAACTATTGGAATAAATGAATTCAGTAAGTTGCAGGATATAAGATTAATGCACAGAAATCCATTGCTTTTCTATACACTAACAATGAATCAACAGAGAATTCAAGAAAACAATCCCATTTACAATTGCACCAAAGAGAACAAAATACCTAGGAATAAACTTAAACAAAGAGGTGAAAGACCTATACTCTGAAAACTATAAAACACTGATGAAGGAATGTGAAAATGATACAAAGAAATAGAAAGATATTCTATGTTCTTGGACTGGAAGGATTAATATTACTAAAATGTCCATACTAACCAAGGCAATCTACAGATTTAACACAATCCTCATCAAAATACCCATGACATTTTTCATAAAACTACAACAAATAATCCTAAAATTTATATGGAACCCCAAAAGACCCCTAATTGCCAAAGCAATCTTCAGAAAAAAGAACAAAGCTGGTGGTATCACCCTCCCTGACTTCAGACTACACTACAAAACTACAGTAATGAAGACAGCATGGTACTGGCAAAAAACAGACACATAGATCAATGGAACAGAATAGAGAGCCCAGAAATAAACCCATGCACTTATAGTCAATTAATCTACAAAAAGGAGTCAAGAATATACAATGGAGAAAAGACTCGTCAATAAGTGGTGCTGGGAAAAGTGGCAGATACATGTAAAAGAGTTAGATTAGAACATTTCCACACACCATATACAAAACCAAACTCAAAATGGATTACAGGTATCAATGTAAGACTGGAAACCATAAAGCTAGGAAGAAAACATAGGCAGAACAGTCTCTGACATAAATTGTAGCAATATTTTTTTGGATCTGTCTCCTAAGGCAAAAGAAATAAAAGCAAAAGTAGACAAACAGGACCTAATTAAACATAAAACTTTTGCATAGCAAAGAAAATCATCAACAAAAGAAAAAACATCCTACCAAATGGGAGAAAATTTTTGCAAATGATATCACCAATAAGGGTTTGATATCCAAAATATATAAAGAGCTCATACAACTCAATATCAAAAGAAACCTATAACCAAATGGGCAGAAGACCTGAATAGACATTTCTCCAAAGAAGACATACAGGGCTTCCTGGCGGCACAGTGGTTGAGAGTCTGCCTGCCTGCCGATGCAGGGGACACGGGTTCATGCCCCGGTCCAGGAAGATCCCACATGCCGCGGAGCGGCTGGGCCCATGAGCCATGGCCGCTGAGCCTGCGCGTCCGGAGCCTGTGCTCCGCAACGGGAGAGGCCACAACAGTGAGAGGCCTGCGTACCGAAAAAAAAAAAAAAAAAAAAAGACATACAGATGGCCAAGAGGCACATGAAAAGATGCTCCACATCACTAATCATCAGAGAAATGCAAATCAAAACCATGATGAGATATCTCTTCACACCTGTCAGAATGGCTACATCAAGAAGTCTACAAATAACAAATGCTGATGAGGATGTACATAAAAAAGAATCCTTGTAACTGTTGATGGGAATGTAAGTTGGTGCAGCCGCTGTGGAAAAAAAAGTACAGCAGGTCTTCAAAACACTAAAAATAGAACTACCATATGATTCAGCAATTCCACTCCTGGGTCTACATCCAAAGAAAACAAAAACACTAATTTGAAAAGATAAATGCACCCCAATGTTCAGAGCAGCATTATTTACAACAGCCAAGATATGAAAGCAAACCTAAGTGTCCATGAACAGATGAATGGGTAAAGAAGATATGGTATACATAGACAATGGAATATTACTCAGTCATAAAAAAGAATGATATTCTGCCATTTGCAGCAATGTGGATGGACCCACAGATTATTATCCTTAGTGAAATAAGCCAGATAAAGACAAATACTCTATGTTATCACTTATATGTGGAATCTAAAAAATAAACAAATGTATATAACAGAAACAGAAACAGATTCACAGACATAGAGGACAAACTAGTGGTTACCAGGGGTAGAGGCATGATAGGGGTATGAGATTAAGAGATACAAACTACTATGTATAAAATAGATAAGCAACAAGGATATATTGTATAGCACAGTGGAAGTAAGCATTATTTTCTAGTAGCTTTAAATGGAGTATAATCTATAAAAATATTGAATCACTATGTCATACACCTGAAACTAATACTGTAAATCAACTGTACTTCAATAAAAACAACAAAACCCAAAATATTGTTTATAACATTGCAACCACAAAAATATTCTTTAGGATAAAGCCAAGAAACACCTAGGATTGTACTTCCATCTCTGCTGTTCTGTTCCAACGTCAAGATCACTACCACACACAAAGTAAAGCATCTTAGTGTTAAGATCAAATGAAAAAATCCTTTCTAGTGGAATATACTCCACTAATCACTTGAAATCATACCCCATTTTGGTCTGTTTCATATTTGGATCATTACAATTTTTTTATTTTTCCTTGAGTTTCCCAGGGACTTTGATGTTGCTCTTAGGAGAAATAATGCCTCCATCATATCTCTAATGTATTTCTGTTTCCAATTTTATTGATTGAAATCTATTCTGTGCTTGTTCTTGAAGTCTAATTTTAGTCTTCCCCCATGTCTTTTCAAAGCATGATAACTCAGTTCTTTTTAGGGAGGAATATTCCATCGTCTGGATGTACCCCAGTTTATTTAACCATTCACCTACTGAAGGACATCTTGGTTGCTTC
>NW_021703777.1:45962101-46245687 GCF_005190385.1 Monodon monoceros
CCAGTTTATTTAACCATTCACCTACTGAAGGACATCTTGGTTGCTTCCCAGTTCTGGTAGTTATGGTTAAAGCTGCAGTAAATATCCATGTGCAGGTTTCTGTGTGGACCTGAGTTTTCAATTCATTTGGGTAAATACCAAGGAGTGTGACTGATGGACCATGTTGTATATTTAGTTTTGTAAGAACCCCCCAAACTGTCTTCCAAAGTGGTTGCATAATTTTGCATTTCCATCAGCAATTAATGAGCGTTTCTGTTGCTCCACATTTTTGCACCAGCATTTGTTGTTATCAGTCTTCCAGATCTGGCTGTTCTAATAGGTGTCTAATGATATTTCATAGTTGTGTTAATTTGCATCTGATGACAGATGACGTGGAGCATCTTTTCATGCGCTTTATTTGCCATTTGTATATCTTCTTTAGTGAGATGTCTATTAAGGTCTTTGGCCCATTTTTAACCAGGTTTTTTGTTTTCTTATTGTTGAGTTTTAAGATGTCTTTGTATATTTTGGATAACAGTCCTTTATCAGATGTGTCTTTGCAAATATTTTCTCCCAGTCTGTGGCTTGTCTTCTTATTCTCTTAACATTATCCTTCACAGAGCAGAACTTTTAAATTTTAACTAAGTCCAACTTAACAATTATTTCTTTCATGGATTGTGCCCTTTAGTGTTATAGCCAAAAACTCATCACCATACCCAAGGCTATCTAGGTTTTTCCTTATGTTATCTTCTAGTTTTATAGTTTTACATTTCATATTTAGGTTTGTGATATATTTTGAGTTAATTTTTGTGACTGGTATAAGGGCTGAGACTAGATTCATTCTTTTGCATGTCTATGTCTAGTTGTTCCAGCAACATTTCTTTAAAAGATTATTTTTGCTAAATTCAATTTTTAGAACTGAAATTATTCTCTTTGTCATTGTTCTATCTAGTTTTCAAGTGTAGGTTTTATAATACTTTTAGTTTTTCTATTTGTTGTGTTCAAGTCTTGTCAAATGATAAACACATAAATACTTAAGTATATATTGAGAAATTCTCAAAGGAATATATGCAGCACAGCTAGAGGTACCATATTTCAAGTCAATTCTCTAATGTTTGCAGCAGAATGCATCATTTTTCATATTTTCTCTTTTCTGTGAATCAACTTTCCTAACTAGATTATAAACTTCTTTTGTACTCCTCATTTCTCTTCCCACGACTCCCAGATTAAAACAATATAAGGTACAAAGAAAGCATTCAAGATATATTTAAGCAGAATTTGGTCAATAATGCTTTTTAACACTGTCCGAATTATATCTAGAACCTAATATGTATTTATTAATAATTTCAACAAGTTTTTATAATGATTCATTCATTTAATAAATTTGATCTAAATGTTTACTGAGTACCTGTTATAGGCCAAGCACTATTCTAGGTATTGGGATATATCAGTGAACAAAACAAAGATCTCTGCCTTCAGGAAGCTTCCATCTAGCAAGTAGCAGGAGAAAGGGAGGGAAGCAACTGACAATGAAAATAATAAATTAGCAATTATACAGTGAAGAGAGATGAAGTAGGGTGGAGTACGGCAGATTAGAAGTATGGAGTATGGTGAGTTATGGGCAGATTGTAGTAGTATTAAGTAGAATGGTTGGCAGGCCTCACTGAGAAGGTGAGATTTGAGAAAAATACTTCAGGAGGGAAGGGAGTTAACCAAGCCGTTATCTGTAGGAAAGCATTCTTTACAGAGAGAGAACAGTTAGAACTGCACTGTCCAGTAACAACTATGCCTACTGAACACTTGAAATGTGACCTGGTGGCTAAAGAACTGAATTGTTTTTACTGTGTTCCACCTTATTTAATTTAAACTTAAAAGCTGATACTGGATTTATTTGAAAAAATTTAAGTTATGTTTACAATAACTAGGATATGTGATTCTATGCTTCAACTGTAAACTTTATAAAATCTAAATACAGATTAAGTATCTCTGATGAAAATTCAGTGTCCAAGTGAAACGTGCTGTCAGCGTAAAATACAGATTTCAAACACAAAGTAGGAGAAAAAATAGTAAAACTTCTTATTTAGATATATTGGGTTAAATAATTCATTAATAAAACTAATTTCACTTGCTTCTTTTAATCTTTTTTAACGGTGCTGCTAGAAATTTTTATTTATTTATCTATTTACTTACTTCCTTTTTTTTTTTTTTTTTTTTTTTGGCCACACCGTGCGGCATGAGGGATCTTAGTTCCCCCAACCAGGGAATGAACCCATGCCCCATGCACTGGAAACGCGGAGTCTTAACCACTGGACCGCCAGGGAAGTCACCCTTGCTGCTAGAAAATGTTAACTTGCTCATGTGGTTTGCTTTATGTTTCTTTTGGACAACACTGAGCTAGAACAGGGAGCCTTCCTCCTATGTCTGAGGAAAGGTAATTGTGGCTGGCTGATGGTGAGTGAGTGAAAAGTACAGTGGATGATGAGGTCAGAGAGGTAAAGGGTCCATGTCATGTAGGTGCTCATATACCTTTCAAACCTAGGGGAAGGATCCCTGATCCAGGGCAGCACTCACCCTCTCTCTTCCTGAAGAAATGGGAACCTCCCATTTTGTTCAGTCCTTCTCCTCAGGGTGGGAGACTTGTGGGGGGGGGGCCGCTTATTAAGACTTTTTTTATTAAAAAAATTTCAAGTGCAGCTGAAGCAAGAGCCATATCTTCATCTGCATTTTTTCTCAATACAATACAAAATTGATTAATTAACATAGATTTAGAAAGAAAAAAAGCTTTTTAAATCAGATGGAAAATAAGCTATTTTCATTCACTTATCAGCTATAAGATGTCCAAAATTGTGTGGGATCTTGTGGACTGAGGACACAAAATAAGGGTAAACAGGATCTGATTTACTGATTGGAAAATCCTGTGGAAGTTACGCATTCCTAAATAAGAAGGGCAAAATAGGAAGAATAATGTTTACTTTCAAGCCTGTACATTTTTTTAAAATGCATAGGAACATTATTAAAAAGGTAAGCATTTTATATAACATGAAGAATAGAGAAAAATTCTGTCGCTAGGCATGGCTAATGTTGTAATCAAGAGTTTAGTTATTAACTTTTTTGTCAAAGCTGGAAACCCCCATGAAGCAACTACTGTTGGAACATCATTCAGACTTAAAAGAAAACTGAAGATAGCCTAATGCTTTTCAATTTAAGCTTACTCTCTTCTGGAACAGAAAATCTTAGCTTTTAAAAAAAGGGAAGCAAAACTAAAAGGGGTGGTCCCTTAAGGGGATGAGAGAAGTTAATGATTACATGAACAGGTCTGGTAGCTTTCTTATATGTGACTTGACATCCTTTCTAGAGGCTCTAGGGGAGAATCCATTTCTTTTCTCATCAGGTTGTTGGCAGATTTCTGTTCCTTGTAGATAGATGTAGGACTGAAATCCCTATTACTTTGCTGGCTGTCGGCTGAGAGCTATTCCCAGTTTCTATAGGACACCACATTCCTTGGTTTCTGGCCCCTTTCCTCCCTCTTCAAAGCCAACAACAGCAGGTGGAGTCCCTCTCACACTCGAGTCCCCCCTTCCTCTTCTTTTGCTGTATCTCTCTAACTATTCTGTCTTCTCTTCTATTCTTAAGCACCCATGTGATTATATTGGTTCCACTTAATATATGTATGTATATATTTTAAGGTGCATAACCTTAACTCCAACTGCAAGGTTCCTTTTGCCATATTCACAGCTTCAAAAGAGTAGAGCATGGACATCCGGGGGGCAGGCATTATTCTGCCTATCATATCAACCAAATGGTGTGGTAGACTTGAATGCAGCGGATAACGCCCTAGAAAACACTGGTACTTAGGTGCAGCTGGAGACAAGGTTCAAGATGGAAATTAAGAAGGAGACTAAGCAGAAGTTTCAAGAAGAGAGATTTTTTTAGAGCTACCATATGATCCAGCAATCCCACTCCTGGGCACATATCCGGAAAAGATGAAAACTCTAATTCAAAAAGATACATGCACCCCAATGTTCACAGCAGCACTATTTACAATAGCCAGGACATGGAAGGAACGTAAGTGTCCATCAACAGATGAATGGATAAAGAAGATGTGCATAAAAAGAATGAAATATTGCCATACAAAAGAATGAAATATTGCCATAAAAAATGAAAGATTGTCATTTGCAGCAACATGGATGACCTAGAGAATATCATACTAAGTGAAGTCAGTCAGACAAAGACAAATATTATATGATATCACTTACATGTGGAATCTAAAAAATAATACAGGGAATTCCCTGGTGATCCAGGGGTTGAGACTCTGCGCTTGCACTGAGAGGGGCACAGGTTTGATCCCTAGTCAGGGAACTAAGATCCCGCATGCTGCATGGCCAAAAAAATAAAATAAAAATTAAAAAGTACAAAATAATACAAATGAATCTATTTACAAAATAGAAACAGACTCACAGACATAGAAAACAAACTTATGGTTACCAAAGGGAAAAGGTAGGAGGGGGAGGGACAAATTAGGAACATGGGATTAACAGATACACTACTACTATATATAAAATACATAGGCAATAAGGACTTACTATGTAACACAGGGAACAATATTCAATACCTTATAACAGCCTATAATGGAAAATAATCTGAAAATATATATACATAACTGAATCACTTTGCTGTACACCTGAAACTAACAAAATATTGTAAAACAACTATACTTCAATAAAAAAAGAAGAGAGATGTTATGAGGGAGGAAAAGTTGACTCTCAAGGACCACAAAGTCAAGCTATATAAGACACAACAAGAGTCTTTTGGACTTGGTTATATAAGAATAACCAGTAACTTATGACAGTTCCACAACAGAAGGAATTCTGACATCAGTAGGTTAAGGAGAAAATGGGAGAAAGGATGGGATCCTTACTGAAAGAATGGGATGACGATGGTGGTGGTGGTGGTGGTGGTGGTGGTGGTGGTGGTGGTGGCGGTGGTGGTGTTAATCCACTCGTGCTGCCATAACGAAGAGTACACACTGGGTGGCCTAAACAACAGAAATTTATTTTCTCACAGTCCTGGAGGCTGGAAGTCCAAGATCAAGGTGCCGACAGGTTTTGTTTCTCCTGAGGCCTCTCTCCTTGGCTTGCAGATGGCCACATTTTCTCTATGTCCTCACAGGGCCTTTTTTTTTGTGCACATGCCCCTGGTGCCTCTTCCTTTTCTTGCAAGGACACTGTTCCTATTGGATTAGGGCCTCCAGTCTTATAACCTCATTTAACCTCAATTATCTCCTTAAAGGCCCGATCTCCAAATACAGTCACAATGGGTTTTAGGGCTTCAAGCTATAAATTATGAGAGGACACAACTCAGCTTAAAACTACGATGATGACAATGATGATCGCTGCTAACATTTATGGAGTGCTTACTGTATGCCAGGCATAGTGCTAAACATTTCACATGTATTGTCATTTGATCCTCAAAGCAAACCTATAAAGAACCATTATTTCTCTCATTTTATCATTTGAAAAGCTGAAGCAAAATCATACATCTACAAGTGGCAGAGCTGAAACTTGAATCCTGGTCTTTTAGCTTAAGCCCATGTTTTCAAACACAATGCTATCTCTACTTTTTAAATAGCTGTAATGGAATGGAAACAAATAAGACAGCAGCCAGGTGAGAATATGAAGATGAGGAAGGTTTTTTGTTCTTTCGTTTGCTTTTGTCTTGTTTTTACTAGTCCAAAGCTAAGAATGGCTTGAACAAGATATTACGTTAAATAGGAAAAAGCTCAGAGAAAGGGAGAGGTTGAAGATTGATTCTACTGTTCCACTTTTAGCTTCTGCCCTGATCTTGATGAAAACTGAAAAACAAAAGTTACAACGCACAGCTATTTAAGTCATTCCCTCTACAAATAATTCTTAACTACTTATCATGTGACAGGCACTATATAAGAATCTTGTAACAGTGAGCAAAAACCAGAAACTGTCCTTGCCCTTACAGTACTTACGGTCTAGTGGGGGAGGCAGGACTAATTAAATAATCAGGAAGGATTATATAATAATAAACTGAGATAAGTGCTATGAAAGAAAAGAACATACTTCTAAGAGAATATTTAATAAAGGAACCTGATCTAGATTGGAGGGGGTCAGGGAAGACTACTCTAAAAGAAAGTTACTACTGAGCTCAAAACAGAAGAACAAGTAATATGTGCAGTGGGGAAGGGGATGGGTAATATTCTGGGCACAAGGAAGAGCAAGGCAAATACCCTGTGGGATGTGTGGGAGGGCTATGGCATACCTGAGGAAATGAAAGAAGGTTAGTGTGGTTGGTGTTGAAATAACAAATCGCAGAATGGTGGAAGATGAAGCTGGGGAGGCAGGCAGGGCCATGATAATGAATTGGGTCTTAATCTTAAAGGCTGTTGGAGTATTTTAAGAGTATCACAGAGACACAAGATTAGATCTGCCTTTAAAAAAATCCCTCTGGCTCCACTGTAGAGACTAGACTAGGGGGAAAACAGAACGGATGTGGTTGATCTATTAAGAGACTACTGCAGACTCCCATGTTTCTGGCTTGCACAACTGGTTGTAACTGATGGGTGATGGTGCCATACACTCAGATTAGGTACACTGTACAGGGAAAGATTTTATGAGTTTTGTTTTGGATATGTTGAGTTTGAGCTGTCTCAATTACTCAAATGGGGATGCTGAGTAAGCAGTTTATACACAGGTCTAGAACTCAGAGAAGAGGTCTAGATTGGAAATATAATTTGGGAAACATTGAAATATATACATAATTACTGAAGTACGATCATCGACTACTCTGCCTAAGATACAGCTAGTGTTATAGGATGGAAGATACAGGATAGAAAGTGATAAAAGACTGCCTAGGCCTAAATCTTGAAGATATACACAACAGTTAATTATCAGGGAGAGGAAGATGAGCCTGCAAAGAAGGAAGAGCAAGAGAGGCAGGAGGAAAACCATGAGTACAGTATCACAGACACCAAAGGAAGAGAATTTCAAGGAGGAGGAGTTCAAAAGTATAAAATGCTGCTGATAGACACCAATTCACAGACTATCAGAGTTTAAAGGGAACTGAGACATCATCCAGTGCCCCATTATTTCCCAAATTATGGAATTAGGATTCAGGTAATACACTAGTTAACTAGTAGAATCTAGATTAAGCCCATAATTCCCAATACGTAGGCCAATACTCTTTTCATACACTCATTTGCCTGATGACAATTACTTGACTCAGCTTTTCCTTTTTAGTTAAATCACCTCTACTACTTTAGTCTTTCACCAAACTTCTGGCTATTTTAATGCCATACTTCTGAAGGTTCTCCAAGTCCTTAAATCATAATCCATTCTAAGAGAAGCCTTCACTAAACCCTAAATTAGACTGTTGATTGTTCTGGCTCTTGCAACCAGAAAATAAGTTGCCACCCCCAGCCACTCCGCCCCCTCCCCCCGCCCCCCGCCGCCCCTACTAAAGCCTTTATGCCTCAGTATCTCAGCACAGTATCCTACACTTTGTATTCAAAGGAAAGACTGCTTAACTGGGAAACAACTGGAAGAAAGACCTGGAACCTAACTCTTTGTCAAGTTGACATACTCAGTCATCCTCTCTTGCCCAGGTAAAATTAAAAGTTCAGCCCCACAGAGAAAAAGGGAGGGAGAAATAAGGGAAGGAGAGGTGGAAGGACTGCAGGAAGATGGGACACAGTCTCTTTCCTCCCCTTTTATTCAGTGATTTTACATGACAGAGATAATTGAGGCAATTATTATGAGTACCATATAGCCAATTTTAAATTATCTTTTGAATGAAGGGAAACATATTCCATAGACAATCAATCCGACAGTGGATAATTCAAAACTCATTTGTTTTTGGAATATATTTCATTTTCAAAGTATCTTAACATCTGAATTTGGTTTATGACTGATAACCAGGAACCCATAATACTTTAAAATAAAGAACAATCCTGTCAAAACATATCTCAAGATGGGCTGGAAAGACCGTTGTAGTGTCTGTCCCAAACCCTGCTCCTCACTCCATGCTATTAAAGAAGAGCATCACCTCTTAAACTGATGCATTGTCTCAACGCAGCTGCTGGGTTTTTTGGTTTCTGTTTACATTTATAGACGCCCTAGTTGTTTCACACTGTCAATACCAGTCTCTGAAGTAGATGGTTAATCATTTTTTTTAATTTAAGAGGCTTCCTTCCTAAAGGAAGTATATAGGATTAGAATGAATGAAGACCTTTTGTGTATCCATGAAAGCCTTAGAATATATGACAATGTTAATAAGTTTTGGAAATAGATATTTGATTCTGTAACACAGGATTCCCACGTGGGTTAATCCTAATGCATCTAATCAGTGTAACTGATTATTATGGTACATCCTTTACATACCACCTCAGCATCAGTAGACTGGTTGACAAACCAGAAAGGTTCTGTTTTCCAACCCAGAAACACAGCACAGGATTCTGAGGTTTCCCGCTTCTTCACACCTCCCCTTCTCTATCCATTGCATATAATAGGTTTTCCTGAGATCAAAGCTGTCCCAATTTACTCTTTCTTGACCTAGGCTAGGTGCGGGTACAGGTATGCAGTGGCTAGTGGCCAGAAAAAGGACGTAAGGAGAGAGGGAAGTTGTGGCAACACCTTACAACAACTTCCAAAGACATTATTATATAATGGCTAAGTTCTATAGTACTTTTGGGCTTGAATTTAAAAGTACTTTAAAAGTTAACTACATTTTGGAGGCCAAGGATTACATAAATATATTTATTAAGACTTTACTTGATCTCAATTATATGTGGAATCTAAAAAAACCAAGCTCATAGATACAGAGAACAGACTGGCTGCCCGGGGTGGGGCGGGGGGGAAGAATGGGTAAAATGGGTGAAGAGAGTCAACATATACAAACTTCCAGTTATAAAATAAATAAGTCCCAGGGATCTAATTCACAGCATGGTGACTATAGCTAATAATAATACTGTATGGCATATTTGAAAGTTCCAGAGGGAGTAGATCTTAAAATTTTTCATCACAAGAAAAAAACTCTGTAACTATGTATGGTGACAGATGTTCACTAGACTTATTGTGGTGATCATTTTGCAGTACATACAAATATCAAATCATTATGTTTTACACCTGAAATCTCAATTATTTATACACACACACACACTTTACTTTATGCAAGGCAAATAAATAGGAGACAAAAAATAAATCAGACAAGGTTCCTGCCCTGGAAGGACCTCTCAAGTTTAACTATCACCACCATCATTTTAACATCTATAGGAAAGTAGGTTCTGATTTCCTAACCAATATCTCACAGATATCTTGAATATCAGCCCATCAACAACCCTTTTCCTAATTTTATAAATGTTAGTGATGCACATTTAACTCATATTTAGCTAATGGTTTATTTTGGTGAGAGATGAATGGTGTCCTTCATCTCTCTTTGTCATACATGCACAAACATAGTAGTTCTCCAGCTCATATGTCTATAGTCTATTCTCTTAATTCCCTTGCCCTTAATGCTGCTGCACTTCACACACATTCATTTCTCTAAATTGTCGAAGTCACTTAGTAGTTTAATTTAGTTATTCACACAATTTGGAATGGCCTGAATACGTAATGAGAGTACTGAGAGGCAAGTAAAAGACATTTCTTTTTCCCTAAAAGGGGAAAAATCAATTGAGAATATAAGTAAAAAGCCACTTAATTCAAGTTTTTAGAGAAATAAGAAAGGATCAACTCACAATCTTTGAAATTTAAAACACAGAAATAACTTTTTAAAAATAAAATTTACAGATATTAAAAAAAATTAATTCCATATTACAATCAATTAAAAAGTAAGGATTAAGAAAGATAGAGATACGAATAAATTTTGAAATAAAAGCAAGAGAAAGGGAAGGAAAGACACTAAGAAAATTAAGAGAACTTTGACCTTTGGACTTTCCAAAGCAAATATCTTCTATGAGATTCTTCCCCTGCACCATGAATACAAAGCTAACAGGAAAGAAGTCACTATTGCTGCTGCTTACAAATTTAATTCAAAACACAGGAAAAAATGCCCTAACCATGGAAAGAAAGACGAACACTAGTTGCTTCTGCAGCAAAGACTATATGTACATAAATAGGCAGGAAATTCCTACTCTTTTTATCGCCTTTTAAATAACTAGTTTCTTTTCTTTTTGGCCAAGGTGAAAGATAGAAATGAATTTCTTTAGACATATGCAACAGCAATGATTAATTCCTAGAATTATAAAGCTCAGTGAGTCAGTAACTGTTAATATATGTATTTTATCAACTTTCTCTTTCACTCAAAGATAAAATCTTTCTTCAGAGTAATTTGTTCTTTGTGGAACCCTGTACCTCTAGCCATTACAAGAAGCTCAGGTTCAGTCTCTACCTTATCTGACAACCAGACTCAAGTAATTCATGCAGACTCCCAAAGGGCCTATCTACAGTATTCCATATATAATAATCTTCCTTTATTTTCAAAGAATACAAACAAAGCTATTGTTACAATGGCTACCAAGTTGGGGTTTTTAAAATATAAATAAATAATCTCAATACTAAGATAAAAAAGACATTTATACTAATTAAAGCATTCATGAGAGCGACAGCAGAACTTCTGGGCTAAATTCTGAACTAAGTTTGGTTCTACTTAATTTTATCATACAGAATGCACCTTGTAGTTATGAGTAATTAGCACCTTATTCATAAAGGTTTCCTGTCCAACCATCTCAGAAGGGATTCCCTAAGTTTCCAATACAGTTGCTATCTCTAATAGTCAGCATACCATGAGAAGCTTCTGAAGAGAGAACAAAACACTGAGACAGCGCAACTCTGAATATTATGGATAAAAACCAAAATGGGCTGTTATCAAAGTTCAAGAGTAAATTCTTCTCTGAAGGTTTAAAACAAACAAACAAACAACAATGAAAACCTTAGTAACAGAGATTGCCTCAGGGTAAGGTAGACCTGTTTTCTGTATGTCTGAATTATTTTAAACTGTGCATACACACACACACACACACACACATATCACAATGAAAGCCAGTATAACATAATGGATTTCTAGATCCAGAATGCCTCAGTTCAAATCCCAACTCAGCCACTTTCTAGCTATGTGATCACTTAATAACTATGTGACAATGGACGTGTTTCTTACTTCTCTGTATCCAGTTCCCTCATCTGTCAATGGTGATAATAATAGTTCCCCTCACTGGGTTGAGAAGAATCAAAGAGTTAATAGATATAGAGTCTGGCGCACAGTAGGCACTATGTAAATATTAGATATCATTATGTTAATTTTTAACTTTCTGAGTTAATTTTAGACTTACAGAAAGTTGCAAAAATAGTACAGGTATCCTTATCTCCAACACTTCCCTTCCCTTAATGTTAACATCTTATATTACCATAGCACAATTATCAAGAACAGGAAATGAACATTGGTACAATATTGTTAACCAAATGACAGACTTTATTTATATTTCATCAATTTTTTTCCACTAACATTGTTTTTCTAAGATCCTATCCAGGACCCATATTGTATTCCTACTTAGTCTCCAAATGTGAGAGTTTTTCCTTGCAGACACAAACTTAACCAAATGATCAAAGTAAATATCACTAGTCATAAGACATATCAACAATATAAGTTCCTTGATATGATACACTAAAAAGGACATAACAGCATTTGGTTGTTTTCTTGCCAAAAATGCATAACCTCATTCCAATTATGAGAAAACATAAGTTAAGCCAAATTTGAGGCACATTCTACAAAATAACTGATCAGTACTCTTCAAAAGTATCACTGTCATTTTTAACTTTTTAAAAATTAAGAGTAAATTATATTTTTAATGAATATCTGTAAACCATGATAACATCTCAAAATTTGGCTAACTTTAATTCTAATTTACAGGTAGTTCCCCACTTATCAATGGAACCTAATTCAAAAGTTCATTTGAAGAACCATTATTTTCCACCAAGGTGATTTTTTTCATGACAGAGCCTATATTTCAAGTTCATTATGCGGTAACTCTATCTTAGCAGGCTAGCCTAGAAATCTAACTAACCTAACATGTATTATTTTTCTAGAGAGAAAGGTATTATGGGTCTCAACTAGAGATGTCAGGAATACATCTCTTTCTCTTATTTACTCTGTCCCCAACCTGATGAGCAACAGGAACTCTGCCTCTTTCCTGGTCTATCTAAACACATGCAACACCCCATTACTCTGCTACTGTTAAACAATAATGCTGGTTCTTGGTAATTCCCAGGACGGCTCCCCTTTTACTCTAGAACTACTTCTCTTTTCCCTTTCCCAAACTCTTGGATTCCTGGTAATTTGAGACCTATTTCTGGAGCCTTCAGTTTTGGCAATATGTTCATAGGCCTCTTTTCTCAGGCTTCCCAGACTCAGCTCTGGACTCTGCACATTCTTCAGATTTTGAGAAGACTCCACAGGTGTAAGTAAAAGTCTCCCTCCACTAGTTTAACTCTTACAGAACTCCATCTACTAGCTGGGCTGGTCCTTGGCATCCTTCCAAATATGTAAATTCAAATTTAGAGGGTTCCAGAAGGGACCTGGGATGAGGAGAGGTAGCAACTAGTACTCTAGAAAGGATTTAGAATATAGGCTAGAGAAAAAATGTTAGTGGAATGGAGGAATGAGAATAAGGGAGCGGCACTGCAATAATTAGTGCTAATGTCCTAACGTAGCTTCCTTGCCTCCTACTCTGCCCTTCCCTGTTTTCCCTGGAAGAATCTAAGGCCTTCATCTGGTATAAACTCCCAGGGACAGGGACTGCTGGCTGCCTAGTGCACTGAAATCAACTACTGCCTCTGACCAGACTGTCTGTCCATCTCAGCTAATTGTAGAAAAGAATACAGTCTT
This sequence comes from Monodon monoceros, assembly GCF_005190385.1. Taxonomy (NCBI): domain Eukaryota; kingdom Metazoa; phylum Chordata; class Mammalia; order Artiodactyla; family Monodontidae; genus Monodon; species Monodon monoceros. The sequence continues at coordinate 45,974,984 of NW_021703777.1, forward strand.
CTTCCCTTTTTCTCTCTCCCTGGAATAAGCAAAGTTTTCTAACGGTTATGACTACTAGTCATGACGGGGAAATAGAGTATAAACGTGACTAACAAAGGGCAAGTTTTAAGTCACAATAACCATTCTCCTGGTATTCAATGAAATATAAATTAAATGGGGCTCTACACTTTCTCAAGCTTTTCTGATTGATTTCTCTCACCAAAAACCTCAGATTCTGTTTATCCCAAATTGTTCCGTACTTGGTCCTCTACTTCAATATTCTGAGCTTTCTATTTTCCGGGGAGGTTTGGGTCTGGAATTATACAAACCCCTGAGGTTCCCTTTCACTCCCCTGTTTCATCACAGAAGAAGGGAACTCAGGTAGGCTTTTTCATTGCTCTTGTCCTCTGACTCTAGTACTTATTAAATGTATTAAAAGTCATTTGACTTGGGGAAGAGTTACATAATCTTGTGAAGCCTCATTTTCTTCATCTTTAAAAAGAGGATACCAGTGCTCTTTCCTACAGAATTATTGTAAAGACTAGTGAGACACTACGTACAATACCTGGCACATGGCAGGTATCCAACAAATGATCGCAAATATTATGGTCTGCATCACCCATCCTGCTACCACCAACTGGCACAGATGCAAGGTGAGAAGTAGGAGACCAGAGCTGAGGAGTAAGCCATGTTTCCCTGACCCCACCTCTTACTGATCAGCTACCCACACATTAAAACTTAAACACTAAGGGGTGTCTTCAAGATGGAGGAGGAGTAAGATGTGGAGATCACCTTCCTCCCCACAAATACATCAAAAATACATCTACGTGTAGAACAACTCTTACAGAACACCTACTGAACGCTGGCAGAAGACCTCAGACATCCCCAAAGGCAAGAAACTCCCCACATACCTGGGTAGGGCAAAAGAAAAAACAGAGACAAAAGAACAGGGATGGGACCTGCACCAGTGGGAGGGAGCTGTGAAGCAGGAAAAGTTTCCACACACTAGGAAGCCCCTTCGCGGGCGGAGACTGCGGGTGCCAGAGGGGGAAAGAAGCTCTGGAGCCACCGAGGAGAGTGCAGCAACAGGCGTGCGTAGGGCAAAGCGGAGAGATTCCCGCACAGAGGATCGGTGCCGACCGGCACTCACCAGCCCGAGAGGCTCGTCTGCTCACCCGCCGGGGCGGGCGGGGGCTGGGAGCTGAGGCTCGGGCTTTGGAGATCAGACCCCAGGGAGAGGACTGGGGTTGGCTGCATGAAGACAGCCTGAAGGGGGCTACTGCACCACAGCTAGCCAGGAGGGAGTCCGGGAAAAAGTCTGGAACTGCTGAAAAGGCAAGAGACCACTGTTTCGGGGTGCAGGAGGAGAGGGGATTCCTTCCCAGTGTGCCCGTAGAAGGCAGAGCACCACCTAAGCCAGCTCCAGAGACGGGTACAAGCCGCAGCTATCAACTCGAACCCCAGAGACAGGCATGAAACGTTAACGTTGCTGCTGCTGCCACCAAGAAGCCTGCGTGCAAGCACAGCTCACTACCCACACCCCACCCCAGAGCCTGTGCAGCCACACCACTGCCAGGGTCCCGAGATCCAGGGACAACTTCCCTGGGAGAACACACGGCATGCCTCAGGCTGGTGCAACGTCATGCCAGCATCTGCCACCACAGGCTCACCCCACATTCCAATTATGACTACCATACCCCTCCCTCTCCCCAGCCTGAGAAAGCAAGAGAGGCTTAATCAGCCTCTGTTTTAACCCCCCTCCTGTCTGGGTGGGGAACAGACGCCCTCAGGCAACCTACACGCAGACGCGGGGCCAAATCCAAAGCTGAACCCCGGGAGCTGTGCGAACAAAGAAGAGAAAGGGAAATCTCTCCCAGCAGCCTCAGGAGCAGTAGATTAAATCCCCCCCACAAGCAACCTGATGAACCCTGCATCTGTGGAATACCTGAACAGACAACAAATGTTCTCAAAATTGAGGTGGTGGACTTTGGGAGCAACTGTAGACTTGGGGTTTGATGTCTGCAATTGATTTGTTTCTGATTTTTATGTTTAGCTTAGTTTTTAGTGCTTGTGATCATTGGTGGATTTGTTTATTGGTTTGGTTGCTCTCTTTTATTTATTTATTTATTTTTATTATTTTTTATTTTATCATTTTTGAATTCTTTTACTTTGTTTTATTTGCTTTCTCTTTTTTTTTTCTCCCTTTTCTTCTGAGCCATGTGGCTGACAGGGTCTTGGTGCTCTGGCCGGGTGTCAGGCCTGAGCCTCCGTGGTAGGAGAAACAAGTCCAGGACATTGGACCACCAGAGACCTCCCAGCTCCACGTAATATCAATTGGCAAGGGTTCTCCCAGAGATCTCCATCTCAACACTAAGACCCAGCTCCACCCAACGGCCAGCAAGCTCCAGTGCTGGATGCCCCATGCCAAACAAGTGGCAAGACAGGGACACAATGCCACTCATTAGCAGAGAGTTTGCCTAAAATCGTACAAAGCTCACAGACACCCCAAACGGACGCAGCCCTACCCACAAGAAAGACAAGATCCAGTCCCACCCACCAGAACACAGGCACCAGTCCCATTCACCAGGAAGCCTACACAACCCACTGAACCAACCTCACCAGTGGGGGCAGACACCAAAAACAACAGGAACTACGAACCTGTACCCTGTGAAAAGGAGACCCCAAACACAGTAAGTTAAACAAAATGAGAAGACAGAGAAATATGCAGCAGATGAAGGAACAAGGTAAAAATCTACCAGACCAAACAGATAAAGAGGAAATAGGCAGTCTACCTGAATAAGAATTAAGAATAATGATAGTAAAGATGATCCAAAATCTTGGAAACAGAATGGAGAAAATACAAGAAACATTTAACAAGGACTTAGAAGAACTAAAGAGAAAACAATGATGAACAACACAATAAATGGAATTAAAAATTCTCTAGAAGGAATTAATAGCAGAATAACTGAGGCAGAAGAATGGATAAGTGACCTGGAAGACACAACAGTGGAAATAACTGCTGCAGAGCAGAATAAAGAATAAAAAGAATTGAGGACAGTCTCAGAGACCTCTGGGACAACATTAAACACACCAACATTCGAATTATAGGGGTCCCAGAAGAAGAAGAGGAAAGTAAGGATCTGAGAAAATATTTGAAGAGATTATAGTTGAAAACTTCCCTAACATGGGAAAGGAAATAATCAAGTTCAGGAGGCACAGAGAATCCCATACAGGATAAATTCAAGGAGAAACATGCCAGACACATACTACTCAAACTATCAAGAATTAAATACAAAGAAAAGATATTAAAAGCAGCAAGGGAAAAACAACAAATAACATACAAGGGAATCTCCATAAAGTTAACAGCTGATCTTTCAGCAGAAACACTGTAAGCCAGAAGGGAGTGGCAGGACATATTTAAAGTGATGAAAGGGAAAAACCAACAACCAAGATTACTCTACCCAGCAAGGATCTCACTCAGATTCGACAGAGAAATTAAAACCTGTACAGGCAAGCAAAAGTTAAGAGAATTCATCACCACCAAACCAGCTTTACAACAAATGTTAAAGGAACTTCTCTAGGCAGGAAACACAAGAGAAGGAAGACACTTACAAAAGCAAACCAAAAACAATTAAGAAAATGGAAATAGGAACATACATATCAATAATTACCTTAAAGGTAAATGGATTAAATGCTCCAACCAAAAGACATAGACTGGCTGAATGGATACAAAAACAAGACCCATATATATGCTGTCTACAAGAGACCCACTTTAGACCTAGGGACACATACAGACTGAGGGTGAGGGGATGGAAAAAGATATTCCATGCAAATGGATATCAGAAGAGAGCTGGAGTAGCCATTCTCATATCAGACACAATTGACTTTAAAATAAACACTATTACAAGAGACAAAGAAGGACACTACATAAGGATCAAAGGATCAATCCAAGAGGAAAATATAACAATTGTAAATATTTATGCACCTAACATAGGAGCACCTGAATACATAAGGCAAATACTAACAGCCATAAAAGGGGAAACCAATAGTAACACAATCATAGTAGGGGACTTTAACACCCCACTTTCACCAATGGACAGATCATCCAAAATGAAAATAAGTAAGGAAACACAAGCTTTAAATGACACATTAGACAAAATGGACTTAACTGATATTTATAGGACATTCCATCCAAAAACAACAGAATACACTTTCTTCTCAAGTGCTCATGGAACATTCTCCAGGATAGATCATATCTTGGGTCGTAAATCAAGCCTTGGTAAATTTAAGAAAATTGAAATCGTATCAAGAATTTTTTCCGACCACAATGCTATGAGACTAGATATCAATTACAGGAAAAAAACTGTAAAAAATACAAACACATGGTGACTAAACAATACACTATTAAATAACCAAGAGACTACTGAAGAAATCAAAGAGGAAATCAAAAAATACCGAGAAACAAATGACAATGAAAACACGACAACCCAAAACCTATGGGATGCAACAAAAGCAGTTCTAAGAGGGACGTTTATAGCAATACAATTCTACCTCAAGAAACAAGAAACATCTCAAATAAACAACCTAACCTTACACATAAAGCAAACAGAGAAAGAAGAACAAAAAAACCCCAAGTTAGCAGAAAGAAAGAAATCATAAAGATCAGATCAGAAATAAATGAAAAAGAAATGAAGGAAACAATAGCAAAAACCAATAAAACTAAAAGCTGGTTCTTTGAGAAGATAAACAAAATTGATAATCCATTAGCCAGACTCGTCAAGAAAAAAAGGGAGAAAACCCAAATCAACAGAATTAGAAATGAAAAAGTTGAAGTAACAACTGACACTGCATAAATACAAAGGATCATGAGAGATTACTATAAGCAACTATATGCCAATAAAATGGACAACCTGGAAGAAATGGACGAATTCTTAGAAAAGCACAACATTCCAAGACTGAACCAGGAAGAAACAGAAAATATGAACAGACCAATCACAAGCACTGATACTGAAAGTGTGATTAAAAATCTTCCAACAAACAAACGCCCAGGACCAGATGGCTTCACAGGTGAATTCCATTTAGAGAAGTGCTAACACCTATCCTTCTCAAACTCTTCCAAAATAGAGCAGAGGGAGGAATACTCACAAACTTATTCTACAAGGCCACCATCACCCTGATACCAAAACCAGACAAAGATGTCACAAAAATAGAAAACTACAGGCCAATATCACTGATGAACATAGATGCAAAAATCCTCAACGAGATACTAGCAAACAGAATCCAACAGCACATTAAAAGGATCATACACCATGATCAAGTGGGGTTTATCCCAGGAATGCAAGGATTCCTCAGTATATGCAAATCAATGTGATACACCATATTAACAAATTGAAAGATAAAGACCATATGATCTACTCAATAGATGCAGAGAAAGCTTTTGACAAAATTCAAAACCCATTTATGATGAAAACTCTTCAGAAAGTAGGCACAGAAGGAAACTACCTCAACATAATAAAGGCCATATATGACAAACCCACAGCCAACATTGTTCTCAATGGTGAAAAACTGAAACCATTTCCTCTAAGATCAGGAACAAGACAAGGTTGCCCACTCTCACCACTCTTATTCAACATAGTTTTGGAAGCTTTAGCCATGGCAATTAGAGAAGAAAAAGAAATAAAAGGAATCCAAATTGGAAAAGAGGAAGGAAAACTGTCACTGCTTGCAGATGACATGATACTATACATAGAGAATCCTAAAGACGCTACCAGAAAACTACTAGAGCTAATCAATGAATATGGTAAAGTAGCAGGATACAAAATTAATGCACAGAGATCTCTTGCATTCCCGTACACTAATGATGAAAAATCTGAAAGAGAAATTAAGGAAACACTCCCACTTACCACTGCAACAAAAAGAATAAAATATCTAGGAATAAACCTACCTAAGGAGACAAAAGACCTGTATGCAGAAAACTATAAGACACTGATGAAAGAAATTAAAGATGACACAAACAGATGGAGAGATATACCATGTTCTTGGATTGGAAGAATCAATATTGTGACAATGACTAAAGTACCCAAAGTAATCTACAGATTCATTGTAATCCCTATCAAAATACCAATGGCATTCTTCAAAGAAGTAGAACAAAAAATTTCACAATTTGTATGGAAACACAAAAGACCCCGAATAGCCAAAGCAAACTTGAGGAAAAAAAAAAAAGAGCTGGAGGAATCAGGCTCCCAGACTTCAGACTATACTACAAAGCTACAGTAATTAAGACAGTATGGTACTGGCACAAAAACAGAAATATAGATCAATGGAACAGGATAGAAAGCCCAGAGATAAACCCACGCACATATGGTCACCTTATCTTTGATAAAGGAGGCAAGAATACACAATGGAGAAAAGACAGCCTCTTCAATAAGTGGTGCTGCGAAAATTGGACAGTTAAATGTAAAAGAATGAAATTAGAGCACTTCCTAACACCATATACAAAAATAAACTGAAAATGGATTAAAGACCTAAATGTAAGGCCAGACACTATAAAACTCTTAGAGGAAACATAAGCAGCACACTGTATGACATAAATCACAGCAAGATCCTTTTTGACCCACCTCCTAGAGAAATGGAAATAAAAACATAAATAAACAAATGGGACCTAATGAAACTTAAAAGCTTTTGCACAGCAAAGGAGACCACAAACAAGACAAAAAGACAATCCTCAGAATGGGAGAACATATTTGCAAATGAAGCAACTGACAAAGGATTAATCTCCAAAATATACAAGCAGCTCATGCCGTTCAATATCAAAAAAACAAACAACCCAATCCAAAAATGCGCATAAGACCTAAATAGACATTTCTCCAAAGAAGGTATACAGATGGCCAACAAACACATGAAAGGATTCTCAACATCACTAATCATTAGAGAAATGCAAATTAAAACTACAATGAGGTGTCACCTCACGATGGTCAGAATGGCCATCATCAAAAAATCTACAAACAATAAATGCTGGAGAGGGGGTGGAGAAAAGGAAACCCTCTTGCACTGTTGGTGGGAATGTGAATTTATACAGCCACTATGGAAAACAGTATGGACGGTCCTTAAAAAACTAAAAATAGAACTACCATATGACCTAGCAATCCCACTACTGGGCATATACCCTGAGAAAACCATAATTCAAAAAGAGACATGTACCATAATGTTCATTGCAGCACTATTTACAATACCCAGGTCATGGAAGCAACCTAAGTGTCTACCGACTGATGAATGGATAAAGAAGATGTTGCACATATAGACAATGGAATATTACTCAGCTATAAAAAAGAAATGCAATTGAGTTATTTGTAGTGAGGTGGATGGACCTAGAGTCTGTCATACAGAGTGAAGTAAGTCGGAAAGAGAAAAACAAATACCGTATGCTAACACATATATATGGAATCTAAAAAAAAATGGTTCTGATGAACGTAGGGGCAGGACAGGAATAAAGACGCACACATAGAGAATGGACTTTAGGACATGGGGAGGGGGAAAGTTAAGCTGGGACAAAGTGAGAGAGTAGCACTGATATGTATACACTACCAAATGTAATATAGAAAGCTAGTGGGAAGCAGCTGCATAGCACAGGGAGATTAGGTCTGTGCTTCATGACCACCTAGAGGGGTGGGATAGGGAGAGTGGGAGGGAGGTGCAAGAGGTAGGGGATATGGGGATATATGTATACATATAACTGACTCACTTTGTTATACAGCAGAAACTAACACAACATTGTAAAGCAATTATACTCCAATAAAGATGTTAAAAAATAAGTAAATTAAGTTAAAGACTAGAGAAGCAAGAAACATGGAAAGTAAGCTAGATTATGTATGCTCCTAAGGTGAAACCAATAACCAGGAAAGTCTTAGAAATAGGAAAAAGACAAGAACATTTTTGTTGGCTTTTTATTAAAAAGGGAAATAGCATTCAGCATAATCTATAAAATAAAAATAATACACAGCCTATCTAAATATTTTAAAGAGTTGTTCTTGTTTTGAATCCAAAAGACATTCATTTATTCTAAGTATCAAGATAATATAAGAAATAAAATTTTGTAACAAAAGAGTCCTTCCAGTTCTTTTTTTCACATTCCTGACTGTATCTCCTATTTAAAACATTACGTTTAGTTAAAGTTCATATTGTCAAACCATGTGTACTGAAATGCTCGTTATAAATCACCATTTATCCTATTTTTTAAAAATACAAATAAACCCAATGCAACTTCATACCTTACATACATAGTGCCTCTAACATTCACATGCAGTACTCATCTCTCCAGGCAAGATCCTTTTGTGCATTACCCTCTTTGCAACTAGCCCTGAAATAATTTCTGCCAGATCTATTTTTCCCTCTCCTTCAGCTTCTCTGAGTAGTAGAAAAAACAGAGTAATGATAAGGAAGGCTACTGCAAAATTTTCCTTCCTCTTATTGAATTAAGCTTCTTTCAATTAGTTGTTTGCAAAGTTGCTTGCTCACATGTTTCTATCACCTAACAATAAGCATGTTGTTTCCCAACTTGGAAAATTAACATGAACATCTACATTGACCTAGCAGTTGTAGATTGCAGTCATTTTCCAGGCAGGCAATTTAAGGCCATGCACAGAGCTGCCTTTGTTGTGAGAAAAATGATTTCTTTGAAGTTTATGGTGATGTGCAAGCTGCTTTGTACAACCCACTGCTACTGGCTCAAATACACGCAAAGAGCAGCAAACATTCTGTGAGGAGTATAGAGGACATGGAAAAGAGGGTTAATCTATTCAGTGAGATAACAGAACTTGACTAATTTTAACACATGAGGTCTTAAAATTTTACCTAAAATTCTAGAGGAAAGTAATTCATTTTCAAACCTATGAGTTTTTTGTTTTCCTTCTGAATTACTGTGAAAACGAATCAAGTAGCTTCTCTTTGACACTTGTTAATTATACTCAAATAAAATCAACTTGGTAAAAAGTAATATTCCAAGGCAAGTAAGTTTGGTTCTACATAAAACAAACAGGTTAAAAAAAGCAAAAAAAAAAAAGCAAACATACAATAGCCGGGACATGGAAGCAAGCTCAGTGTCCATCAACAGATGAATGGATAAAGAAGGTGTGGCACATGGGAGATCAGCTCCATGCTTTGTGACCACCTAGAGGGGTGGGATAGGGAAAGTGGGAGGGAGACGCAAGAGGGAGGGGATATGGGGATATATGTATATGTAGAGCTGATTCACTTTGTTATAAAGCAGAAACTAACACAACATTGTAAAGCAATCATACACCAATAAAGATGTTTAAAAAAAAAAAGATGTGGCACATATATACAATGGAATATTACTCAGCCATAAAAAGAAACGTAATTGAGTTATTTGTAGTGAGGTGGATGGACCTAGAATCTGTCATACAGAATGAAGTAAGTCAGAAAGACAAAAACAAATACCGTATGCTAACACATATATATGGAATCTAAAAAAAAAAAAAAATGGTTCTGATGAACCTAGGGGCAGGACAGGAATAAAGACGCAGACGTAGAGAAGAGACTTGAGGACACGGGGAGGGGGAAGGGTAAGCTGGGACAAAGTGAGAGAGTAGCATTGCCATATATATACTACCAAATGTAAAATAGATGGCTAGTGGGAAGCAGTTGCATTGCACAGGTAGATCAGCTCGTGCTTTGTGACCATCTAGAGGGGTGGGATAGGGAGGGTGGGAGGGAGACGCAAAAGGGGGGGGATATGGGGATATATGTATACATATAGCTGATTCACTTTGTTATACAGCAGAAACTAACACAACATTGTAAAGCAATTATACTCCAATAATGATGTTAGAAAAAGAAAAGCAACTTATTTTTGGTAATCAACTTATTTCCCAGAAAATGAGTTATAGTTCAGTAAATCATCTGTAGCTTAGCTGTTCCAGGAAACCCTCTCCTTTGTAATAAATTTAACTAAGATAATGGAAAGCCATTCAACTGCAGGAACAAGATACAGATAGCCTGTGTCTGACCAGCATGAAAAGGCATAGTTAACAAGCAAAGTAAATTGAACTGTCAGTAACTTTCAAATTTTCAATCACTGAAAGCTAAAAGGTCATTTTTCTTGTTGTGTTCATCCTTCAGAGTACAGATAACTGTCTCTCCTTTAACATCAGAAATTTGGTAGAATTCAGTAATCTTTGATGCAAGGTGTATCAGGTTCTGATTCCATTCCTTCTGTCATTCTGAAAAGGAGAGGAAAGGTAGATGGCTAGCAGTTGGTCAGTATGGTGATGGAGGCCCCTGAAAATTGGTTCTTCTTTTGTGCGTGCATTTGAGACTGCAATGTTTGGGGTAGCACATATCACGGATGAAGTCGCCCTTATGAAATGTGAGCTTCTGTACATCTCATTCTCAAATACCAGATTACATTATCGGGGTACAGCTTTTGAAAATGTCTTCTTATGTCAAAGTCCCAGAAAGAGATTAAGTACAGGCTCAGAAACATCCTTATTCAAAATTCACTGTCTCTGTGGAATGATTTCAAACAGCAATAAAATATGCACTATTCCATAGTGCCTTAATGATTTTTTTTATTGTTTATACAATTTTTTCCCAAAATTTTTTTTGGAAAAAATACAGCCTTGCCCAGTGCCTAATAACTGCCTTGAATACAGTCTGTAGGATCTATCTGATTTCTGGGAAAAGTATTTTAATAATGTTATAAGAAAATCACAGAAGTAGTATTCCACTAAGGGTTTCTGAAAAAATCCACTAGCAGCTCCTTATATGCCTTAATCCTTTTATAAAAGAGCATTCAGGTTTTGTACTACTATAAGAGTTAAGAACTCTATGTCAATCTGTTCCATCTATTCATTATTTTAGGTGCCTATCACATGTGTGGCAACCTCTTCCCTAGGAGTGATAAGCTCAGAACAACAGGATTCTGTTATATTATACTGATTTATAATAAATGGGAACTGTTCCATTCCTAACCCATTTTTCACTAATTTAACTGGCAAAATAGTCTCAACTACTTTTCTCTGCAAGCAATGTATTATTCAGAAACTTAGTGAATGGCGGGTCGGGAATTATCTTTACATGCCTTGCACTAATCTCTTCCCGCTTGAAAACATTTTAAAATTCTACATTAATTGCATAATTGGGGATCATAACTAAAACTTCATATGAAATCACAGATTATAGAAATGTTAAGCCGGAAAGGGTTTTGGTGATTAATTATAAAAACTACATTCGTTTCCTGGGATTCTCCTTTAAATTCAAGGGGAAACTTGTTTGAGTGGATGAACTTAGAATAGTCCAATTCCAGGAACAACCAAAAGATGGCAAACACTACTAAAAAGAGAGAGAATACAGTTTAATCTTTGTCCCGCTTAATCAAAAAGAAAGAGCAATGAGATAATGACTTAGTGAAGAAAGAACAAAAGGACTAGGAAGATTTAGAAAAGTTTCTAAAACAAACCAAAAAAAAAAAAAGCACAGTATCTCTCCTTCTTTCCATACCCATCTTTATTTAAAATTTAGTATCAAGGTAGTAGAATATGCTAAATGAATAACTAGACATGTACTGTCCGATATGGTCATCTCTAAACACATGTGGCTACTAAGCATCTGAAATGTGGCTAGTCTAATTTATTTTTTAACATCTTTATTGGGGTATATTTGCTTTACAATGGTGTGTTAGTTTCTGCTTTATAACAAAGTGAATCAGTTATACATATACATATGTTCCCATATCTCTTCCCTCTTGCGTCTCCCTCCCTCCCACCCTCCCTATCCCACCCCTCCAGGCGGTCACAAAGCACCGAGCCGATATCCCTGTGCCATGCGGCTGCTTCCCACTAGCTATCTACCTTACGTTTGGTAGTGTATATATGTCCATGCCTCTCTCTCGTCCTGTCACAGCTCACCCTTCCCCCTCCCCATATCCTCAAGTCCGTTCTCCAGTAGGTCTGTGTCTTTATTCCTGTCTTACCCCTAGGTTCTTCAAGACATTTTTTTTTTCCTTAAATTCCATATATATGTGTTAGCATATGGTATTTGTCTTTCTCTTTCTGACTTACTTCACTCTGTATGACAGACGCTAGTCTATCGGCTAGTCTAATTTGAAGGTGTAGTACTAAAAAAATTAAAATCTCTTAATGTTTTTATAATGATTACACTTTGAAATAACTTTTTCATGTTTCATAAAATATATTATTAAAATTAATTTTACCTGTTTCTTTTTACTTTTTAAATGTGGCTACTGGAGGTAATTCCCTAGTGGTCCAGTGGTTAGGACTCCGCACTCCCACTGCAGGGAGCAAGGGTTTGATACCTGGTTGGAGAAGAAGGATCCCACAAGCCGCGCAGCATGGTCAAAACAATAAAAATAAAAAACGTTTAAAAATGTGGCTACTAGGGCTTCCCTGGTGGCGCAGTGGTTGAGAGTCCGCCTGCTGATGCAGGGGACACGGGTTCATGCCCTGGTCCGGCAAGATCCCACATGCCGCGGAGCGGCTATGCCCGTGAGCCATGGCCGCTGAGCCTGCGTGTCCAGAGCCTGTGCTCCGCAACGGGAGAGGCCACAACAGTGACAGACCCGCGTACGGCAAAAAAAAAAAAAAAAAATGTGGCTACTAGAATATTTAAAATTTAGTAGGTGGCCATTATATTTCTTCTGGATAAAGCTAGACAAGACAGTAAGTGCTCTAAAACCAGAAGAAATCACTATGTATTGAAGAAAACTTTATGAAGATATCAAAACTTAAAAGAAGGAAAGGATACAGGAAAGCTGAGGAAAGTGCTAAAGGAACCATAACATATGAATAGAAATTAATCCTCCTCATGTGATAATAGAAAGTACTTAGGTCAGAAGAAGTCATATTCTTCAAGACACACATCTACAGAACCAGTAGAAATTAGGCAGACTGCCTTCTACAATAGAACACTGTAAAACTTGAAAGACACAAAAATGAACTTGGTTGATTTTTTCACTGCTCTATTTTCAAATCTCAAAAGAGTGCCAGGCATGTAATAGACACCTAAAATAAATTTTTGTTCTATGAATGAATGAGCAATGAACTACCGTAGAATGGGGTGGTGCTTTCCAGTCAACGTTAAGGCAGGGACTCTGGGAGGAAGAGGCAGTAAAGAGGGAGAGAGTGTTAAGGAAAGAGAGAGCATCCATATTAGCACCTGCCAGAGCCTAATTAGGCTTACTTTTTGTATGTTTCAAATAAAGAAGTAAAAAGGTTGAAGCACAAAACCACCTCCTGTCCCAACTCTGCATAATTTTGGATCTACAGATTACCTGAGAACTTGAAGTGAAGAAAAAATAATGGATAATGATTTATGAAATCCAAGAACATATTCCTTTTATTGATACTTTACCAGTTTTCCTGTGAGAAAATCTGCCTTGAATCATATATGTTAAATGAATGAATGAATGAGAAAGAGAAATAATATCCAGCTACTTTGAGATTAATTAAAAGAAAGACAAAGAGGTTTTAAAGACTTGTAGTCTTTGATAAAATAATTTAAATGTAGGATATGTCTAAATAAATATATGATTTCAGAATAAAATGTAATCATAATTCTCAAAAAAGATGTTGAGTAATGTGAAATAATCATCTGAAAATAGTAAACTAGCTATGAACCCCAGATTATACCAACAAAACTAGGAAATAGGAAGAAATGTTTGAAAGAAAGTTACAGTGATTCTTCTCATCTTACAAAGGGAGGAACCAGAAGATTCTATTTATGGTTGATGCAAATTTTTAACCTGACTTTTTCTAAGATTACTAGCAAAACACAAAACAATGTATTTTGTTCAAATCACATAAGAAAATGTTAAAGAAAATATATTTAAAGTTAGAAAGAAATCAAAGAAAACTAATACAGAAAAGATATATGAAGGAAACATTTTAAAAAGCTTACAGATTACCAATTACACGGAAAATAATTAAATTCACCTATTAAAAGTTCCCTTTGGGGCTTCCCTGGTGGCGCAGTGGTTGAGAGTCCGCCTGCCGATGCAGGGGACACGGGTTCGTGCCCCGGTCCGGGAAGATCCCACATGCCGCGGAGCGGCTGGGCCCGTGAGCCATGGCCGCTGAGCCTGCGCGTCCGGAGCCTGTGCTCCACAACGGGAGAGGCCACAGCAGTGAGAGGCCCGCGTACCGCAAAAAAAAAAAGTTCCCTTTGATATGACTTTTTAAGTATTTGCAAGTGACATATTTAAAATAAACAGATTTAGAAAGCTTAAGAGGGAAAGGTAAAAAGAAAAAGAAAATGCGTTACGTGGAAGTAGAATCCAAGAAATAAAAACATCACATTAGAAAAGACAATCATTTTTTAAAAATCCACAACTCATACAGCTTTATGTACTAAATAACAGTGCTTGAGACGTATATATATATGTAAAAATTGCTAAACATGCAAAAAGAAATGTATATAAATTCAGAAGTACAGCTGTTTAGGAGACTTCTTCAGACATGCAATTATAGTCAGCAAAATATAAATAAGGTGAAATAAAAGGTCGTTTGATGTCAAATAAAATAGGCCTTACATATAAGAGTTTGGACTTAAAAGCAAAAGAAAAAGTATATATATATTTTTACTTTATTTAGTTATTTATTTTTTTGGCTGTGTTGGGTCTTCATTGCATCACTCAGGTTTTCTCTAGTTGCAGTGAGTGGGGGTTACTCTTCGTTGCAGTGCACAGGCTTCTCATTGCGTGGCTTCTCTTGTTGCGGAGCATGGGCTCTAGGGCATGCAGCCTTCAGTAGTTGTGGCGCACAGGCTCAGTAGTTGTGGTTCGTGGGCTCTAGAGCATGGACTCAGTAGTTGTCAAGTATGGGCTTAGCTGCTCCGCAGCATGTGGGGTCTTCCTGGACCAGGAATCGAACCCATGTCCCCTGCATTGGCAGGCAGATTCTTAACCACTGTGCCACCAGGGAGCTCCAAAAATTTATAATTTTTTAAAAGAATGTTCTTTTATATAGTTATGTGAAGGATGGAGAGTGAAAGGACTGAATATAGGAAGACAATATTCCTGAATGGAAGAATGAATGGCAATCAGAATTTCACTGCCCAGGGTAGTCCAATAATTAAATACATTTCTAGGAAATGCTACCTTAAGGCTGGTTCCCATGTGGGTGTACTCTATTCTATATTTACACAGCACTTTACTATCTACTATCTACAAAGTGCTTTCACATTCGTATTACTTTCAACCCTGTAACAAAAGGAAGGGACAGTAATATTTAGATGAGAACAAAATAGAAACTATCGGGAAAAAGGAACATGACTCAAGGAGGGAAATTCCTATTGCTGGTGTATAAAATGCCTTATATACGCCAATTAAGACTTCTCTTCCATGATCAGCATTTCTACTCCCTCCAAGAAGAGTATCAAAGCCAAAGCAGCAGCAACAGACAAACATGAATACGAAGGGCATGGCTACAGTCCTGGCTGTGATATTCTGTGCTACAATTGTTCAAGGTATATGGTACTTTTTAACTTCTCAACCTATAAATTTCCTTTCTAATGCTTCAAATGTCTTTTCTTCCACTTTTATCCTAAAAGATACAGTAAATTTTTATTTAACCTCACACATTAGAAGTTACTATAGGTTTGGCAGAGAATATTGGAAATGTTTAAAATACTAGAGATGATTATTTAAACTAGAGATGATACATTTTTAATAGAATTTCTTATTTGGCTGCAAAATCTGGCAAGAGCCTTTAGCAACAGTTTTAAATGTCTGCTAAGAAGATTTTATATGAGATAATGTTATTAGCTTTCTGGAAAAATTCTTGAGCATAAAAGCAAGAGGCAAATAAGCTTGATCTCCAATAAACGTCTTTCATTCTTCCCCTTATTCTTTAATGGTTTGCTTACAAATTTAAAGAGAAGATCATCAGCTTCTTACTGAAGCTCCTTTCCCAGTAACAGCAGTGTTGAGTGCTATTTGACAAATTACTATCTTTAGCCTTAATGAAAACCTGGTCCACATTCTTCAATCAAGGTTATAACATAAATCGTAGCTATATGATTGCAATCAGACGTATTAGTAACTGATGCTATGATCTGTTCTAGGCTTCCCCATGTTCAAAGGGGGACGGTGTCTTTGCACACACCCTGGAGTAAAAGCAGTGAAAGTGGCAGATATTGAGAAAGTCTCCATAATTTACCCAAGTAATAGCTGTGACAAAACAGAAGTGATGTAAGTAATGGACTCACTGAAGATAACAATGGTGGTGGCTTTTTTGCTTTGTTTTTCTTATGTTTTTCCATCCAAAATTTAAGACTGTTTTGGATCTTCCCTTAACAGTATCACCCTGAAAACACATAAAGGACAAAGATGCCTAAATACCAAGTCAAAGCAAGCAAAAGTTATAATCAAGGTAGGTTGCCAGATTACTTCCATTTTGTAATCTGTTTTATCCAAGACAAATCTTTTGAAAAAATAAAATTGACAACTGCAGAATTGTTCTGCTATGATCCTGTGTAAATGTTTTGATAAGGGGTCTCTGGTTATAATTAGCTGTATGTTTTTGCATGTCAACTCCTAAATCACTGGGAAACAAGAACAGCCCAAGGTGGTAAAACTCTCATCTTCTCATTACAGAAAGCTGAAAGAATGAATTTTTTAAAATATCAAAAAGCATGAAGTCCTGGAAAGGAGGATTTGAAAACGTAGAACAAGTGTAACTGACTACTGACATGATAAGAATTCTGCAATAGGAAACTGACTTTCTCCTGCCTGTTGTAATGAACATTCATGCATTTCTAGGTTAGGAAACTTTCTAGGAGATTTGATGCTTGTAACTATTCTGCTGTGGCTATGAAAACATTTCTGTCTCTAAAAGTTATCTGTCTGTATTTGACCTATATTTTTTATTACAATATGTATTATTGCTGAAATCAAGACCATGACTCATAAGTCAAAAGCATCCATGAACATTCCCTAAGTATTTTTTATGCAAATCCACATTCCTTTTCCTAAAAATTGGAAAAAGTCCTTAAACGCCATCTTGTTTTATAAAAAAGGCTATAATTCATGAAATGTACTATGAAGACAATTATAAGCTAAGGGTAACTGGTAAGAGTGCAAATATTTCATAACAGAATTAGTAGCTCTGGTCTTGATTTGATTTTTTTTTTAATTCATTTAATTTATTTATTTTTGGCTGCATTGGGTCTTCGTTGCTGCGCGCGGGCTTTCTCTAGTTGCGGCGAGCAGGGGCTACTCTTCGTTGCGGTGCACGGGCTTCTCATTGTAGTGACTTCGCTTGTTGCGGAGCATGGGCTCTAGGCGCATGGGCTTCAGTAGTTGCGGCACGTGGGCTTCAGTAGTTGTGGCTCGTAGGCTCTAGAGCACAGGCTCAGTAGTTGTGGCGCACGGGCTTAGTTGCTCCGTGGCATGTGGGATCTTCCCGGACCAGGGCTCAAACCCGTGTCCCCTGAATTGGCAGGCAGATCCTTAACCACTGCTCCACCAGGGAAGCCTTTGATTTTTTTTAACACCCTTTTTTTCATTGAGATATTTTGAAGCAATTAGAATGTATGTGTTTATCGTGAAGTTTGGTTTTATCTACTGTTATAAATTATACTAATGTTTTGAACACATTTTATATATGAAATGCTTTTTTCTACCAAAGAAAAACGTTGAAATAAATATATGTGCATATCTGGCAATCACCTTTACTTTCTGTGATTCTTTTTCTTAGAAAAATACATATCTAATCTATTTTAGTCATGCCTGTACTATAAAATTTAGAGATAGCTATG
The DNA here is from genome assembly GCF_005190385.1 of Monodon monoceros. NCBI lineage: Eukaryota > Metazoa > Chordata > Mammalia > Artiodactyla > Monodontidae > Monodon > Monodon monoceros. The sequence continues at coordinate 45,992,753 of NW_021703777.1, forward strand.
ATAGCTTCACTTTGAAAAGAAAATAATTTTTCTCTAATAAACTACCACAACCCTTCTTAAAACAGAAATAATTATATGTTTTCAAGAAATGTGAGATGCCTTGAACAATTTTACCTTGTATTTCAAGAGGCATACAGCTACCTGTCATCACACAGAATTGTTTTGAAATATATTTTAATGAGTAGTTGTGAAGGACAGCTATCTCTTTTTAAAGGGTCTTCCTAGGCTCAAACTCCTTTCTTACTCAGGGAAAATTTCTTATTATGTGAGATTTGGTGGGAAGCCAAAAGGTAGAAGCCAAAGGAAGAAGTTCCTCCCTGGCAGCCAGAACAAGATCTCAGCCAGACCACTCCTACCCTAGACTTTGAAGTCCAGCTAGCACCACAAAGATGCTATCAGTAAGAAATATTTAAAGTGGCAGTAGTAACAGTGTAAGTCTGATAGTAGAGGCTTCCTAACACGTTCCCGTAGCATGACTTTGGCTATAGTCCTTCCTGCCACCTAGCACCCTTAGGTTTTGTATATTTTCCAAGTCTGATTCTTCAGTCTTCCTGTGTCTTCTTCAACTACCAATTAAATTCCTTTCCTGCTGAAGCTAGCCAGAATTGGTTTCTCTGCGTGTATCCAAAAACCTTAGCTGTTGTGACAAAGTGAGAGAGTGGCATGGACATATATACACTACCAAACATAAAATAGCTAGTGGGAAGCAGCCGCATGGCACTGGGAGATCGGCTCGGTGCTTTGTGACCACCTAGAGGGGTGGGATAGGGAGGGTGGGAGAGAGGGAGGTGCAAGAGGGAAGAGATATGGGAACATATGTATATGTATAACTGATTCACTTTGTTATAAAGCAGAAAGTAACAAACCACTGTAAAGCAATTATACTCCAATAAAGATGTTTAAACAAAAACCTTAGCTGTTACATCACTCTTTATATAGACAACTATATATTTGAAAAATGAAAATATTTATAGAATTACCAAAAATCAGGTATTTCTGTTTATTTGAAAACAAAAGAACAATTTAAATGCATCTTTGGTGTATCCTTTTCATCGATATCAAAGAGCCAACCATAAACCAGATCAGGGAATGGACAGAAAAGTAAATAGCAGAGTAGGCTGCCTAGAACCTAATAGGCCCTCCTACTGACTAACTTTTTGACTGGTGCCTACAAGAAATAATGAGAAACCAAAATGTTATCTAGGGGATTTGTATATAAATAAATAAATATCTCAATCATATGTTTATTCTATGATATATAATATAGATATGTAGTATAAATATTACATATGCATATATCACAAATCTATATAAATTTCTACATAGAAATAGGACTTCTAGATGAATTCCCTGGATAGTTTTAAAACCTGGATCTATTATTTGACTATTTACAGTGATATTTTTTAAGAGTATCTTTAAAAGTAAAAAAATTCACTGAGTAAGAGCTACATGATAAATTTGGTATTTTTTGAACTATATATCTATATTATATATCATAGAATAAACATATGATTGAGATATTTATTTTTTAAAGTAAAGTAGCATAGACCAATACATTATTATTGAGAAACAACAAAAAACTTAAATTTCTTCACAGCAAAATAAACATATGAATGAATTAACATACCTGAGCCAAGATCCTTCCCACCTCAGTACATTTGCACAGACTATTCCCTTAGCCCATTCCTTCATTAAGCTAATGCCTATTCATCAATAAGATCTCAGCTTAAGTGACATTTTCTCCAAGTGGTCATCTTTGAAACAACCCCTTCAATCTCAACTAGATTAGGTGTCCTATTTGTTTTCAGAACACTCTACTTTTTCATGACACTATCTGTTGCAAGTAAAGAAGTATTACTGTCCTTAATATCTCCTCTCTCACAAGTGTAAGCTCAATAAGAAAGCTACTCTAGTCCTAGCCCACAGTACAGTGCCTAGCAGATATCAGACCCCTTGACAAATATTTAAGAATACAATGACTGAAGGGCAATAGAAACTAGGGGGAAAGGAACTTACAGCAGAGGAATGTCATGAAGGAATGCACAATGGTAGGAAAGTATAAGGTGAGCTTTGGGAATAATAATTAAATTATTTTGGTTGAAGTGAGTATGAAGGACATCAAATGTCTAGCTAAACAACCTTGAATTTTACTTTGTATAAAATGGGGATTCTGGGGCTTCCCTGGTGGTGCAGTGGTTGAGAGTCCACCTGCCAATGCAGGGAACCTGCCGATGCAAGTTCGTGCCCCGGTCCAGGAAGATCCCACATGCCACAGAGCGGCTGGGCCCGTAAGCCATGGCTGCTGAGCCTGCGCGTCAGGAGCCTGTGCTCCGCAACGGGAGAGGCCACAATAGTTAGAGGCCCGCGTACCGCAAAAAAAAAAAAAAAAAAAAAAAGAATGAAATTAGAACACTTCCTAACACCTTACACAAAAATAAACTCAAAATGGATTAAAGACCTAAATGTAAGGCCAGACACTATAAAACCTTTAGAGGAAAACATAGGCAGAACACTCTATGACATAAATCACAGCAAGATCCTTTTTGACCCACCACCTAGAAAAATGGAATTAAAAACAAAAATAAACAAATGGGACCTAATGAAACTTAAAAGCTTTTGCACAGCAAAGGAAACCAAAAACAAGACAAAAAGACAACCCTCAGAATGGGAGAAAATATTTGCAAGTGAAGCAACTGACAAAGGATTAATCTCCAAAATTTACAAGCAGCTCATGCAGCTCAATATCAAAAAAACCAACAACCCAATCCAAAAATGCACATTAAGACCTAAGTAGACATTTCTCCAAAGAAGATATACAGATGGCCAACAAACACATGAAAAGATGGTCAACATGACCAATCATTAGAGAAATGCAAATCAAAACTACAATGAGGTATCACCTCACACCAGTCAGAAGGGCCATCATCAAAAAAATCTACAAACAATAAATGCTGAGAGGGTGTGGAGAAAAGGGAACACTCTTGCACTGTTGGTGGGAATGTAAATTGGTACAGCCACTATAGAGAACAGTATGGAGCTTCCTTAAAAGACTAAAAATAGAACCACCATACGACCCAGCAATCCCACTACTGGGCACATACCCTGAGAAAAGCATAATTCAAAAAGAGTCATGTACCACAATGTTCATTGCAGCTCTATTTACAGTAGCCAGGACACGGAAGCAACCTAAGTGTCCATCGACAGATGAATGGGTAAAGAAGATGTGGCACATGTATACAATGGAATATTACTCAGCCATAAAAGGGAACGAAATTGAGTTATTTGTAGTGAGGTGTATGGACCTAGAGTCTGTCATACAGAGTGAAGTAAGTCAGAAAGAGAAAAACAAATATCGTATGCTAACACATATATATGGAATCTAAAAAAAAAATGGTTCTGATGAACCTAGGAGCAGGACAGGAATAAAGACACAGATGTAGAGAATGGACTTGAGGACACAGGGAGGGGGAAGGGTGAGCTGGGACGAAGTAAGAGAGTAGCATTGACATGTATACACTACCAAATTTAAAATAGATAGCTAGTGGGAAGCAGCTGCATCGCACAGGGAGATCAGCTCAGTACTTTGCGACCACCTAGAGGGGTGGGATAAGGAGGGTGGGAGGGATACGTAAGAGGGAGGGGATATGGGGATATAAGTATGCATATAGATGATTCACTTTGTTATACAGCAGAACCTAACACAACACTGTAAAGCAATTATACTTCAACAAAGATGTTAAAAAATATTTGGGTAAAATACACATAACATTTTACTATCTTAAACATTTTTTCCTTCCTTCCTTCCTCCCTCCCTCCCTTCCTTCCTTCATTTCTGGCTGCGTTGGGTCTTCGCTGCTGCACAAGGGCTTTCTCTAGTTGTGGCGAGCTGGGACTACCCTTTGTTGTAGTGAACGGGCTTCTCATTACTGTGGCTTCTCTTGTTGCAGAGCACAGGCTCTAGGCGTGCGGGTCAGTAGTTGCCGCTCACGGGCACCAGAGCGCAGGCTCAGTAGTTGTGGCTCAGGGGCTTAGTTGCTCCGCGGCATGTGGGATCTTCCCGGACCAGGGCTCGAACCCGTGTCCCCTGAATTGGCAGGCAGATTCTTAACCACTGCGCCACCAGGGAAGTCCCTGTCTTAAACATTTTTAAGTGTCAGTTCAGTGGCATTAAGTACATTCACATTGTTGTGCACCCATCACTCCCTTGCTTTTTAAAATTAGTTTTATTTATATACACACAGCTCAACAAAGCATTATTTAACTTTAGTTTTGCTTAACTTTATCAAAAGGGTAATCTTTCTGTATTGAATCTCAACATTATTTTACATGACATTCTTTTAGAAAAAGTCATCCGCAAATTCTGCAAATAAGTCTTGCCTTTTGTTAGTTTCATTCCTTCCTAAGTATTTTATGTTTTCAAGTACTTATTGTTGCTTCTGTAAATTTTTTATAAAATAACATTAAAATTATTTTGCTACTGATGTAGAAAGCATAGTACATTGAATTTCTAGGTATCCACTTTGATAAATTCTATTATTTCTAAAACTTAGTAAATTGGGGGTGGGGGGTTTCTATGCAGAAAATCTTCTATGCAAAATTTTATTTCTTCCCTTCCAATTCTTATGGCTTGAATTTCTTTCTTTCTTCCTTTGTTTTTTTTTTTTTTCAGGCTAGGACCTATATAGCATAAAGAAGAGAAGTGAAAAATGGGCATCTGTGTCTTGTTTTGTAAATTCACAGTGTACTCTTATCCATCAAAGATAAAACAGGTTACCTAAATAAGCCCTTTCCTAAGAGGGAAATGCTGCATGATTCCAGCCCTCAGTTCCACCAGGAGAGGCATGCTATGGCTGGTCAATGCTGAAGACTAACAGACACATCTGATCACATGAATAACTACATCATCCAGAGAGAAAATACTATCTGTTGCACCAGGAGATAAGCTGATACTTGGCCAGAGAGCTGGCTATATTTTTGAAATGCTGGCCAGTGAAAACTTCATTTAGACTTTTTAATAACAATTAATTATTTTTTAATAATCTGTCATCTTTAGAATTCTGTTATACTTTAGAATTAGAGTATCTAATGTAGGTTAGATACCACAGTGCATATTTGAAAATAGGAAAACTGAAGTATAGATAGACCTAACAGTTTGTCCAAGACCATAGAGCAAGTGAGACACAAAACTACATACTGTTATCTGTGGATTCCCAGCCCATCTCATCATGCCATCAAGTGTGAGAAAAGCAAAACGCTGCAGGGTCTGAATATGCATACAAACAGAAGCTATTCTCAGGCTTTGCCAAGCATGATGATTTTAAGTATACATCACCAACTTTGCCCTGGTTGTGAATGATGAGACACATCGGTAGCTCACAAGCATGTAGCCAGTATTACCACACTGTTAGCTAAGAGAATCTTTTTGCAACTCAGTCAAAACTATGAAAAGCAAAGCTTTGCCCTCCTCTCCCAGACTTTCCAAGGTGTAATGTAAATCGGCTGAGGGGATTCCCAGTCTACAGAAATCACTGAACTCCTCCAGCTCGCTTTTTAGGAAATTTCCTCTAAGCACATTAGTTTCTCAGAAAAGCTTTTCTTCTGGGTCTGTAACAAGTCTGCTAGGGCAGACTGTTTCTTTTGGCCTGATGCCATAGTTAGAGTCTTAAACCAACAGCAAATGAAACCGAAACTAAAGATGGACTATTTCCTTGATTCCTGTTTTCTTTCAAAACTAGACTCAGATCAGTGAACGCTAAAAAGTGAATATGGGCTTCCCTGGTTGCGCAGTGGTTAAGAATCCGCCTGCCAATGCAGGGGACAGGGGTTCCAGCCCTGGCCCAGGAAGATCCCACATGCCTTAGAGCAACTAAGCCCATGCGCCACAACTGCTGAGTCTGCACTCTAGAGCCTGCAAGCCACAACTACTGAAGCCTGTGCGCCTAGAGCCCATGGTCTGCAACAAGCGAAGTCACCACGATGAGAAGCCGGCGCACTGCAACGAAGAGGAGCCCCCACTCACCGCAACTAGAGAAAGCCTGCGCACAGCAACTAAGACCCAGCGCAGCCAAAAATAAATAAATAAATATATTTTTAAAAAAGTGAATATATCAAAAGCCTGGCAAAAATTAAAATATAAATTTTAAAAGAGTTATAATTTAATTTTTATTCAAGTGATTCAGGTAAGGTTGGCTGTGGATATAACAAGTAATAATTGGCTTCCTGTTGTCTCTAAAGTTTGATTTTTTTCTGAATTCTTCTCCACATTGATCACACTTATAAGGTTTCTCTCCTGAGCAGATCCCTATTCAAAATAAGAGGAGAATGGTCCTTTGTTTTGATTCTGTTTTCACCAGAAAATAATCTGATAACTAATTCAACTTCTCAGGTACTCTGTTACTGGAAAAGTGTGACTTGGTTATCAGACCCAATCATTCCAGATACTGGAAGGTCCTCATTATAAATGAATAAACTGGGACTTCCCTGGCAGTCCAGTGGTTAAGACTACGCCTTCTGATGCAGGGGATGCGGGTTCAACCCCTGGTCGGGGAGCTAAGATGCCACATACCTCATGGCCAAAAAACCAAAACATAAAACAGAAGCAATATTGTAACAAATTCAATAAAGACTTTAAAATGGTCCACATTAAAAAAAAAAGAATGAATAAGCTGTCTTTTTAATTTGCATCTTAGATTCTTATAGATTTGGTTAGCAGAATTAACTCTTTGAGGACATGTTCACCTGGGATGATTAGAATGTTGTATTTTACATCTTTATGCTTATCCCTTAACTGTTTAGTGTAGTTATAGCTGCTTTTACAATTTTTTTGTCTTTTTATCTACATACTGGCTTATTTAAGTAATCTTAAATCCTTCTTATAGATTTGCCTTTTTTTAAAACATTTTTTTAAAATTTATTTTAATGTATTTTTGGCTGCACTGGGTCTTCACTGCTGTGCACAGGCCCTCTCCAGCTGCGGCGAGCAGAAGCCACTCCCCATTGCGGCCCACAGGCCTCTCACTGTGGTGGCCCCCCCGAGGCGGAGCACGGGCCCCAGGCACACGGGCTCAGTAGTTGTGGCCTGCGGGCTCTAGAGTGCAGGCCCAGTAGTTGTGGCGCACGGGCTCCGCGGCATGTGGGATCTTCTCAGGCCAGGGCTTGAACCCGTGACCCCTGCATTGGCAGGCGGATTCTTAACCACTGAGCTACCAGGGAAGCCCTATATTTGCCTTTTTTATTGGCATTCTCTCTTTCCCTTAGATTCTACTTCTTTTCCATTTAGAGAAGACCCTTCAACATTTCTTGTAGGGTATGTTTAGTATTGATGAATTCTTTCAGTTTCTGCTTGTCTGAGAAGTTTTTTTTATTTCTCCTTCTATCCTAAACGGTACTCTTGCTCAGTACAGTATCCTGGGTTGCAGGTTTTCCATTTCAGCAGTTTCTGGACCTGTAAAGCTGAGGACCAGATACTACAGAATCCTAACAAGGTATTACCATCCCTAGGAGATTGTGCCAACCTGCCTGACTGGTTGGCTGGCATTGCTCGATACCATTTTTGGTGACACTTCTCTAATTGCATATGCTTTCCCTTCCTGGCCACTTGTCTTAAGTACAATCCATACTTTAAGGTTCATCTGAGCACTCCTGGTCTTAATGAATATAATCGCCTATGAACCCCCATAGTATTTATTGTCTATACCACTCATTTGTCACTGATCATACAGTTTCTTTTGTTGATATTTATTGTTTCATATTTGTTGGTCTTTCCAATTAGAATGCAAGTCCCATCAAGGACAGACAATGGATCTTATCCCTCCCAGTATCCCCTGAGATTAGCCTGGTTCCCTACACGAAGTACAGACATAATAATAAGAACAAGTACAACCCTCCTCATTCTTCTGCTTCCAAAACCACCCACAAACATATATGCAATATGCACTGAAGAGACTTGCATTCCTTCATTCATTCAATGCATAATTGCAGAGAACCTCCAATGAATAATTTAAAAGTGTTTAGGTGTACCACCCTTTATATATTTACCCCATAGTCCTAGGAATAAAGATTTTGACCTATGGCTAGCTGAGAATACCTATATTGATTCTACCTATCTGAATCTATGCTAACTTCTGGGGAAACTGTAGTTTTCTTAGGTTAAACTTGGTTCCTAAAGCTAGAGGAAATAGTAATACCCATGTCCTAATGTAAAAATGTGATGAGTCAATGGAAATTCTTTTTGAAGATGTATAACTCTTATTTGTGCCATTGCTTAAAGTCTGGAAAAATTTATACATCTATCCATCCATCCAATACTTACTGAATACCTTCCATATGCCTGGTGATGCTCTAGTTGCTGGGGATAAGCTCTGAATAAGACTGATAAGGTCCCTGCTCTTTGGGGGCTTATATTTGAATGTGAAGAAACAGACATTAAAAACATAAAAAGTAAACTAAGGAAATATCAGAGAGTGAGAAATGCCAGCGAATTAAAATAAGGTCATGGCTGCTCTAGATTGTTTGGTAAGAAAAAGTACTATAATATTTAGCTAAAATCCAAACATCCAGAAGGAACCACCAACACAAAGAACAGGGGGAAAAGCATTCCAGATACAGAAAATCGCTCGTATAAAGGCCTCTGTGACTGGAGTACAGTGGTTGAGAGGGAACAGTGTGAGATGAAGCTGGAGAAATCAGTAGCAGCTAGATCATAGAGGGCCTAGTAAAACAGCATACAAAATTGGATTTAATTCTAAATATAACTGTAAGTTATTGGAGGGTCTTAAGCAGAGGAGTGACATGATGACTATGGGTTTTTAAATTTTATACTGGAGCATAGTTGATTAACAATGTTGGTTTCAGGTGTACAGCAAAGTGATTCAGTTATACATATACACGTATCTACCCTTTTTCAAATTCTTTTCCCATTTATGTTATTACAGAACATTGAGCCCCGTTCCCTGTGCTATACAGCAGGTCCTTGTTGGTTATCTATTTTAAATACGGCAGTGTGGAGACGTCCCCGGCAGTCCAGTGGTTAAGACTCCCACACTTCCACTGCAGAGAACACAGGTTTGATCCCTGGTCAGGGAACTAAGATTCTGTGTGCCGCGTGGGCGCGGCCAAAGACAAATAAATGTGTGTGTGTGTATTTATACATACACACACACACACATATATATATATATATATGGCAGTGTGTACATGTCAATCCCGAACTCCGAATCTATCCCTTCCTCCACAACCCTTCCCCCCTGGCAACCATAAGTTCGTTCTCTAAGTCTGTTTCTGTTTGGTAAATAAATTCGTGCATATCTTTTTTTTTTTTTTTTAGATTCCCCATATAAGCGATAGCATACGATATTTGTCTTTCTCTGTCTGATGTACATCACTTAATACGATTACCTCCAGGTCCATCCATGCTGCTGCAAATAGCATTATTTCATTCTTTTATATGGCTGAGCAATATTCCATTGTATATATGCACCACATCTATTTATTTATTTATTTGTTTGTTTATTTAGTTATTTATTTATTTTGCGGTACGCGGGCCTCTCACTGTTGTGGCCTCTCCCGTTGTGGAGCATGGGCTCCGGACGCGCAGGCTCAGCGGCCGTGGCTCACGGGCCCAGCCGCTCTGCGGCATGTGGGATCTTCCCGGACCGGGGCACGAACCCGTGTCCCCTGCATCGGCAGGCGGACTCTCAACCACTGCGCCACCAGGGAAGCCCTACTTTTTTATTTTATTGGAGCATAGTTGCTTTACAATGTTGTGTTAGTTTCTGCTATACAGCAAAGTGAATCAGCTTTACGTATACATATATCCCCTCTTTTTTGGATTTCCTTCCCCTTTACGTCACCACAGAGCACTGAGTAGAGTTCCCTGTGCTATACAATCGGTTCTCATTAGTTAGCTATTTTATACATAGTAGTATATATATGTCAATCCCAATCTCCCAATCCATTCCACCTCCTCCTTCCCTCCCCTTGTTATCCACACATTTGTTCTCTATGTTTTTGTCTCTATTTCTGCTTTGCAAATAATTTCATCTACACCATTTTTCCAGATTCCACATATATGCGTTAATATGCAATATTTGTTTTTCTGACTTACTTCACTCTGTATGGCAGTCTCTAGGTCTATCCACATCTCTGTAGATGGCACAATTTCGTTCTTTTTTATGGCTGAGTAATATTCCACTGTACATATGCACCACATCTTCTTTATCCATTCCTCTGTTGATGGGCATTTAGGTTGCTTCCATGTCCTGGCTATCGTAAACAGTGTTGCAGTGAACACTGGGGTGCCTGTATCTTTTTGAATTACAGTTTTCTCAGGATATATGCCCAGGAGCGGGATTGCTGGATCACATGGTAGTTCTATTTTTAGTCTTTTAAGGAACCTCCATACTGTTCTCCATAGTGGCTGTAGCAATTTACATTCCCACCAACAGTGCAAGAGGGTTCCCTTTTCTCCACACCCTCTCCAGCATTTATCGTTTGCAGATTTTTTGGTGATGGCCATTCTGATTGGTGTGAGGTATTACCTCATTATTGTTTTGATCTGCATTTCTCTAATAATTAGTGATGTTGAGCATCTTTTCATGTGTTTGTTGGCCATCTGTATGTCTTCTTTGGAGAAATGTCTGTTTAGGTCTTCTGCCCATTTTTCTGATTGGGTTGTTTTTTTGATATTGAGCTGCATGAGCTGTTTGCATATTTTGGAGATTAATCCCTTGTCAGTTGCTTCATTTGCAAATATTTTCTCCCATTCTGAGGGTTGTCTTTTGGTCTTGTTTATGGTTTCCTTTGCTGTGCAAAAGCTTGTAAGTTTAATTGGTCCCATCTGTTTATTTTTATTTTCATTACTCTAGGAGGTGGGTCAAAAAAGATCTTGCTGCAATTTATGTCAAAGAGTATTTTTCCTATGTTTTCCTCTAAGAGTTTTATAGTGTCTGGATTTACATTCAGGTCTTTAATGCATTTTGAGTTTATTTTTGTGTGTGTTGTTACAGAGTGTTCTAATTTCATTCTTTTAGGTGTAGCTGTCCAGTTTTCCCAGCACCACTTATTGAAGAGACTGTCTTTTCTCCATTGTATATTCTTGCCCCCTTTGTCATAGATTAAATGACCATAGGTGCAAGGGTTTATCTCTGTGCTTTCTATCCTATACCATTGATCTATATGTCTGTTTTTGTGCCAGTATCATACTGTCTTGATTGCTGTAGCTTTGTAGTATAGTCTGAAGTCAGGAAGCCTGATTCCTTCAGCTCCATTTTTCTTTCTCAAGTTTGCTTTGCTATTCGGGATCTTTTGTGTCTCCATACAAATTCTAAGATTTTTTTGCTCTAGTTCTGTGAAAAATGCCACTGGTAATTTGATAGGGATTGCACTGAATCTGTAGATTGCCTTGGGTGGTACAGTCATTTTGACAATATTGATTCTTCCAATCCGAGAACATGGTATATCTTTCCATCTGTTTGTGTCATCTTCAGTTTCTTTCATCAGTGTTTTATAGTTTACAGAGTATAGGTCGTTTATCTCCTTAGGTAGGTTTATTCCTAGGTATCTTATTCTTTTTGATGCGATGGTAAATGGGATTGTTTCTTTAATTTCTCTTTCTGATCTTTCCTCGTTAGTGTATAGAAATGCCATAGATTTCTATGCATTAATTTTGTATCCTGCAACTTTACTAACTTCATTGCTGACGTCTAGTAGGTTTCTGGTAGCATCCTTAGGATTTTCTATGTATAGTAACATGTCAGCTGCAAACAGTGACAGTTTTACTTCTTCTTTCCCAGTTTGGATTCCTTTTTTTTTCTTGTCTGACTGGCCAGGCCCTGTCATACGTAGAAGCTGCTGGCTGCTGTTTAGCAGGGCCTGGTCACAAGGCAGCTGGCTGAAGAACCCTAGAGGGTCCCAGCACTAGCAGTGGCTCACTGGTAGGCAGAGTCAGATCCCAAAGACTGACTGTTGCCCAGCCACTGGCAAATGAAGCCAGGCCCTGGGGTTAGTGCCTGACTACTGACAGGCAGAGCTGGTTCCTGGAGTCTGGCTGCAGGGCCCAGGGATCCCAGAGCTCATTTCAGATCATTGGTTGGGGACCCAGTTTCTGACACAGTTGGGGGTCGAGGGTATCCTGAAGCTTGTGTTGGCCTGCTAGTGGACAGAGCCAGGACCCAGCTGTCAGGGTAGGATCTGGCCTGCTGTGGACAGGCTAGGTCTATATAGGCTGTGGGATTGTAGTTTTCTTGTGTCTGGTGTCTGTTCCTTGGTTGGTGAGCCTTGTCTAGAAGTTAGTGCAGGTTTACTGGAGGGAAGGGCCAGTGCCTGCCCACTGCTGGGTAAAGCTGGGTTTTGGCACTCTGGTGGGCAGGGCCATGTCTAGAGGCATGTCTAAAGGTGGCTGTGGACTCAGAAAGTCCTTAGGCAGCCTGTCTGCTGATGGTTAGGACTCTCCAAGACCAGAGGGTAGGTCTGGCCCAGGCTCCTATAAAATTACTGCTTTTTCCCTGGGTCCCAGTGCACATGAGATTTTGTGTGCACCCTTTAAGAGTAAACTCTCTATTCTCCCCAGTCCTGTGGGGCTCCTGAAATTAAGACCCACTGGCCTTCAATGCCAAATGCTCTAGCAGTTCATCTTCCTGGTGCAAGACCCCCAGGCTGGGGAGCCTGACGTGGAGCTCAGAACTCTCACTTGTATGGGAGAACTTCTGCAATATAATTATTCTCCAGTTTGTGGGTTGCACTCCAAGGGGTATGGGATTTGATTTTATCGCAAGTCCACCCCTCCTACTCATCTCATTGTGATTCCTTCTTTATATTTTTGTTGTATAAGATCTTTTCTGGTAGGTTCCAGTCTTTTTCATCGATGGCTGTTTTCCAGATAGTTGTGATTTTAGTGTACTCATGAAAGGAGGTGAGCTCAAGATCTTTCTACTCTGCCATATTGGCTGCTCTCTGGAAAATGGATTTTTAAAAAGTATGATCCAACTGTACAGTTTTTACAAGAGGCATAATTTATATTCACTGACATAAACAGGTTAAAAGTTAAATGACAGAAAAAGATACATCATGCTGACAGTAACCAGAAGAGAGCTGAATTAGCTATATTTAATATACCAGACAAAAAATTGTCAGTAGAGACAAAGAAAGATAACTTATAATGATTCAGCAAGTCACAACAGTTAAAAATAAGAATATTAAAAAAATGTGGGAGACATCTGTATTTCTGATGAAAGAGGAGTAGAGTAGGCTGATGAATATAACCGAGGAATTATCTAATTGCAGAAATAACAAGGTGCTGAACGACTGAATCTGTTTGCAGTGTTTTAAAAACTGCAATAAAACCCAACTCTTAAAGAAACAAAATTTACATATTTTAACACAATTAGAATACAAATATCAGAACTAGGAAGAAATAAATGCCTTTTTCCCCCAGTCACAAAAACCTCAGGATCACAATGTTCAATATAATCTAAACTGGGACTTCCCTGGTGGCGCAGTGGTTAAGCATCCGCCTGCCAATGCAGGGGACACGGGTTCAAGCCCTGGTCCGGGAAGATCCCACATGCCACGGAGCAACTAAGCCCCTGCGCCACAACTACTGCGCCTGCGCTCTAGAGCCCGTGCGCCACAACTGCTGAAGCCCACGTGCCTAGAGCTCGTGCTCTGCAACAAGAGAAGCCATCACAGTGAGAAGCCCACACACCACAACAAAGAGTAGCCCCCGCTCGCCGCAACTAGAGAAAGCCCATGAGCAGAAATGCAGACCCATGCAGCCAAAAATTAATTAATTAAAATAATTAATTAATAAAACGAATCCAACTGAACATGGTCTGTTTTAGGCAAGGAAACTACCTTTTAAAAATACTATAAGTAAATAAATGTGTATCTGTGATTGTTTACTAACACGTGTATATCTGTATATATGTGTTTAACATATATATACTACAGCATTTTTCATTTCAGTATGAATTCAGTGTAAGATAGATACATCTTAAACCTTTTCTAGGTGTTTAATTACTGAGGCATCAAAATAACATCAAAGATGGCTTCAGGGCTTCCCTGGTGGCGCAGTGGTCGAGAGTCTGCCTGCCGATGCAGGGGACACGGGTTCGTGCCCCGGTCCGGGAAGATCCCACATGCCGCGGAGCAGCTGGGCCCGTGAGCCACGGCCGCTGAGCCTGCGCGTCCGGAGCCTGTGCTCCACAACGCGAGAGGCCACAACAGTGAGAGGCCCGCGTACCGAAAAAAAAAAAAAAAAAGATGACTTCAGCCAATCAAGATAGAATGGAAATCAGAAATCCAAATGAAGAACAATGTTCTCTCTGAGAGGCAGCATAACAAAGTTGCTGAGAAAATGGACTCTAGAGCTAGTCACTGGGTAACATGAGTCACTATTTAAGGAGTAAGTAAGTCAATATTCATAAAGCACTTCAAACAACGCCTGGCATACACTTAATGCTATGTAATACTTAATTAAAAATCAATTAAACAAATAAGAAATATTTTCTCATTAACAACAATCCACTAGCAGGCATCTACCTCAACTCTCCTTTCACTTTGCTATATAGACAGCATCTTAGATGAGAAGTGAGATACTAACAAAAGTAAAATTATCACCATGTACCTTTTTATTGTTTAATGTTGAACTGTTCAGTGCCTCTTCCATCCATGATGTCAGACATTTCCCCAAAAAATGTTTGGCATTTTTACTCACAGTCCAATTTTTATTCTGCACAAACAGCCGTGGGAGGGCCCCTCCACGGCACTGTCTTGCACAAACCTTTCCCTCATCAGAAGAAGGCCTTTTTACTGAGTGAAAGTCTTCTTGGCTCTATCAGTCTCTGCCTCACTTCCCCTCCTTCTGAGCTTCCAGTTTCCCCACAGTTAAGTCCACTCACTGACTTACCCACTGGGAAGCTTAGCTCTACCCAGTCCCTGGAACAGACCAACCTGGGATCCAGCAATTTCCGCCTCCCCAAGCAACACCTCACTGCTCTAATGACGGATCTCCTGTACCTGAGGTTCCAAGTCTTATGTGCGTCCAGTTTTCAGATACGGGCTTTTATCTTGGCCTCTATGCCAAGCTGCAGGCCAGTATCTGCCAGGTACACTAGTCTAACCCTAGGATGGCAGACCTACCTTTCCCTGGACTATCCCTACATTGCTGCAGCCTAGCTGACTATGAAAAGACCTCCCAAATACCTTCCTAGGTTCCAAGTATCACCTGCATCTGATGCCTGCATTTAGAATAGTATTTCATTTTGTATCCCCTGTTGCCAATCACTTGCAAAGAACACAACCAGACTATATAACCCTTGGATATTGGTGAACTTCCAACACATGTTATACTACATGAGTATCACCTACTTCTTACTGATGGGTGGTGTCAGCCAAGTACTACTGAATGCTAAGATAAGAGGCCAAGTTTGGACCCTATTTGGCCCTATTTGCCCAGCTGAAACTGTGCTTATTTCAGTTGTCAATGTTACCAGCTCAAAGGTTAACACTTTTTTGCCTTTGCTTTCCATGTGACATTCTCTTAGAGCTGTACCCATCTTAAATCAACCTCTCTACTTCCATTCTGTTCTCCCGTCTCTATTTATGCCCCTCTTTTAAGTTTATTTCCTCAAAAAGCATCTTTTGTTTTTGGCAATAACTCTACTATAGCTAAAAATCCTTTCTTTACTCCATTCTGGATGTTGTCTTATGATGTTTTCATTCAGGGACTGACTATAATACATGAAACTTGTTTAATAACATACCAGAAATCAGATAACCAAATGAGTAGTGTTTTCCCTAGAAATAATTATGTTGGAAGCTATTCACTTATTCTAATGATGTTATGAAAAATCAGAGCACTTCTGGAATTCCTTGAACCTTGCCAGTTCTTTATCTTTGACCTTGTCCAAGAAGACCAAACCTATTACTCTGTAATACTGATCAAACACTGCAGTGCTTGGCTAAACTACTGTTTCCAAAAATTAGATTTACCTCCAGAGGTTGAAAAATTGCTATTACTGTGGAATTTTAAGAAATTATCTAGCCTCTGAAAGTATTACAGAAACTTAAAATAAATGTTGGAAGAAAAGCATCATAGTTAGAATAAATGGATGGGAACCTTTGTATGACCTAACATAGTTGTCTAACCTTGAAGATTATTCTTCCACATATAAAATGATTTCCTACCTTCTTACAGAATTACTGTAGAGATAAAACGAGAAAGTACACAACATCTCTGAAACCCATAAAAAGTGAATAAATGTAAGATATTCCTATTTGTGCCTTACTGCTGCAAATTTAAATGGATTCAAAACAAAATATTAAGGCTTACTTGTTTTAAAACTGTGTTTAAGACTTTAACTTGAGTTAAAGTTGACATTTGCATTTTTCAGGAGGTGCGAGATGAGAATCCAAGCTCCATTTTTTTAAAAACTATTTATATTTGCAGTAAAGTTATGTTTTTCAAGAAGCAGGTCATGATTTAGAAAGTGAAACGTAGCTCACTCTTATTGAAACAAAGGAAGTGGAGGGAAATTCCATAACTCAGAAGCCACAATAAATACAAATAATATCTTCGATTCTGCAACACGGGACTTCCCCAAGGAACAGACATAGGTTTTGCCAAGTCAACTGTAGTGTTATCCAATCAGAGTTAGAGAGGGAAAGTGCCTTTGCAAATAAATACTGCAACCTAGCCCGATGTTTTCAGAGACACTCCTCAACTGTTCAGGCAGTCTGAGCCTACTACAGAACAACCTTCAGTTGCAGCACCATGAACCAAAGTGCTGTTCTTATTTTCTGCCTTATCCTTCTGACTCTGAGAGGAACTCAAGGTAAGGAACTTCAAGGGATATTTAATTTGTAAGATCAGAAATAGGACTGGGTATAAACTCTTTAAGTGCAGAAATAATGTATTTGCAAAAGTTTTACAACCTGCCTTTTAAATGAAGGGTAAATGAGCAGAGATTCCTTCTGGTCAGAGTTTACAGTCAGAGAAGCAAGTGGAATAAAAGAAAGAGAGAAGGAGGAAGGTGGGAGTGGAAGAGGAAGAGGGACAGACAGAGAAAATGTGAGGGAAGGAGGAGAAAGAAGATGAGACAGCTATCTCCTTAGTTAACTTAAGTAACTATATGACCTGGGCTCAAGGGTATGATCTTACAATCAACAAGTTGCAAGTCCATTCTTTCAGAGAATCAACTAATTAATCATACAGAGCTGTATGATCACAGATTGAGTATGTGATTACACAGAGGTACAGGTTCAGCTAAGTACTACCCAATCTACATTAAATGCCTAAAATGAAAACTGCGCTAACGTCGTCGGCTGTACCTGCTTCTTTTCCTGCAGAAATACCTCTCTCTAGGACTACACGCTGTACGTGTATCAAGATCAGCGATCAACCTGTTAATCCAAGGTCCTTAGAAAAACTTGAAGTGATTCCTGCAAGTCAATCTTGCCCACGTGTTGAGATCATGTGAGTAAAATCCCACCTAATGATCACCTCCCTGGTTGTAATCATACAATTAAATAAATACATGATGATAATTACAAAAATCAGTAAAGGGTTTGTGATGATTCTAAGACTTCTGTACAGCAAAGGGAAACATCTAAAGTGAAACCTAAATGTCTGACTTTAAAACTGTATATTCCGTCTGTTTTATTGGCCCAATATTGTTTTAAATATTTCCACTCCTATTTACTTCTGTAGTGCCACAATGAAAAAGAACGGGGAGAAAAGATGTCTTAATCCAGAGTCTAAGACCATCAAGAATTTACTGAAAGCAATTAGCAAGGAAAGGTAGGTTTGCTATTGCTTGCAGAAGAACTGCTCTTTAAGAAATGTTGATCTTGTGAAGTTAGAAATATCTGCATAGGGCTTTCCGGTGGAATTCTTGGCTTAAAACGGTGTTACCACCATGCTTCCACTACCTCCATCTATTTTATATACTGAGGTGTCATCTTGTGTGGTATCAAAAGTTACCCTGATTACTGTCTAGAAGTGTCAATAGGTCACTTTAACCTTAAAGCAGAGCTATAACTATCCAAGCAAAGATGCCAAATTTCCCCCAAGCTTTTCCTGGCCTTAAAAAAGCATCCCGTGTAACCCACAATCATTGCGTAGCAGCAGGAAAGCTAACCACCCACTTCACCTGAAGACTTAGGATTATCTATGAATTCAGCATGTTCCAAGCAGAATTCAGACTGAAGTCAGAGTCATTTACACTCTCCTTCTCTTCTTACAGGTCTAAAAGATCTCAAACACAGAAAGAGGCATAATCACCGCACTACTGATAAGGATGGACCACAGAGAAGCTATTTCTGCCGTCATTTCCCTACACACAGTATATGTCAAGCCCTAATTGTCCGTGGATTGCAGTTCTCCTAAAAGGTGACCAACCACAGTCACCAAATTAGTTGCTACTTCTCCTGCAGGGCGGTAGATGGCTCATCATCCTGAGATGTTTGGTAGTAACTCTGCCCTGGCACTATACTATAAGCTATGCTGAGGTGCTACATTCTTCATGAGTGTGCCAAGCCCTAACCCTGCTACTGACAGCTTCCTCACCTTTTCTATCTTCTAAAGGGGGTTATGAAGGGGCCTACCCCTCTGGGCTTCTCAGGGACCTTAGAATCTCAAATAACTAAACGGTATTCAAAGCAATAATACAATCTGCCTTTTAAAGAAAGATCTTTACTCCATGGGCTTCTACTGCCATCCCTCCAAGGGGCCCATATTGTTCCGGGTGTTATATACATAATTCCAAATACACAGAAGCAGCTAGAAATATCTGGAACTGTATGTGAAAATAGTATTATTTAGTCAAAGATTACATAAAGTAGAATTCTTAGATGTATATGTTTCTTATATTGTTTTCAGTGTTTATGGAATAACTTGTGTAATTAAGTACTGCAATGGGAGAAATTTTTAAATTTAAATACATGTTCTGCATGTTATGTAAGACAAATATGCTGAATGCTTTTCAAAATAAAAGTAATGTTCTCTCCTAGAAATATTAAGAAAGATTACTTAACTGTTTAGAGACCAAAACATAATAAAGTAATTATAACTAAGATGAAGTGTTTGGTGGGTCATTTGGGACATTTATTTCATAAAAAGCTTAGATTGGAGAATCCATAGCCTAGAGAAGAAGTAAGGATGGGTAGAGGACAAAAGAGTTTTAGAATTACCATACTCCTTCCAACTATAGTCTCCTGGAAGGCCCATCGTATAGGAGTCCTCCAGGACTTATGTGGCATAACAAAGCTTGGCCTGAGCTTCAGATCCTTAGAGCCAACTTTCTATGAGACATTTGCAACTCAACATCCCATGGAAACATCAAACTCCAAAATGTCTTAAATTAATTCCTCCCTCCCCCAGATCTATTTCTCCTGCTCTATTCTATATACTAGTTTAATAGCACCATCATCCATTCAGTTCCCCAAACGAGAATTCTAGGAGTAATTCTACACTCCTTCTTCTCCCTTGCCTCCCATATCCAATTTGTCATCAAGAAGGTATTTGCAATGCATTTAGTTAGCAAATTATTAGTATCTAAAACATACAGAGGGGACTTCCCTGGTGGTCCAGCGGTTAAGATGCCATGCTCCCAATGCAGGGGGCCCAGGTTCAATCCCTGGTCAGGGAAGTAGATCCAACACGCCACAACTAAAAGATTCCGCATGAAGCAATTAAGACCCAGCGCAGCCAAAATAAATAAATAAATAAAATATTTTTAAAAAAATAAAACATATAGAGAACTCGTATGAATAAAAAAGGAAAAGATAGCTAGCTGAAAAACAGGAAACAAATGAATAGGAATTTCACAAAAGAAGAAAACACAAGCCCTTAACATATGAAAAGATGCTCAATTTCATTAGTAATCAGGGACATGTACTTTCTCTTTTTATTTTTTTTTAACGTTTCTATTGGAGTATAATTGCTTTACAATGGTGTGTTAGTTTCTGCTTTATAACAAAGTGAATCAGTTATACATATACATATGTTCCCATATCTCTTCCCTCTTGCATCTCCCTCCCTCCCACCCTCCCTATCCCACCCTTCTAGCTGGTCACAAAGCACGGAGCTGATCTCCCTGCGCTATGTGACTGCTTCCCACTAGTTATCTATTTCACATTTGGCAGTGTATATATGTCCATATATACACTATCACTCTCTCACTTTGTCCCAGCTTACCCTTCCCCCTCCCCATGTCCTCAACTCCATTCTCTAGTAGCTCTGTGTCTTTATTCCCGTCTTGCTCCCAGGTTCTTCATGACTTTTTTTTTTTTTTTAGATTCCATATATATGTGTTAGTATACGGTATTTGTTTTTCTCTTTCTGACTTACTTCACTCTGCATGACAGACTCTAGGTCCATCCACCTCACTACAAATAACTCAATTTCATTTCTTTTAATTGCTGTGTAATATTCCATTGTATATATGTGCCACATCTTCTTTATCCATTCATGTGTCGATGGACACTTAGGTTGCTTCCATGTCCTGGCTATTGTAAGCAGAGCTGCAATGAACATTGTGGTACATGACTCTTTTTGAATTATGGTTTTCTCAGGGTATATGCCCAGTAGTGGGGTTGCTGGGTCGTATGGTAGTTCCATTTTTAGTCTTTTAAGGAACCTCCATACTGTTCTCCATAGTGGCTGTATCAATTTACATTCCCACCAACAGTGCAAGAGTGTTTCCTTTTCTCCACACCCTCTCCAACATTTATTGTTTGTAGAATTTTTGATGATGGCCATTTTGACCGGTGTGAGATGATATCACATTGTAGTTTTGATTTGCATTTCTCTAATGATTAATGATGTCGAGCCCCCTTTCATGTGTTTGTTGGCCATCTGTATATCTTCTTTGGAGAAATGTCTATTTAGGTCTTCTGCTCATTTTTGGATTGGGTTGTTTGTTTTTTTGATATTGAGCTGCATGAGCTGCTTGTAAATTTTGAGATTAATCCTTTGTCAGTTGTTTCATTTGCAAATATTTTCTCCCATTCTGAGGGTTGTCTTTTCGTCTTGTTTATGGTTTCCTTTGCTGTGCAAAAGCTTTGAAGTTTCATTAGGTCCCATTTGTTTATTTATGTTTTTATTTCCATTTCTCTAGGAGCTGGGTCAAAAAGGATCTTGCTGTGATTTATGTCACAGAGTGTTCTGCCTATGTTTTCCTCTAAGAGTCTGATAGTGTCTAGCCTTACATTTAGGTCTTTAATCCACTTTGAGTTTATTTTTGTGTATGGTGTTAGGGAGTGTTCTAATTTCATTCTTTTACATGTAGCTGTCCAGTTTTCCCAGAACCACTTATTGAAGAGGCTGTCTTTTCTCTATTGTATATTCTTGCCTCCTTTATCAAAGATAAGGTGACCATATGTGCATGGGTTTATCTCTGGGCTTTCTATCCTGTTCTACTGATCTATATTTCTGTTTCTGTGCCAGTACCATAGTGTCTTGATTACTGTAGCTTTGTAGTATAGTCTGAAGTCTGGGAGCCTGATTCCTCCAGCTCTGTTTTTCTTTCTCAAGATTGCTTTGGCTATTCGGGGTCTTTTGTGTTTCCATGCAAATTGTGAAATTTTTTGTTCTAGTTCTCTGAAAAATGCCAGTGGTAGCTTGATAGGGATTGCATTGAATCTGTAGATTGCTTTGGGTAGTAGAGTCACTTTCACAATGTTGATTCTTCCAATCCAACAACATGGTATATATATCCATCTGTTCATATCATCTTTAATTTCTTTCATCAATGTCTTATAGTTTTCTGCATACAGGTCTTTTGTCTCCTTAGGTAGGTTTATTCCTAGGTATTTTATTCTTTTTGTTGCAATGATAAATAGGAGTGTTTTCTTAATTTCACTTTCAGATTTTTCATCATTAGTGTATAGGAATGCAAGAGATTTCTGTGCATTAATTTTGTATCCTGCAACTTTACCAAATTCATTGATTAGCTCTAGTAGTTTTCTGGTAGCATCTTTAGGATTCTCAATGTACAGTATCATGTCATCTGCAAACAGTGATAGCTTTACTTCTTCTTTTCCCATTTGTATTCCTTTTATTTCTTTTTCTTCTCTGATTGCCATGGCTAAGACTTCCAAAACTGTGTTGAATAATAGTGGTGAGAGTGGGCAACCTTGTCTTGTTCCTGATCTTAGAGGAAAGGCTTTCAGTTTTTCACCATTGAGAATGATGTTTGCTGTGGGTTTGTTGCATATGGCCTTTATTATGTTGAGGTAGGTTCACTCTATGCCCACTTTCTGGAGAGTTTTTATCATAAATGGGTGTTGAATTTTGTCAAAAGTTTTTCTGCATCTATTGAGATGATCATATGGTTTTTATTCTTCAATTTGTTAATATGGTGTATCACATTGATTGATTTGCGTATATTGAAGAATCCTTGCATCCCTGGGATACATCCCACTTGATCATGGTGTATGATCCTTTTAATGTGTTGTTGGATTCTGTTGGCTAGTATTTTGTTGAGGATTTTTGCATCTATATTCATCAGTGACACTGCTCTGTAATCTTCTATTTTTGTAGTATTTTTGTCTGGTTTTGGTATCAGGGTGATGGTGGTCTCATACAACGAGTTTGGGAGTGTTCCTTCCTCTGCAATTTTTTGGAAGAGTTTGAGAAGGATGGGTGTTAGCTCTTCTCTAAATGTTTGATAGAATTCCCTTGTGAAGCCACCTGGTACTGGACTTTTGTTTGTTGGAAGATTCTTAATAACACTTTCAATTTCAGTGCTTGTTATTGGTCTGTTCATATTTTCTATTTCTTCCTGGTTCAGTCATGGAAGGTTATGCCTTTCTAAGAATTTGTCCATTTCTTCCAGGTTGTCCATTTTATTGGCATAGGGTTGCTTGTAGTAGTCTCTTAGGATGCTTTGTATTTCTGCGGTGTCTGTTGTAACTTCTCCTTTTTCATTTCTAATTTTATTGATTTGAGTCCTCTCCATATTTTTCTTGATGAGTCTGGCTAATGGTTTATCAATTTTGTTTATCTCCTCAAAGAACCAGCTTTAATTTTATTGATCTTTGCTATTGTTTTATTGTTTCTATTTCATTTATTTCTGCTCTGATCTTAATGATCTCTTTCCTTCTGCTAACTTTGCGGTTTTTTTTTTTTCTTCTTTCTCTAGTTCCTATAGCTGTAAAGTTAGATTGTTTGAGATTTTTCTTGTTTCTTGAGGTAGGCTTGTATAGCTAGAAGCTTCCCTCTTAGAACTGCTTTTGCTGCATCCCATAGGTTTTGGATCCTCGTGTTTTCATTGTCATTTGTCTCTAGGTATTTTTTGGTTTCCTCTTTGATTTCTTCAGTGATCTCTTGGTTATTTAGTAACCTATTGTTTAGCCTCCACCTGTTTCTGTTTTTTACGTTTTTTTCCCTGTAAGTCATTTCTAATCTCATAGTGTTGTGGTCAGAAAAGATGCTTCATATAATTTCAATTTTCTTAAATTTACTGAGGCTTGATTTGTGACCCAAGATGTGATCTATCCTGGAGAATGTTCTATGCACACTTGGGAAGAAAGTGTAATCTTCTGTTTTGTGATGCAATGTCCTATAAATATCAATTAAATCTATCTGGTCTATTGTGTCATTTAAAGCTTCTGTTTCCTTATTTATTTTCATTTTGGATGATCTGTCCATTGGTGTAAGTGAGGTGTTAAAGTCCCCCATTATTATTGTGTTACCGTCAATTTCCTCTTTTATAGCTGTTAGCATTTGCCTTATGTATTGAGGTGCTCCTATGTTGGGTGCATATATATTTATAATTGTTATATCTTCTCCTTGGATTGATTCCTTGATCATTATGTAGTGTCCTTCCTTGTCTCTTGTAACATTTCTTATTTTAAAGTCTATTTTATCTGATACGAGTATTGCTACTCCAGCTTTCTTTTGATTTCTATTTGCATGGAATATCTTTTACCCTCCCCTCACTTTCAGTCTGTATGTGTCCCTAGGTCTGAAGTGGATCTCTTGTAGACAGCATATAGATGGGTCTTGTTTTTGTATCCATTCAGCCAGTCTATGTCTTTTTGTTGGAGCATTTAATCCACTTACATTTAAGGTAACTATCAATATGTATGTTCCTATTACCATTTTC
Organism: Monodon monoceros; assembly: GCF_005190385.1. Lineage (NCBI taxonomy): Eukaryota > Metazoa > Chordata > Mammalia > Artiodactyla > Monodontidae > Monodon > Monodon monoceros. Next base: position 46,016,860 of record NW_021703777.1, read on the forward strand.
TTAATTGTTTTGAGTTTGTTATTGTAGGTCTTTTCCTTCTCTTCTGTCTCCTGCCTAGAAAAGTTCCTTTAGCATTTGTTGTAAAACTGGTTTGGTTGTGCTGAATTCTCTTAGCTTTTGCTTGTCTGTAAAGATTTTAATTTCTCCGTCAAATCTGAATGAGATCCTTGCTGGATAGAGTAACCTTGGTTTTAAGTTTTTCCCTTTGATCACTTTAAATATGTCCTGCCACTCCCTTCTGGCTTGCAGAGTTTCTGCTGAAAGATCAGCTGTTAACCTTATGGGGAGTCCCTTATGTGTTATTTGTTGTTTTTCCCTTGCTACTTTTAATATTTTTTCTTTGCATTTAATTTTTGATAGCTTGATTAATATGTGTCTTGGCGTGTTTCTCCTTGTATTTATCCTGTATGGGACTCTCTGTGCTTCCTGGACTTAACATTTTTCCTTTCCCATATTAGGGAAGTTTTCAACTATAATCATTTCAAATATTTTCTCAGTCAGTTTCTTTTTCTCTTCTTCTGGGACCCCTATAATTCGAATGTTGGTGCGTTTAATGTTGTCCCAGAGGTCTCTGGGACTGTCCTCAGTTCTTTTCATTCTTTTTTCTTTATTCTGCAGTGCAGTAGTTATTTCCACTATTTTATCTTCCAGGTCATTTATCCGTTCTTCTGCCTCAGTTATTCTGCTATTGATTCCTTCTAGAGAATTTTTAATTTCATTTATTGTGTTATTCTTCATTGTTTGTTTGCTCTTTAGTTCTTCTAGGTCCTTGTTAAACGTTTCTTGTATTTTCTCCACTCTATTTCCAAGATTTTGGATCATCTTTACTATCATTATTCTGAATTCTTTTTCAGGTAGACTGCCTATTTCCTCTTCATTCGTTAGGTCTGGTGGGTTTTTACCTTGCTCCCTCATCTGCTGTTTCTCTGTCTTCTCATTTTGCTTAACTTACTGTGTTTGGGCTCTTCTTTTCGCAGGCTGCAGGTCTGTAGTTCCCGTTGTTTTTGGTGTCTGCCCCCAGTGGCTAAGGTTGGTTCAGTGGGTTGTGTAGGCTTCCTGGTGGAGGGGACTAGTGCCTGTGTTCTGGTGGATGAGGCTGGATCTTGTCTTTCTGGTGGGAAGGTCCACGTCTGGTGGTGGTTTTTGGGGTGTCTGTGACTTTATTATGATTTTAGGCAGCCTCTCTGCTAATGGGTGGGGTTGTGTTCCTGTCTTGCTAGTTGTTTGGCATAGGGTGTCCAGCACTGTAGCTTGCTGGTCATAGAGTGGAGCTGGGTCTTGGCCTTGACATGGAGATCTCTGGGAGATTTTCGCTGTTTGATATTACATGGAACTGGGAAGTCTCTCATGGACCAATGCCCTGAACATGGGTCTCCCACCTCAGAGGCACAGGCCTGACACCTGGCTGGAGCAGCAACAGCCTGTCACCCACACGGCACAGAATAAAAGGGAGGAAAAAAGAAAGAAAGAAAGAAAAAGAGAAAATAATATAAAATAAAAAGGTATTAAAGTAAAAAACAAAATACAATTATTAAAAAAAAATTTTAAGTAATTAAAAAGAAAGAACCAAACCAAAACACAAATCCACCAATGATAACAAGCACTGAAAACTATACTAAAACAAAAAACCAAACCAAAACAAAAATACGGACAGACAGAACCCCAGGACAAATGGTAAAAGCAAAACTATGCAGACAAAATCATACACAGAAGCATACGCATACACACTCACAAAAAGAGAAAAAGGGGGGAAAAATATATATATATTGTTGCTCCCAAAGTCCACCTCCTCAATTTGCGATGATTCGTTTTCTATTCAGGTATTCCACAGATGCAGGGTACGTCAAGTTGATTGTGGAGATTTAATCCGCTGCTCCTGAGGCTGCTGGGAGAGATTTCCCTTTCTCTTCTTTGTTCGCACAGCTCCTGGGGTTCAGCTTTCGATTTGGACCCACCTCTGCATGTAGGTCACCTGAGGGCGTCTGTTCTTCGCTCAGACAGGACAGGGTTAAAGGAGCAGCTGATGTGGGGGCTCTGGCTCACTCATGCTGGGGGGAGGGAGGGGTACGGAGTTCAGGGCGAGCCTGCAGCGGCAGAGGCCGGCATGATGGTGCACCAGCCTGAGGTGCGCCGTGCATCCTCCCGGGGAAGTTGTCCCTGGATCACAGGACCCTAGCAGTGGCGGGCTGCACAGGCTCCCGGGAGGGGAGCTGTGGATAGTGACCTGCGCTTGCACACAGGCTTCTTGGTGGCTGTAGCAGCCTTACTGTCTCATGCCCGTCTCTGGGGTCCGCGCTTTTAGCCGCGGCTCGCGCCCGTCTCTGGAGCTCCTTTAAGCAGCACTCTTAATCCCCTCTCCTCCCGCACCAGGAAACAAAGAGGGAAGAAAAAGTCTCTTGCCTCTTCCGCAGCTCCAGACTTTTTCCCGGACTCCCTCCCGGCTAGCCGTGGTGCACTAGCACCCTGCAGGCTGTGTTCCCGCCGCCAACCCCAGTCCTCTCCCTGTGCTCCGACCGAAGCCCGAGCCTCAGCTCCCAGCCCCCACCCGCCCTGGCGGGTGAGCAGACAAGCCTCTCGGGCTGGTGAGTGCCGGTCGGCACCGATCCTCTGTGCGGGAATCTCCCCGCTTTGCCCTCCGCACCCCTGTTGCTGTGCTCTCCTCCGTGGCTCCAAAGCTTCCCCCCAGCCACCCGCAGAGGAACATGTACTTTGGAATCATTATGATACACCATTTCATACCACCAGACTAGAAAAAATTTTTAAGTTGGGTAATAGCAAGTGTCAGGAAGGTATCTAGAAAATGAGATACCTCTACTTTTGATGAAAGAGAAAATAGCTATAACTATCTTGAAAACCCATCTGGTATTATCTTATACAATTTAACATGTGCACACTCTATGCCCTAGCAATTATACTACTATGTAGACACTGCAGATAAATTCTCGTATAGGATATTTATGAGAGAATGTTATAGCAACATTGTTTATAGTAGTAAAACTCTGGATATAAATCCAAATGTTCATAAATAGAATGGTAAGTAAATTAGGGTATTTTAATTCAATGGAATATTATACAGCATGGAAAAAAATGAAGTACAACTATATACATCAACATGGATGAATTTCAAAAATAATTTTGCGGGGCTTCCCTGGTGGTGCAGTGGTTGAGAATCTGCCTGCCAGTGCAGGTGACACGGGTTCGAGCCCTGGTCTGGGAAGATCCCACATGCCTCAGAGCAACTGGACCCATGAGCCACAACTACTGAGCCTGCGCACCTGGAGCCTGTGCTCCACAACAAGAGAGACCGCGATAGTGAGAGGCCTGCGCACCGCGATGAAGAGTAGCCCCCGCTCGCCGCAACTGGAGAAAGCCCTCGCACAGAAACGAAGACACAACACAGCTAAAAATAAATAAATAAATGTATAAAAAATAATAATTTAAAAAAATTAAAAATAATTTTTCACAAAAGAAGCATGTCACAGAAAAGTGCATGCAGCATGATTCCATTTACTATAAAGTTTTAAAATAGGCAAAGTTAACATTGTACAAAGACGCTTGAACACACAAGTTTGAATTATGTGGGTCCACTTACATGGGGATTTTTTTCAATACGATCTGCAGTTGGCTGAATCCATAGATGTGGAACCACAGATCTGCAGAGCTGACTATAAAGTTATACATGGATTTTTGACTTAGGGGGAAAGGTCAGTACCCCAATCCCTACTTTGTTCAAGGGTCAAATGTTATTTAGCAGTAAAGACATATCTGATAAAAACAAAAAACAAAGGAATGATAAAGTTCAGGATGGTGATTATTTCAGGAGGTGAGAAGGAAATGTAATCAGGGAAGAGCACATAAGGGGCTTCTGGACTAAGGTAAAGTTCTATTTTTTACCTAGATAGTGGGTACATAAGAATTTGTTCTTTAATCTGTACCTACACACTTTAAATTTTTAAACACATGCTCTATTTTACATTAAAAAGGCAAAACAAACTAGCAAAGAAACAAAAAACTCCAGAATGTTACCAACTGTGAGATGTCTTCATGTATGTCAAACAACTTCACCCAGCAAAAATGAAAGAATAAGAGAGCTATCACTGGGGATGTGATGTGCATCATGGTGACTATAGTTAATAATGCTGTACTGCACATTGGAAAGTTGCTCAGAGAGTAAATCTTAAAAGTTCTCATCACAAGGAAAAAAACTGTAACTATGTGACAGATGTTAACTAGACTTACTGTGGTGATCATTTCACAATATACACAAATACTGAATCATTAGGTTCTAAATCTGAAGCTAATATTATATGTCAATTATACCTCAATAGGGGAAACTGAAAAAATAAATAAATAAAAATCTAATGCAATGTCAAAAAAGAGAGAGAAAGCGAGAATACTAACACATTCTGGCATATAACAAAGGAATATAGTATATGACCATTACTATGAAAACCTTAACTGGATTACAACAAAACTGAAGTGGCAGAACTTCTCCTTCCTGCCCTCTCATTTTCTTTTTCTTTCTGACCCCATGAATCTATACAAAAGGTCCCTCTCTTATTCTCAACTGACTGTGAACTAATTTTCAGGAGGCATTAACCAATAGAGATTTAAATTGCTCTCTGTTCAAAAGCAGGGCATTCATTTAACAAACATTTATTTATCCCCATTATATACCAGGTTAAAAGAAATTACTACACTGTGAGTTTATAATTTACTATTAATGACAAAGACAAAGGTAAATAAATTTGAACTGAAAAAATTCCATGGACTGAAAAACTTCCAAATGTACAAAGAAAGCAGAGAAAATCAGGGAAGCCTTTCCTGGGAAAGCGATGGCAATCTGGAATTTGAAAGACGCATATATATCTGATAGGTAGAAGGATAAAAGTGAATTCTAGTAGAGGAAAGAGCATGTACAAAGACACAGGTGTGAAACAGCATATTCAATCTGGAAGAATGTAAGCTTAAAGTTAGAGGTATGGATATTGTGGGAAATGATGCTGGAGAGACAGACAGGAATTAGATCATGAGAGCCTTTCTATTCTTAGTATGCCATCACCATCATTACTATTTATAAGCTATACACATATTATAAAACATACCCCCCAAAATGTACAATATTGCTAGACTAAGCTGTAGTAACAAAGTTCTCAAAATATTAAAGACCTAACACAATGAAACTTTATTTCTTGCTCACTCAAAGTTCCATGCAGGTTGTCAGGGCCTCTATGCTAACTCAGGAATATAGTCTCCCTCTATCTCAATCAAGGGTTGCCATGTCAGGAAGAGAAGGATGGAAGTGGCATACTGGCTCTTAAATACTATAGTCTACACTGACTTGTCCAGAACAAGGTATTGCCATTCTTAATTGCCACGAGGGATATAAACTTGGAAGGGAAAGTGTACTTGTCTCTTCCACAAATAGAAAAAAAATCTTTAATGAGATTTTTTTTAAATTATAATATAAGCCAAAAAACAAGGCTCATGCAGAAATCTAGTTCAGAAAGAGAAGTCTAGGCAGATATTTAAAAAAATAAAAGTCTCTATTCCTAAGGAAGTTAGATAAGAGGTGAAGAAGAATGTCTTTTCTGAGCAAAAAGCTCTCCATGTTTGATGTACACAAATAAAATTTGATGTAACAGTGAACAAAATGGACATGTCTACAGTATTACGGTCATGTTGTAAATCTCAGGGGGAGAACCTCTTTTTCTGGGGAAATAAATGGCCCACGGTGATCAATATGTTGCAACCTGATTTAGGAACATTGGCCTCTTACAAAGAAGGGGCAATGGGAAAGAGAAAAAGGATTGTAATTTTATCTCTCAATTTTCTTTGTCAGACCATACATAGTTAATTTGCTGTCCCATATCTAGACGTTGATAACTAACACTGTTCTTCCTCCATTCAGAGACTGGCTGAGAACCTCAATAGAGCAGTAAGAATACAATACTTAATAAGTCATTAAGGCTTGTGTGGGCCTCTGTTTTCTCAAAATAAAAGAGAAGTAGAAATAGAAATCTTCCAGAAATGTTGCTAAGAGAAATAACTGTCAAAAGTTAATTTAAATACTATTTCTATGTGATAGGATTATGTATGATTTTATTTCTTTTTGATTCTATTTTCTAAGTTTTCTATACAGAATACTTTACTGTTTTTAATTAGAAGAAAAAAATTTAAGCAATTTTCAAAGACACTGAATTTTAAGTGTCAATCTTAAAGGGCTAGGATCTATGTTCTCAGTGACCTTCATAAAACTAATCATCTCTGAAGAAAGATCTGAATTGAAAACAGTCATATAGATACCAGAACTTCTCCATGCTGGCTAAAACTTAATACCTTGTGTTGAAAATCATTGAACTATTAGTGAATGTATTTCTGGTCACCAGATAATAATGTGTATGTCGTCAGTCTCCCTACTTACCCTCTTGCCTGCTACAGTTTATTCACTATACAACAGTAATTGCAATATTTATAAAACATAAATAAGATTATGTTTCTCCCCTGGTTTTATCCTTCCAATAGAATTCCACCACACTTCACATGAAATCCAAAATCCATCATAGTCTGTAAGGCTCCACATAAATCTCCCACCTCATTCCTACCACTCTCCACCCCCGCCTTTCTACTCCCTCCATACTGGCCTCCTACTGCTTCTCAAGTACAGCAAACATATTCCCATCACTTCCAAAGCTCGTTTTTTATTCCTTATCTCTGCTCAAATATCACCTTCTCAGAGGCTTTCCTCACCAATCTATTGAAAATAGCACCATTTCTATCACTCTCTATCTCGTTATCCTCCTTTATAGCCTTTATCACTACATGTAAATACAGCTGACCCTTGAACATTGTAGGAGTTAGGCATGCCGACCTCCCCCCAGGCAGACAAAAATCCAAGTATAATTTTCTAGTTGGCCCTCCAGTTCCGAGGTTCCTCTGTACCCGCAGTTCCACATCTCTGGTTTCAACCAGCCACGGATCAGCGTAGTACTGTAGTATTTACTGAAAAAAAATCTGCTTATAAGTGGGCTCATGCAGTTCAAACCTATGTTGTTCAAGGGTCAACTGTATATATTTAATATATATTTATCTGTTTATTCTCTATCCCCACAAAGTTGTATAAGAGCAGGGACTATACCTGTCTAACTTACCACTGTATCCTTGGTATCTACAAGAGTACTGGACACACAGTCATGCTCAATAAATACTTGTTAACCAAATGAATAAATGAGTTACTGACATTTGCCATAGCTAGAATCCTGTGGAAATCAGTGTTCCCTCCAAGGACAGGACAAACTTCCAAAGACATTAGATAGTTCTTAAACCTTAGGAGAAAGTAAACTTGGAAAGAAAGAGAAGCTTACTAGTTTTGTTGAATCATCAGATAGGCACAGAAGGAATGATGACCTTCTCCCATTAAAATATACAATATGTGTACTGGCAAACTGTTTACTAGATGATGAGAGGTCCCTATCGGGAATGGAATTAAGGTTTTAAGCAGGAGTTTATATAACTTTCAAAAATAAAAGTGCTTTCTAAGTCTAATGCTTTAATAGCAGCAATAGCTATTAAGAGGAGGGGAAATCCATGCCCCTCAGGGTTTCATTCTGAGAGATACTTCTTTCAAAATAAAAAATAACTTGTCTTATTTTCCTTGTGATACAGACAAACATGTTGTTTACATATTATGCAACATTTTCCCAGGACACTCAAATCTAACTGGAGCCAGAATAACATGGCCATCTCATTTCCTAGGCTCAGATGCAAGAGAGAAATTCCCTCAGTTAACTTTAGAATGGGAAAAGAGGAGAAAAAAAGGAGAAACTGAAAAAAGTTTAACATCAATCTGACCTTAAGGAGAGTTAAAAAGTCTTTGCAGTGCCATCATTCCCAGAACAGAACACTTTTACCTTGGTCTGTGTGATTTTCAGGGCTCAACAATTCCCTAAAATTATAAGCAAATTGTACAAATGTGCACATATCTGTAGCCTTTACCAGATTCTCATAGAGCTCTGTAACCTCCAAATGGCTAAAAACCGTGAGTCTGTCCTAATTCATCACAGACCTTGAACAGACCATATCAGTTTGCAGAGCATTCACTTCAGGCCATAGGGACATCAATACACGCATATCATGTCTGGGTAAACTTACATGCAAACGACACTGGAAATCTTGGGCTAGCTTGGGGATTTATTTAAGAAACCTGAGCTGACTTCAAGAGCTGGGCCCTAAAGGAGATATTAATAGTTATTATTTCCAAGGTATTCCTAGAATTTCAAGACTATCTGAACTATTTTATTAACCATAATACCACCCTTTTCTTTTCTTTTTTTTTACTTCTAGAACTGAGGGCACAAACTTGCTCTGTTGTTAGAAATTAAAGACCTGGGACTTCCCTGGTGGCACAGTGGTTAAGAATCTGCCTGCCAATGCAGGCAACACAGGTTCGAGTCCTGGTCTGGGAATATCCCACAGCCGTGGAGCAACTAAGCCTGTGCGCCGCAACTACTGAGCCTGTGCTCTAGAGCCCACAAGCCACAACTACTGAGCCCACATGCCACAACTACTGAAGCCCATGCACCTAGAGTCCATGCTGTGCAACAGGAGAAGCCACCACAATGAGCCCACGCACCACAACAAAGAATAACCCCCGCTCACTGCAACTAGAGAAAGCCTGTGTGCAGCAACAAAGACCCAATGCAGCCAAAAATAAATAAATAAAAATAAATAAATTTATTAAAAAGAAAAAGAGGAATCTAAGTCTGGAATAAATTATTTAAAAAAAGAAATTAAAGGCCTCCTTCAAATTATTATATGAGATGAAAGGGAAAGATTCGTGGAGTATTCTCAATTCAATCAAATTCAACTTAGTGAATACTTACTGTGTACCTACTACCTTCAAGATCCAATGAGGCAACCAAAAACAACATGGTACCTCACCTTAAAATTATTATAATCTAGTGGAAACAAAGCACACATATAAAGAAAATGTCACTGGCAACCAAAGGTAGGAAGCACTAATATTTAGATAACTGGTATTTTAAGTAATGCTGATCAATAAAGAAATCTATTATGTTGGAAGTGATAAACATCTTAGATATAGTTAGTAGAAATACAATGTATTAAATTCAAAGGAATATATAAATATCACTAAAACCCTACAGAGATACAAATTAACTTTTTTCAAGATAAAATTAAAGAATGCTTATATTCTTGCAATCATGTGAGATGAACAGAGATCAAAGTCACATTTTGACTAAATGGAATAGGGATAAAATTAAGACTAAATCATGAATGTGCCACTCTAAATTGTGTAGGTAATAGGACTTCTCGTCTTATTAATGGTGTTTTATTAAGAAAAGCCCACATAGTAATGAAGTCGACCATAAGCAGAGGCAGAACAATGTATGGTCTACCTAGCTCCACCTTAATAGTGGTACTTGGGAGGCGTTTGAGAAGCTTCTGTACAATGAACAAGGATAGTCCTGTTAAAAGGTAAACTGAGGCACACACATTGATATTTTTCAAAAGTTTACTTGAGCAAACATTAATTCAAATCAGACAGTGCCAAACCAAAGGTGGTTAGAAACACTCCACTGACAGGAACTAGGGGAAAGGTTTTTATAGAGAAGATGCAGAAACAAAGCAAGGAAATTATTTGATTGGCTATAACTTAAACAGTTGTCTTACTTGGGAAAGCCTAGTTGGTTGATTGTGATCAGCTGTCCTTAAGTTTCATTTTCTCAGATTCAAGTGCATTGACTGTGGTTTTGGTTTGCTTGTGTAGGCTACCAAGGCATTAGAGCCATCTCAATCTAATGGTCTCCTTGTTTAATTACTTTAACAATTCATTTTTTAAAATTTGATTATAGTTATAAGAAATTTTATTAAGTATATATGCTAATGAATTTAGGTCTTGCAGAGCAATTATATCTCCTGATGACTAGTCAGTATAAATAAGTGAAATGCATGTGGATCCACGTTGTCTCATCCTTATTGATGCTCATCATTACTCAGAAGGAATACTAACAGAAGTAGGATAAAAGAGTCAACATTATAAAATCTAAAATAAGTGTAAGAGTTACTCAGGAAAAGGAGAGATGACCTAGGACTGTAGTGTGTTCAGGGAAGATGTGACGAAGAAAACAGATTCTGAAGTAGTTGTCTAGTAAAGTAATTGAACTATAAGTGAGATTGTTATTGGGGAGCGTGTAGAAGTCCACCTTGGCCAGGAAGCAAGAATCATAGAATTAGCACTGTAGACAAGACACCATCCATATACACACAAAGATCTCTGTAAATAACTCAACATACCTCTGGGACTAAGTAAAACAATTATTTAGCTTGGAGGGAAAGAATGGATTGAGATAGAAAATACTAGTAACATTAAAATCCCAAGTCACAGATCATTAGATACTAAAGTATCTCATATGTGTTTTGGAATATAAAAACAAAACCCAATTTAATTGGGGGAAACAGAAGTATGAGTACTAACATGTATACATCTAGCTAATCACTCAAAATAAAAATTCATAAAGTAACAAATGAATTTTCACAAATTACACGAGTAACCGCAAAGCCTAACTAACAAATACCACAAATACCGAAGAAGAAAAGTAAGACAGAATATATTCACAATGGCAGACACTATAATATGAGTTGAAATGTTAGAGCACAATTTTCAACTGGGAGCACTACCATCATTCCTACCAAGAGAAGTACATTTGAATCTTGCAGTGAGCAGCAAATATAGTTTGAAATATCCAACTTTGTAATTTTTAAAAATTCGTTTATTTATCGATTTTTGGCTGCATTGGGTCTTTATTGCTGTGTGCAGGCTTTCTCTAGTTGCGGCGAGCGGCGGCTACTCTTCATTGTGGTGCACGGGCTTCTCATAGCTGTGGCTTCTGTTGTTGCAGAGCATGGGCTCTAGGCATGCAGTCTTCAGCAGTTGTGGCACACGAGCTTCAGTAGTTGTGGCTCATGGGCTCTAGAGCACAGGATCAGTAGTTGTGGCGCACAGGCTTAGTTGCTCCATAGCATGTGAGATATTCCCAGATCAGGGCTTGAACCCGTGTGCCCTGCATTGACAGGTGGATTCTTAACCACTGCGCCACCAAGGAAGCCCCCAACTTTGTAATTTGAAAACCAAAACAGTAACAATTATTATTTTTGTAATAAAAACTACAAAAAAATAAACTTTATACAATCCTCTTAGCTGACAGGAATTCTCAGAAGACAGAATAAAAAAGTTTTTAGAGTAAGCCTTAGTATAAATGCTATATGTTAACATTTGCTTGCTATGAACATAATAGGCATTTTTTGTTTCAAGGGAAGTATATATGTTTTATTTTAAAATCAAGTTTGATTTTTGTGGTACTATAGTACAATACAAAAGGGGCTCTTAGTTCTCAAAAGCTAACTTCTGTTGCATCTGCTATTTCCTCTATTTCAAGACTTGCAGATCCTCTTGACTCTGCAAGGTGTAAACCAAGAACGTTTTCAAAATTACACCATTTAGATTCTGACTTCAGGTACCAACAACTGGTGGGATCAGAAGGGGATAGTTATTAGGTTGTGGACACTGACATGTAAAAGAAATGAACAAATATTTACTTATTTCCAGTATAAATTAAGTATATATTGCAAAGGATGAAATCTAACCTTATTCTGAGAAAAGAAATCCAAAAATAATATCTGGAATTCAACTTCGATTCAGGTCTCAAAGATAACTCCCTGAAATTTACTTTGAATAAAACTTACTTTGAATAAAATGAGCAGGCTCTGTGTGTCATTCTACTTCTCTTGACCTATATTTATAGAGATATGTCAGGTCACTGGCTGACTACGAGATAATGAAAGAAATTTCAGTGACCACACATAACGAGGAATACCCACTTTGCAAAAATATTCGGAAGGTAACAAACAGATGGTTCCAGCCATCAACAAGCAAAATCAACAATTCCTGAGGAGTGGGAGAATTAGATTTCTGGAGTCCCTATGTTATAATATTCAGAATGTCTAGTTTTCAACAACAAGCAAATCATAAAGCATACAAAGAAATGGGAAAATACAGTCCATTCAAAAAGAAAGAATAAACTGACAGTAAACCATTCCTGAGGAAACCCAGATATTCACTGGACTTACTAGATGAAGATGTTAAATCAACCATCTTAAATATGCTCAAAGAGCTAAAGGAAACCATGCACAAAGAATAAAAGGAAACTGGGAAAAATGATGTGTGAAGAAAATGAGACTATCAATAAAGAGATAGAAATTACAAAAAGGGACAAATATAAATTCTGGAGCTGAAAAGTAAAAAACTGAACTGGAAAATTCACTAGAGGGGTTTATTAAAAGTTTTGAGCCAGCAGAAGAAAGAATCAACAAATCTGAAAATAGGGCAATTGAAATTATGGAGTCTGAGGAGCAGAAAAAAAAAATTAAGAAAAAAGCACAGGGCTTCCCTGGTGGCACAGTGGTTGAGAGTCTGCCTGCCGATGCAGGGGACATGGGTTCATGCCCTGGTCTGGGAAGATCCCACATGCCACCGAGTGGCTGGGCCCGTGAGCCACGGCCGCTGAGCCTGCACGTCCGGAGCCTGTGCTCCGCAACGGGAGAGGCCACAACTGTGAGAGGCCCGCGTACCACAAAAAAAAAAAAGCACAGAGCCTAAGGGACCTATGCGATACCACCAGATAAAGTAATATGCTCATAATGCAAGTCCCAGAAGGAGAAAAGAAAGAGAGAAAGGGATAGAAAGAATATTTACAGAAATAATGACCAAAAACTTCCCAGATCTGATGGAGCACATGGATCTACACATCCAAGAAGGTCAGTGAACTTCAAGCAGGATAAACTCAAAGAGATAGATAATAATCAAATAGTCAAGATTCAGAGACAAAGAGAGAACCTTGAAAGCACTGAGAGAGAAGTGACTTATCATATACAAAGGCTCTTAATAAGAATAACAGTCCATTTCTCATCAGAAACCATAGAGACCAGAAGGCAGTGAGATGACATATTTTAAATGCTGAAAGAAAAAAAACATTCTGTCAACCAAGAATTCTACATCTGGAAAAACTATCCAACAAGAATGAAGGAGAGGGACTTCCCTGGTGATGCAGTGGTTAAGAATCCTTCTGCCAATGCACAGGACACGGGTTCGATCCCTGGTCTGGGACGATCCCACATGCCGCAGAGCAGCTAAGCCGGTGCACCACAACTACTGAGCCTACACTCTAGAGCCTGCATGCCACAACTACTGAGCCCACTCACTGCAACTACTGAGCCCGCATGCCACAACTACTGAAGCCCACGTGCCTAGAGACTATGCTCCGCAACAAGAGAAGCCACCGCAATGAGAAGCCTGCACACCACAATGAAGAATAGCCCCCTCTCGCTGCAACTAGAGAAAGCCCGTGCGCAGCAACGAAGACCCAATGCAGCCAAAAATACATAAATTTTAAAAATTAAAAAAGAAAAGGAATGAAGGAGAAATAAAGACATTTCCAGATAAAAGAAGCTAAGGGATTTCATTACCATTAGACTTGACCTACAAGAAATGCTAAAGGGAGTCCTTCAGACTAAAATGAAAGGACACTAGACAATAAATTGAAACAGTATGAAAAAGTAGAGAACACTGGTAAAGGTAACTACATAGTGAAGAAGAAAGAGGAGGAAGAAAGGATGGAGGGAGAAAGAGGTGAAGCTGCCACCACCTAAGCTATATTGCTGGAGAGGCAAGCCACATGGAGGCGTCTTCAGGGGCCGTTTAATAGCCTGGGCTATACTGCTGAAGAAAGAGGTTATGTGGAGAAGGCTTGTGAGGCCATTTTGGGCATCCAGTCCAGTAAAGCCTTCAGATGACTCTAGCCCCAGTCACTATCTTATTGTAACAGAGAAAAATCACTATTTAACAAACTTCAGTGGGAGAGTTAGACATTAATTTGCAGATCAAGTAACTTAAGTCCACACTTTATATCAGGCAATAATTCATAGTTTGAAACAATCAACTACGGAATATCTATATTTTATAGAAATAAACAGACGTCAGTATTTTATAAAAATGGAAAACTTCTAAACCATTAAAAGCAAAAAACTAAGATAAAAAGAAAACAATGAGCCTGATATGAAATATATGCGAGAATGTAGGGTCAATGAAACTCTCATTCACTGCTGGTAGAAGGATAAATGGTACAACTTCTTAAACTGAATACATACACACTCTATGAACCAGCAATTCTACTCCTAGTGATACAATCAAAATGTCCATCAACTGGATATATACCTTATAGTGAGTCATACAACAGAATACTATAAAAGCAATTGAACAAACCACTCCTGCACACATGACATGGATGAATCTCACAAATATAATATTTAGAGAAAGGAATGAGACACTAAATAGAACATACTGTGTAATGCCATTTATATAGTTCAAAATGACAAAACTCACCAAGGATACAAGTTACCTTTGGGGAAGAAGTGAAGGGTACTGTCATGCCACTGACACTTGGTTAAAATTCACTGAGCCACACTGGTGCACTCTTCTATACATATACATTTTTTTCCCTGTATACAGGCTGTATTATTTAGCTAGAGCTGTGTACCAAATACCACAGACTGAGTGGCTCAAGCAACAGAAATTTACTTTCTCATAATTCTGGAGACTGGAAGCCCAAGATCAAGGAGTCAGCAGGGTTGGTTTCTTCTGAAACCTCTCTCCTTTGCTTGCTGATGGCCATCTCCTCCCTGTGTCTTCACATGGTCTTCTCTGTACATCTCTGTGTCCTAATCTCTTCTTATAAGGACACCAGTCACAATGGATTAGGGACCATCCTAATGACCTCATTTTAACTTAACTACCTCTTTAAAAATCCTATCTCTAAGTAAAGTCACATTCTGAGGTACTGGCAGAACTTCAACATATGAATTTGGGGCGACACTATTCAGCACATATAACGTGTTATACTTCAAAAAATTGTGTAAGAAACATGCAAGAAATGAAGGCAACAAAATAGAAAAAGCAGATATTTTAACTGAAAATGGATTAAATCTTCCTATTCAAAATCTGTAAAGAAATGACATGTATTTATAAAGTCAACACCCTGACTCCACTTGACAAGTCATCCTGAAAAGGTTGAAGATGGAGATATTAAGCCAACACAAACTGTCAATAAGTAAAAAAACTGAAATAAGCACTGATCTCAGGCGTCCAGTTTCACATGTTAGATGAATGAAAGTAAATACAAATGACAAGAGAACTGGGAAACTGGTACATCTATATACTGATGAAGGCATTACAAAATTAGTCCAATCTTTCTGACAAGCGAACTGTTAAAATGTTACAAAAGAGATAAAAATGTTTTTAACCTCTGTCTCTAAACTTCCAAAGAAGGAAAATATCCCAAGAAAGTAAAATCTCTGAAAAAATAAGAGTACTTGTTGTACTACTGAACCAAGGGAAACAACTACAATGCCCAGCACTGAGAAAAAACAGACTACAAATACCAAGAACCATTTTTAAAATGTATAAACTACATAGATACCAGGAAATGTTAAAATAAGATAAATGATATTGTTTACTGACAAGAGTCAGATTAGATATAGGTGTATATGCGTGTGTATGTGTTTGTGAATGTTCTCATGTCACTCCCTTGGGTAAAATCCTTCAATGTATCCTCACCACACAGGGATTTACAAGGCCCTTCATCCTCTGGATCCTGCTACATTTCTAGCCTCATTTCTCACCACTCCCCCATTATCACTCTACCCTTCGCCCTTACCAAAGTTCTTGCAGTTTCTAAAACTTAGCACACTTTTTCATGCCTCCTGCCGCCCACCTTCCCCTAGTAACTAATTCCAACCAAATCTCCTTCCAGACCTAACTCAAACTGTGTTTGAGGCCATGAGCCAAAGTTGTGACCTTCCCTGCACCTCCAGTCATTGTGTACAATCCTTTATCATACCACTTCTTCCACAGTAATTGCTAATTTACATGCTGCTCTCTTTCACTCAACTGTGAGCTCTTTGAGGGCAGAGACTGATGTTCATATTTGTGTCCTAGCACGATCATAATAAAAGTTTGATGAATGAAATAATGATAAACAGTAAATGGAGGGTTTCAAGAACATGGATTTTTATTTCTTGTAAAGTTACTTAAAGTTACTTAGATAAGCAATCTGCATGTAAATCGCTTTAACGTGGATATGTTAAACAAAAATATTTTCTTTCTTTTCAAGTTAGGCAGCAGCCTCTTAATAACCACGGTTACATTTTATCAGACTATAAGCTGACTTGCCAAAAGTCATAGAGCAAAAATGTGTCACTGCCAGCATTCAGCTGCAGCTGTCCTTTAAATGATGTACTGACATTCCCTCTCAGGATAGTTTCTTCACATATTTAATCCACTCCATAAACTTTAGATAAAAAATCATAAACCAGGAGGCCAGATATTAAGATCAGTAAAGGAAGAACTTGCTCCTTTCTCTTCCTTACCTGAGACACAGACAGGACATCAACCCCACTCCACCCCTCACACCCCTCCAGCTATGATGTGCTTCTAGGCAACTTCCCGTACTGTAATACTCTGGAAGGAAGGAATGACTCCCTGCATGGGGAGAAAAGAGCAAAGAAGAAAAATCAGAATGCTAAGTAGGGGATTCTGAGGCTTTCAAGAAATAAAGTCTTTTCAAGTCAGCATCCTTTAATACTAGCAATAGCTGCTGAGAGGAGGGGAAGTCCACAAGGCAAGAAATTCAAACAGGCCTGGGGGTTTCACTATGAGAGAAACTTACTTCCCCTTTCAAAGTAAAAGGGAAGACTCAGATTTTTTCACCGCGGCAGGGTCATGCTGTGTATATAATCAAACAGACAGCACTGGCCCCATAACCAAACAGACGAAAGAGGGAGGCAGGCGAGCGCATGTGAAAACAGAACCCTGCTCTGCCCGGGAGGGTGACATCAGCATTTAGTGCCTCGGGGGACAGGAGGCAAATGAGGTTAAGACTCCATCCAAAGGGAAACGCAATTATCTGTTAGTTTCCCTGGGGCTTCTAATCCCTGGCTTCCTTCCCAGGGCTGTGAGAACTGCCCGCAGTGTCCTCTCCCCAGGTTTCTGTTTCCCCTAAATGCCCCATCTAGTCATAAACGCCCCTTCGGTCGTAAACGTGTTTTCTCTCAGCCTTGTCTGGACAATTTCCAATAGGAGGCCTGGGAAACAAGCGAGCAACGCGCCTCACCTGAGGGCGTCGGCCCCAGCATTCAGGCCCAAGGAACCGGAGGAAGTTCGCCACCTCCGGATAAAAAAAATTAGACTGGACCTCGAGTGACTCCTAAATGACCCCAGCACCTCCTCCTCTCGTTCGGTAGACTTCCGTCCCAGTCACGGCGACCCAAGGCCGAACGACCCTCCTAGACCTGGCCAGGCCCCTCCGAGGCCAACAGTCCCGCCGGCCTCAGCCCAAGCCTCGCGTGGAAGCTGCAAAGCAGACCCCGCTCCCGGCGTCCTTTGGGGAAGCGCCACCCCCTCGGGTTGGGAGGTGAGGGTCGAGGGGACACGCAGGGGGCAGAGGGGAGAGATCCCGAGGCGCACAGCCACTACCTTTCTTCTCGACGTGCTTCACGGTGGGAGCGGCGCAGGTAGCGGAAACACCAGCAGGGCCACCAGCAGAGCAAGATGCTCCGGCTGCGGCGGCAGCTTCCCCACCGAAGGTTCTGTAAACTGACTGGCTGGGCATGCGCCGTGTGCTTACACCTGATGAGCCCAGAAGCGCGCAGGGCGGAGCCAGGCCGGGGGCCTCGGTTCCCTCACTGGTTCCCTGCGCACGTGTTAACTGTAGGCCTACTGATGCACACGTGTTAACTGTGCGCCTACTGAGTGCCAGGCACTGCGCTCGGCACTGCGCGCCGGCATGGACCCTCACAAGCCTTCCCTGTTCTAGTGGTGGAAGGCGATGTTCACCGTAAGATAGCAGATAACGTAACATTGCCTTGCATGTCCTTTGAATGAGGAGAGGCGCATAGTGCCATGAAATCACATGGTGGGGGACCTGACCAAGTCTGGGGATCAGGGAAGTCTCCCCAGGGGACATGCTAACCTGGAAATCTAAGGTGGGTAAATTACTAAGCAGTAGGATAGGGAGGCAGATTAGGCACAGCATTCCAGGCAGGGAATAGCATGAGCAAAAGGAGTGTGATGGGAAGAAGCATTGCCCCTCTGAGGAACTGAAGGAGGAAAAGGAGAGTTCGTGGAGCAGAGAGTTATGCAAGAAGAGACTTGAAAGGTGGGCAAGGGCAGACCATTCTAGGCCTTGTTCTTTTTATTTATTTTTTTCTTTTTGCGGTACGCGGGCCTCTCACTGTTGTGGCCTCTACCATTGCGGAGCACAGGCTCCTGACGCGCAGGCTCAGCGGCCATGGCTCATGGGCCTGGCCGCTACCGCGGCATGTAGGGATCTTCCCGGACCGGGGCACGAACCCGTGTCCCCTACATCGGCAGGCGGACTCTCAACCACTGCACCACCAGGGAAGCCCTAGGCCTTGTTCTTTATCCTAAGAAGGTTCCATCTAACTCTCTTTGCTAGAAAAAATGGTCACTAGCTCTATGGTGTTTTGCAGTTGAAATGCCTTGTTGCCATTAATTTCACCAACCTGTGAGGTTAGTAATAGTTTTCTCAGCTGAGGGAACTGAGGCTCATAGAAGTTAAGTATTTGGCACACAGATGTTAAGTAGTAAGGCTGGGACCTGAACCCAGCTCCACCCTACCCATGGTCACAGTCATTACCAAAAATTAAACATAAACAAATGAATAAGCTGTGTCAAAGATCACCACAAGTTTTCTTCAAAAATAATTCTTAATATTGTATTTAAGCATAATAATCCATCTAGAAACCAGTCCAAAAATGTGCATTGTGTAACAGAAAATGCTAGTATCTGTTCCCCTCCTACTCTACAGCGTGCATTCTCAATGCGGGGGAGGAAGGATTGCCCTCAAGGGGACAGAAAATTGGTTCCTTCAGGGGCTAAAAAATCTTAGATATTACAATGACTTATGGTCCACCAAAGTTCAACCCTACCCAACAAAATTTTATTTCTTAATTAATTTTTCTCTTTAAGAAGAAAGTAAATTAAATTTAGATTTATGTTAATTTAAATTTGATCTAATTTATCTCAGGAGAAGCAATTATGAAAAAAAAGTTTGAGAAACACTGTTCTACAGTATTGGAACCCTCAAATTTTAGTGGATCAACCGGAATAAAGATCACATTTCTTAACTTTCCCTGCAGCTAGCTGTGGCCATGTGAATAAATTCTTGTCCAGGGTATGGACAAGTGATAAGTGAAGAAATGAGAGGCATGCCCTTTTTCTGCCTACCCACCAAGCTGTACTTTGAAAGTGGACATGGTGGCAAGCCCCCGTTGGCCACATGCATGAGGGCAGCAATGTAGAGATGGTGATAAAGCAGCAAGATAGAAGGAGCCTGGGAGACCTCATGGAGCTCTCAGAACCACCGTATAAGCCCTAGTCACCTGCCTCTGTTCGGGGAAACACACTTTTATCTAGTTAGCCACTATTAATTTGGATTTTCATTACGTGCAACTGATCCCTTACTCATAATATTTTATTGTGGTAAAAAACATGTAGCATCAAATTTACCCTCTGAACCATTTCTAAATACGCAGTTCAGTAGTGTTAAGTATATTCACATTATTGTATAACACATCTCTAGAACTTTTTCATCTTGCAACACTGAAACCCTAAACCCACTAAGGATTAATTTCATCTCACCCTTTCCCCCAGCCCTTGACACCCACCTTTCTACTTTCTGTTTCTAAGATTTGACTTTAGATACTTCCTGTGACTATTTGTTCTTTTGTGACTGGTTTATTTTGCTGAGCATAATATTCTCAAGCTTCATCCATGTTGTAGCATGTGACAAGATTTCCTTCTTTTTTAAGGCTGCATAATATTACATTGCATGTATATACAACGTTTTCTTTATCCATTCATCTGTCAATGGACATTTGGGTTGCTTCATTTCTTAGCTATTGTGAATAATGCTGCCATGAACATGGGTGTGCAAATATCTCTTTGAGATCCTGCTTTGAATTCTTTTGAACATATTCCCAGAAGTGGGATTGTTGGATCATATGGTAATTCTATTTTTGATTTTTGAGAACCCTCTAATTTTTTAAGGAACCTCTATATTGTTTTCCATAATGGCTGCATCATTTTACATTCCCACCAACAGTGCACAAGGGTTCCAACTTTTCCACATCCTCGCCAACACTTGTTATTTTCTGGGTTGTTTTTTTTTTTTGCAGTACATGGGCCTCTCATTGTTGTGGCCTCTCCCGTTACGGAGCACAGGCTCTGGACACGCAGGCTCAGCGGCCATGGCTCACGGGCCCAGCCGCTCCGTGGCATGTGGGATCCTCCCAGACCGGGGCACGAACCCGTGTCCCCTGCATCGGCAGGCGGACTCTCAACCACTGCACCACCAGGGAAGTCCCTATTTTCTGTTTTTTGATAGTGGCATCCTGGTGTCTATGAGGTGACAACTTGTGGGAAGCAGTCAGCCATGAGAGCAGGCTGCGGACGTGCCAGGCATGCTGCCGCTGCTCGAAGGGACTGTCCCTACTTGTTCCCCTCCTTCTTCCATTCCATGGGAGATAAATTACCAGGGTCCAGAGATCAGAAAGAATGTAAAATGAGACAAGCAAAGCTGTCTCCCCCCTGCACTTGCAGGTTATTTTTGATGATTCTGGGTTTATGGGTTTTCTCCCAGGGAAGTTAACCTTGAGCAGAGACAGTCTTCAGATAATGTAAACCACCGTCTGGCAACCTTCCCTTTTCTAGTCTATATAATCTGCAACTGTAGCACAATAAAATTTGCCTTGCAACCAGCAGTAGTCTTGGTCCTTCTGACCCCATTTGTCGATGCTATTTCGGTCCTTACCCCTTCCCTTCTGGCTCTGATTGGTTTGGTCTTCTTCGTTCGGCTCGTCTTCGGCAATAACTCATTGTGGTTTTGATTTGCATTTCCCTAACAATTAGTGACGTTGAACTTTTTTCATGTGCTTATTGCCCATTTGTATATCTTCTTTAGAGGAATGTGTATTCGAGTCTGCCCATTTTTTAATCAGGTTATTTGGATTTTGTTGTTGTAGAAGTTCCATATAATATTAACTCCTTATCAGATATATGTTTTGCTCCCATTCCATAGGTTGCTTTTTCACTGTTGATTGTTTTCTTTGATACACAGAAGTTTTAAAGTTTGATGTAGTACCCATTGTCTATTTTCAACTGATCCATTATTCTATCTATTTAAAAAAATAATAATCTGTAGCAGCAATGACATAAAAAACAAAAAGAGCCTACCACAGTAGGAAATTACCTAGTCCCTGAATTAATTAAGATGCCTTTTAATGTATTTTGATTGTTTAAGATTGTTGGGTAAGCAATATAAGAAAAAATAAATGTGGCCATATATTATACATAAAGATATTCTACAAATAGTAAGAAAATTTGAAGAGTGTTTTACTTATCTGGACTTTAATATTTCCCATCTGGAAACCACATCTCCAGCCCTTCTTGTATGATGTTATTATATTCATTATATAACTTATTCTTCATCCAGGTGAGCAGCTGTGAGTGTGCTAAAGGCTGCCAGTGATGATGGTTTCACATCTCTTATGATAAACTACCCATTTATGTGAAATGGAAAGATATAAAGCATGCAGAAATTCCCTTGGATCAGAGAGTAGGGTTTCCCCCAGCACAATTAAGTTTGTGGTCAGTTTAGCTGGATCAGCTAAGACAACCAGCCAATCAGATTTTAGGAGGGAAACGGATTTCCTAAATAAATATGATTTCCAAGAGCATGTTCTCTACAGAATTTCTCAGGCTTAAAATCAAATACAGGAGTGACTCAGTAGAACAAATACAGGAACAACTCCATTCTACCACTATGAAGAGAAGTGGTGTTTCTCTCCTTTTGGGTATCATCTTCCTGACTCGGATTGGAGTTCAAGGTAAGGGATTCTGAGTTATATTGGGTTAGTAAAGTCAGAGATGTGAACTGCTAGAAAAGTCTCTTGATTTGCCAGTAAGGGTAACTGCTTTGTGTGCATCAGAAAGTGAGGTGAGTCAGTTGTTGTCAGTTATCCAAAGTTCATATCTTGGACCTGCCAAGTCAAATACAAGTCTTCTCAGTCCACGTGTGTGAATTCCTGGCACAGAGTGTTCAATAAATGTTTGTTGAGCTGGGTGATAATGAGATGGAAGACTTTGTCTCCTAAATTATTTTTGTCACCCTGACAGTGTTTCTTGATCAGTATGTCTGTGGTTAACAAATTAAGTATCCAATAATCAGAGAGGTTGTCCCTAATCTGTTTACTAACTTCCTTTGTTATTTGGGGCAAATTAATGAACTTTTCTAGACTTCAGTTTCCTCAGCTGTAAAATGGAAATTTTATAGTTATGCTTTTTCTACCTACTATACAATGTATGGCATATAGGAAGTACTGAGTAAATGTATGTTGAATAAATGAAAAAATTAAGGAATGAAGATAGTGTATTTTAAAGAATTTTCAAAAGTTTAAAGTACTACTGAAAACCAAGGCAGTGGGAAAGATCAGGATGGTGGTGGTAATTAGTTATTGTAAGTGGAGCTTTTTGTTGAAACGAGTACCAACTCCATTTCACTAAGGTCAGATAAAAAATGGCTTTGGGAGTTGCTTGAGATACTATGGTCTGCATAGCACACATGAATTAGGTATCTGTGTATCTGACCTGTGATAGACATTTATTGAATATTATAAAAATCCCTTTTCCTAAGGTTGTAAAATATGGTAGTTAAGAGTAATGCCTTTGGACCCAAAGAAACCTGTGCTGAGACCCTGCACTTGTCCCCTAAAAGCTGAAAGGCTTTGTTTTTTACTTAACTTCTCTGAACCTTGGATTCTTTATCTATAAAACGGAGATAACACCTACTCAAAATCTCGTGGTAATGATTAACAGACACTCAGTAAGTGATAGTAATAATCACGACTAAGTCAAATGTATCATTTGGGTGGATCGCCTAAATTGAGACATTGCTCTAAATCGATGTTCTCTACCTCTCTTTTTCCCTTAGGAACTCCAACAATGAGGAATGGACGCTGTTCCTGCATCAACACCAGCCCAGGGACGATCCATTCAAAATCCTTAAAGGACCTTAAACAATTTGCCCCAAGCCCTTCTTGTGAGAAAACTGAAATCATGTAAGTAAAAACTCATCCAACACATATGCTCCAGCAATAAGTTTAGTGTGAGTATTACCCTCAGAATACTTGCCCATTCAGACACTTAAAACGCAGACAGTTGCCCCTCCATAAATCCAGTCTACTTCTTCCTTTTCTTCTAAAAAAACAAGCAATTTCTGGTAGAGGTTAGGAACCAAAGATGACATGTTCATTGTAGAAAATGTTTAATGTAAATGACCCAAAAGAAGAAATTAAAAATCGTCTATAATCCTACCATTTAGTGATAGGTAGTGTTAATCTCTCTACATATAGTCTTCCAAATCTCCCTCATTGGCTTTGTGTGTACATATATAGATGCTATATATATATATATATATTTATACACACAATATATGTGCACAAAAATAAAATCATACACTACATACTGTTTTGTAATCTGCTTTTACATTAACACTATATAATGAACGCTTCCTGTCAGTAAATCTTCCGTAATAACATCATTTTTTCCTAATAATGTCAATTTTAATGGCCAAATTTTATTCTATCATGTGGATGTACCATAATCTATATGACCAACACCTAAATGTAGGTTATTTCCAATTTTTTTGCTATTGAAAACAAACTGCTATTGTAGCAATATTGTGTCTTTAATTCTTTCCTATTAGTAATACCTTTCTAGAGATTAGAATTGCTAGATTAAAGGATATGCCTATTGTAAGTTTTTTGAAAACTAAATCAAGGATGATGTATAGAATGACTACTCTTATTCTTAGATTAGACAGAAATTAAAGAAAAAAGTCTTTAAATTGTTCCTGGAGAGTCTGATGTAATTTTAAAAATTCAACCAGCCTGTTCATCTTGTCTTAGGAAAACATTTTATTTATGTTTTAAGTTGTTTCACTAGAAAATTTAGCAAAATTCATGCTCATTTTCATTGTTTTGGGGGAAAAGAAAGTAGATATATTGGCAACTTGTCTATTTTATATTTTCACTTAAACATAAATAGCTTTTTCCATCATAACAGAACTAATATTATCTTTAGATTTAACTTTCTCCTATTGCATATACCTGTTGGATTTTTTAAACTTAGAGTTATGTGCTATCCTAGAAATGTATCTAAGTCCCCTCAGTCACTTAAAAAATGAAAAGGCAGGAAAAAGACTGGAAGTCTCAGATGTTTATAGTGATGACACAAATACAATTTTAATTGGGGAACTGAATTCTGTGGATAAGATGAAGCATTTAAATTATTAAAAGTAAAAAAAAAATCTTGTCGCTATTTCTTTGGTAGTGCTACAATGAAGAATGGGGATCAAACCTGTCTAAACCCAGATTCAACAGATGTGAAAGAATTGGTTAAAAAGTGGGAGAAACAGGTTGGTGAAAAAAAGGAACAAAATTTTCTTTCTTTTAGAAATTAACTTTGAAAGACAAAGAATCATGTAGTTCCTTTAAGGA
Organism: Monodon monoceros; assembly: GCF_005190385.1. Classification (NCBI taxonomy): domain Eukaryota; kingdom Metazoa; phylum Chordata; class Mammalia; order Artiodactyla; family Monodontidae; genus Monodon; species Monodon monoceros. The sequence goes on from NW_021703777.1 coordinate 46,041,568, forward strand.
TACGTTCTTCATTCATGTTATTGTGCTCCTATTTTTTTCATAGAATGATGTCATCACCTTGAGGTGTAATGGTAGTCCTGCTTACAGTATCACTTGTCTATCTCTCCCACTAGAATGTGTGTTCCATGAGGGTAGGCAGCTTGTCTTTCTTATCCAATACAATAAATGTGTATTGAATGGTAGACAGTGAGGATAGAAAGGATATAAGGTAGGGAATTCCATGGTGGTCCAGTGGTTAGGACTTGGCACTTTCACTGCCAGGGCCCGGGTTTAATCCCTGGTTGGAGAACTACCACATGGCACAACCAAAAAAATAAAAAATAAAGGTAATAAAGTCCCTTCCTGCTGTAGCAAATTTGCTAACAATTAATTATAGTACAATGTGAAAAATATAAAATAAATATATGCACAAGAATCTTGAAGATAATAGAAGAAGGAGTAATTAACTTTGCCAGAGGTGAGGGGACAGGAAGAAAGGGTTAAGGAAGACTTTTTATATCAAGTGGCATTTGATTAGGGTCTTGAAGGATAAGTAGTTCACCAGGAGGGTAAGGGCAGCATGAAAAAAACGACTAGAATCATGAGAGAGCTCACTGTGCTCCAGGAACCTCGGGTAATGTGGCTGGAGTTTGTGCAGAGGGAGTGAAGGAATTGAGACAGAAAAGTAGACCAGGAAAGGGGGAAGAATCCTGCATGATGTGCTAAAGGGTTAAGTTTGAAGAGGGCCACAGAATATGTAGTGGGCACTTGGTTCTGGACTCTGACAGACTAGCAGTTCTGCCACATACTAGCTGTGCAACTTTGGGCAAGTCACCCGCTCCGAGCCTCGGTCTCCTCATCTGTAAACATTGGATGATAATAGTACCAACCTCAGAAAACTATAGTTGGGACAGGTGGGTCATAAGCAAGATTGCAGTGGGGGTAGTAATGAGCCCAGAAAACGGACAGAAGAGAACCAGTCAGAAGGCTACTGCCTCCTCATCAAAGTGAGTGAAATAGAATCAAAAAGAGCCCCTCTGAGACTGAAGCAACTTTAAACCGGTTCTGAGGATAAAGAAAGACCACAGTCTGGAGAGTCCAAATATAATATAAGGAAGGAAAAATGGTAAGATAGAGAAACATTACCCTTTTTTTTCTGTCTCCTCACAGGTCAACCAAAAAAAAAAGCAAAAAAAAGGGAGAAAATATAAAAAAACCAAGAAAGTTCCAAAAGTTAAAAAATCTCTACATCCTCCTCAAAAGAAGACTACATGAGATACCATTTTACCAGAAAGTATTTTGTGTTAAAAAGTTTCTTTCTAACTATACTGAAATAATTCCAAAAAGGGATGGCATCTTAATACATAAGCTTGTTGATTTGAACTAGAACATTTAAAGCATTATTTTGAAATTGTAATTAAAGGTAGAAAGTTGCTTTTAAAATCCAGATGTGAAGAATTGTTAGAGGCTAGAGCTTGTCTTTGTTCTTCCACCTCTGACCAGCTGAATTTCATCATGCTTAAGCCCACAATCTCAGTAACGCCCACATCTGGACAAATGTCCTCACAACCGCATCCCACACACAACAGCTGCCTGCAAGAACAGCTGTAGGCTTCCCAGGACTCCAGAGAATATCCTGAGGCACACATCAGCAGGCCCCAGCCTGGGAACATGCTGGTAAGCGGAGCAGTTTGGAATCGAGCTGGACCTCACCAAGCTGCCATAGCCATCAGCATCTGTATTTGAATCTGCCTGTGGGCCTCTCATACAATGCATCTGAGATACTCGTGCTGTGTATAACTGTACCATTTATATATACATGTACACTCTCTAAGCAAATAATTAAGTGCAAAGCAGTATTGACATATATACCCTGTAGTCTGAAATATTTTCTTTGTTAAAAGACAATGCTATCAATAAATGCACCACTGATCAGAAAACAAGTCTTGATTTTTTAATGTCTCAGACATGTACCTCAACTATTGCACGTGTAACAATAATTCTCATGCGTCCTTATTCATTTGGTTTCATCTCAAATAAAGTGTAATTGAGATAAAGACATGGAAGCTCTTTAAAGTGCTCTTTGGAGACATAAAAAAACTTCAGCGTAAAATTTGACAATACCTTATAACAACATTGACTTACAAGAGTTTATGCGGTATGCAATTTATTTCCTAATCCTCAAGGGCAATGCTATTCCAATAAGAATATACCCAGGAGACCAAAAATGTCCTGACTCTTTTCCATAACCTAAAAATATATATGTTTAAATATTATAAAGCCTCAAGTAGTTATGGAGACCCAAACATAGGATAAGTTATTCCAGAGTCCAGAAAACTTGGGCTGGAGGTATTATGCAGTATGGAGTCTCTAAGAAGGTTGGGAGTGGACAGAGAATACCAGCCTTGTACGTTTGAGATACACTTGAGAGGCCAGATATGTGTGATATTTGAGCAGGTAGCAGCTCCTGATGGTGAACATGACAAAGCCCACAAGGACCTTAACCCGAGACACAGCAGTATGCTGTGGAGAGAGCTAAGATTCTGGCTTCTGAGATATCTGAGTTAAGATCAATCCCACCACTTATTAGCTGTGTGACCTTGGCTCAAGCACACTTTTTAACCTCCCTGTACACAAAGTTCCTCCTCCAGGATTGTTGTGAGGAACAGGCCCAGCATAGATCTTGGTGCATAGCAAGTCCTCAGGGTCAGTCCCAACCTCCCCCGACCATTTACCTCTGCTGCACTTTCTTCGCAACAGAGGGTGTTTCACATCTCATACACACAGAGAAATGTTTCCAGGACTGAAAAAATAGGTTGGAGAAATGAGATCAAAAGCCTGCCTGACCAGTTCTCTGTATCTATATTTTTATACCCATAGTCCAGACCATCATTGTCTCTTTTTTTTTTTTTTTTGGCGGTACGCGGGCCTCTCACTGTTGTGGCCTCTCCCGTTGCGGAGCACAGGCTCCGGACGCGCAGGCTCAGCGGCCATGGCTCACGGGCCCAGATCTCACGTGGGATCTTCCCGGACCGGGGCACGAACCTGTGTCCCCTGCATCGGCAGGCGGACTCTCAACCACTGCACCACCAGGGAAGCCCGGCCATTACTCTTGATTAGATCTAGTGACAGACACGGTGGATCCTGTGGATCCCAGCTTGCACTTGCTCTCCTCTGAGTTCACTTTGTCTTCATGACTGGTGGCCTTGTGACCAACAATGGTCCCAGGTCCTCCACCAGATGCTTGGAAGTGGACCTAGAGAGGCAGTAGTTACATAGAAGCAATAGCTTCCCATAGGTCCCTAGCAGTCCCAGTTTGGCAGCTGGACAGTCTTAGCTTCTCGGATTTTTCTCACAAACTCTTATGTGTATAACTGTACCAGTGCTTCTGAAGGTTTGGTCAGTGAATCTTTCTCCAGTCCCTTGACTTATCCTCCCAGACTTTCATTTCCCAAGATCCTCCCTCATCTGTGTAACATCTGATTCCTATAGTAAATCCTCTAATCCCTTAATATTCAGAGCGACTCTGCTTCCCTAACTGATACACCTGTGCCTGAAGCACTCTTCTTTGCACAGCTGTTCTTGCCTCTTCATTTGAATTTCAGCTTCAATGTCACTTCACAGTCTCCTTCCCTTATCACCCTTAGTGAAATAACCATCCTCTCCCCAGACCCTGTCTGTTGTAGTGCTTTCCAAAGTGGGATGTGTACACCCTATGGGGTAGATAAAATTAGAGTATTTATAACATATTTTGTCTGAAAAATAAGAAAGAAGTGAAGATTTACTATAAATCTGAAGTCAGCAATTGATACTGGCAGCTTCACTCAATGCATTTGTCAGGTGAGCCTGTGTCACATACAGATTTCCTGTGGAAAAAGTGAGACTTCCTTACCTGGGAGGGATTGACATGCACCCTCATTCAGTCACTTCCTTCACTTTGCAACAATGGGTTGCCACTTATGTGGGCAAAGTCCTCTATGGCTAACTCTAAACTAGAACCAGGATCATGGGGATAATAAGACAGACTGCTAACTAAGCCAATCTTGACAAAATGGGCAAGTGGCTTTAAAAGATTCCTAAGGGGACTTCCCTGGTGGTCCAATGGTTAAGACTCCATGCTCCCAATGCTGGGGGCCCGGGGTCAATCCCTGGTCAGGGAACTAGATCCCACATGCATGCCACAACTAAGACCTGACGCAGCCAAATAAATAAATAAATATTTTTAAAAAAGAAAAAGATTCCTACTAAGGAATTCATGTGGAAGATAATAATAATGCAAACAAACTAACAAAAGAATAAAACATCCATACAGGGGATGCCTGTTCCAATTTTACCTAGAAGGCACACGATTTTTAAAAATCTGGTAGCTGTGGTCTGTTTCATTCTCCCTTATCAGATAAATCAATCTAACTTCATCACAATCTGAAATTATCTTTTAAAAATATTTATATAGCTATTTCCTGTCCCCCACCCCACCACAAACAATAATTTTCTTGACTACAGAAAAGTTTATTCTCTTCACCACTGCATCTATAGTGTCTAGAGCAGTGCCTGGTACTTAGGAAGCACTTAATAGGTATTTTTTCAGTTGATTGACATATGCTTTACCCTAAATTTTCTTTCATGTCTTTTCCAAATCAATCTGAACTACTCTTGTCATGACATCTAAACTTACCATGCTCACTTCCGCCTTCAGCTTTGCTCATGCTCTTTTATTTACCTGCTCCACTCACCTCCCACCCCCATCTAACTGATTCCCACCTATATATGATTCAAGTCTTGCTTTTCCATCCCAGAATGCTCCCAGTCACACTGAATTCCTCTCCCTGTGACTGCCCTGTTGTAAAGTGACCTTAACTCTTAGGAATTGTTCTCTGATTTAAAATTTAAATTATTTTGCTATACCAGAAAGCAGTTTGTATTGGAACAAATTTTATATATTAGAGCAATGGGTAATCAGTGAAAATATTAAATCTGTAAGCTATACGTTTAAATTGAAATGCCAGTGATCTCTTGGTCAGTTAATTAGGAGAAAGCTATTTGAGGTTTCTTTATCCCTCCTAGGAAGATGCAAAGTTGCTTTCTTATTAGAAAGGAAGATAAGGAGAGAAACTGCAATCATAGGTGCTTTAGAATACGGTCACTGTTTTTTGGCTGGTATAGAGAGGATGAAATTAGGTGAGAAGGGAGAACAAGCAACCTTTCTTACATATAATGAGTTAATTAGCTTCCAGGCAGTCACCTGAGGCATTTTGAGGCAAGTTAATTTAAAGTTCCCAGGAGAGTTTTTGATCCTACTTTTTTTGTGTGTGTGTGGTACGCGGGCCTTTCACTGTTGCGGCCTCTCCCGTTGTGGAGCACAGGCTCCAGACGCGCAGGCTCAGCGGCCATGGCTCATGGGCCCAGCCACTCCGCGGCATGTGGGATCTTCCCAGACCGGGGCACGAACCCGTGTCCCCTGCACCGGCAGGCGGACTCTCAACCACTGTGCCACCAGGGAAGCCCGATCCTACATTTTAAGGAAGTAAGTAAATCACAAATGAGTAATCAAACCTAAGTGTGTGAATGAGAGTGTGGACTGGGGCAAATTGGTAAAAGATTACAGGAGAACGTGTCAAGTTCTATAATACATAACTATTTGCTTTCTTTAAAAGTTTGCTATATAATGGACTTCCCTGGTGGCACAGTGCTTTACAATCCACCTGCCAATGCAGGGGACACGGGTTCGAGCCCTGGTCTGGGAAGATCCCACATGCCACAGAGCAACTAAGCCCGTGCGCCACCACTACTGAACCTTCGCTCTAGAGCCCGCGAGCCACAACTACTGAGCCCACGTGCCACAACTACTGCGGCCTGCACACCTAGAGCCCACACTCTGCAACAAGAGAAGCCACCGCAATGAGAAGCCCGCGCACCGCAATGAACAGTAGCCCCCGCTCGCTGCAACTAGAGAAAGCCCGTGCGCAGCAATGAAGACCTGACACAGCCATAAATAAATAAATAAATTTATTTATTTAAAAAAGACAAGTTTGCTATACAAATTTTAAAATCTCATCCTTTAAATATACTATTTCACTTTACTCTTTCGAGTTGACTATTTTCATAAGGAATTTTTTTGCTTAAAAAAAAGAAAAAAGTTGCTGGGACCTCTATCTTCAGGGAATGAGGCCATGGCCTCTGTCTTCTGTGTAGAGTGTAGGACCAAGTGGGCCCAGTCACCTACCATCAGCTTTCCTTAACCATCTGAGTAGACAACCTGAACTTCCAATAGAAGGAGGAACTAACATCAAAACTATAAGTGTGAGAGGAGAAATGACAAAGTAAATTATTAACAGAGAGGGAAAAAGTGTTGTTACTTAGAAAGAGTAATGCCAGCAATCACTTCTACAGTATTAAAAGCAGCAGAACATACCTCAAGGCAGATGTCTCTTGTTTGGAGACTTTGATTAGGGCCAGACTGGCTGGGAGTTTTTATGGAATAGAAGTTAAAGCAAATGCAAGCTAAATTTCCCTGAATAGTAAGGGAATAGAAATGACCTCTGGCAGCTAGGGAGGGTGTTGGGAATTCTGAAACAGCAAAAAGAGAGACAGAAGAAGGAGATGGGAGTAAAATGCCACTGTAAAAATGACAGCAGGCTGGAGTAAAGGTAGAGAAGACCAATGAGAAATTTCCTGTGGTGGGATGACCAGCTTGCTTGCTTGCTTGCTTTTCTTTTTTTTATATATAATTTTTATTGGAGTATAGTTGATTTACTTACTATACTTACTTTATTTATAGTTAATTAAATATAAATGGAAGTTGGAGCAGTATATGACTACATACCCACCAAAATGGCTAAAACTGATAAAACAGACAATATGGCTTGTCTATGACAGTGCACAGCAACAGGAACTCTCATACACTGTTAGTGGGGACAAAAATTGCTATTCCGTTTTGGTAAAACTATTTAGAATTAACCAAAAAGTTGAACATCTAAGGGATGACCAGCTTTAAAACACTGCTGTGTAACAGTTTGGTTTTTTAAAAATTTTATTGGAGTATAGTTGATTTACAATGTTGTGTTAGTTTCGGGTATACAGCAAAGTGAATCAGTTATATATATATATATATACATATATCCACTCTTTTTTTTTTTTTTAAGATTCTTTTCCCATACTGTATAGGCCATTACACAGTATTGAGTAGAGTTCCCTGTGCTGTATAGCAGGCTTTTACTGGTTATCTATTTTATATATAGTAGTGTGTACATGTCAATCCCAATCTCCCAGTTTATCCCTCCCTGCCTTACACATTCAGTTTTAAATGCCAGCCTGGCTGGGACTCTGAAAATATTGGGAAAGATTTTAGATTTCTAATAATTGGGGGAATTAAGTCACTTTATTTGGATATTGAAGGTAACTCCAGACAAACAGAACTTTGGGCTGCTTGGGTTATGTGGCAGCCATGGAGATGTGCTGCTTGGATCACCCTTCAACAAAGAACTTACTGTTCAGCTGCAATAAGGGTGGTTAGCTGACCACATCCAACAGCAGCACCTTGGACTCACCCCAGATTTGGGACCACGCTCTTACTGGGCAGCCTCCAGCCAATGACTGAGTATAGAAGAAATACTAGGGCCTGGCCATTTACGCCCAGATGGGCAGTCTTTCATCAGGAGCTCCCCACTGGATTGACTAAAACTTTGACAGATCTGTATCCAAGTCTGAGGCAGTCTCTGCTCAATTCTGCTTCCTCCCACTTTTATTTTTATAAAGGGTCCCACCAATAAACCTCTTGCACATCTGATTCTGTCTCAGTGCCTGCTTCCCAGAGAGCCCAAATGACACAGGTTACATATAATATACTTTTTATTTTAATCAATAAGTATTAGCTGCTATTATCTTTATGATTATCTCCTATAACCCCAAACACATACTTTTAACACTGGGAGAAACCTTCCAGAAGGAAGGACAGCCAAGAGCCTCAAAACCAAGAGACTGGAAGATATTTCTGATCCTGCCACTCATGAGCCATGTAGCCTTTTTTAAAAAAATTTTTTTCCCTTTTTTTTGGCGGCTCCTCGTAGCATGCAGGATCTTAGTTCCCCGACCAGGGATCGAACCCATGCCCCATGCAGTGGGATCGGGGAGTCCTAACCACTGGACCACCAGGGAATTTCCAATGGGCTGTGTAGCCTTAAGTCTCATGGCCTCTTCTTCATCTGCAAACTGAAGCATGAGAGACTATGATCTCTAAGGTTTCTCTAAGGGCTCCCCAAACATGATCTCTTTTCAGCTTTCTGCCCAGCACACCACAGTTTTTGCTAATTGGATACCTTAACTTGACCACCTTTTACAATGATGTTCCCTGTACTCCTTTAAATACACTTGTATTTTAAGATAAACTGCCATGGGGAACTAGTTTAGGACTGCCGAAATGTGAAAAGCCCACTTCTCCAGTCTTAGATTATTTTGATAACATGAGATGGAAATTAGAAGACTCCAAAAAGGTTTCGTTCTTTCTTTATTCCCTATCAAGAGCAATGCCAAGTAATGTCCAGGTAGTTCTCACATTGCCCTACCTTTCTGCCTGCAGGTGGGATTTTCCAATTGTCCAGTTACCCCTGTGGGTCCCTCAGGTTGGGGACAGCCAAAAGCAGGGATGTTATTCCTTTTGTAACTGAGTCTCTGAGGATATAACCAGGAGAACGTTTCAGGGGAGGAGAGAGAGGTGGTTTTACCACTTTTATTTATTTCCTGAAATAAATAAGATCCTCGAGGTTGTAGATCCTCGAGGACATCCCTCCACAACTTTCATGTCATTTGGGTTACAGAGGAACAGCTTTCTTCCTAAAAATTTATAGAAATTTTTAAAAAAGCAAGCAAGCATGATTTATAAGCAAAGAAAGAAACAGGGGATTTACACACATTATGTGTTCTCTCCCCTTATTGTAACTTGTCTTTTGAAAAAGGACCCCAAAATCTTATATCTTGCTTAAAAACTTTAAAAATACCATCCACAGCCTACCCTATTTCCCATGAAATAGAAAAATTATGTACTGGTATCAGGAGATTTGGGGCCCCAAGAGGGAAAATTTCTTAATCAGTGAAAATCAGGAACACCCAAAGTCAATCACATTGATAGTCTTACACAGTCTAAATTAATCCAGCAGTAACAGTAGATTTTTACAGAATAAGGCAGTGAACAGCATCAGGTTCAGCTGGCACACCCAAGAAACCTGGCGAAAGGATAAAAGCAAGTCTTTGTTTCTGTTACCCATTATGAGATTAAATGGTGCTACAATGTGCAGTGGTCTACCTACAAAGGAGCTGGTTATCTCCTCTCTATTCACAAAATCATTCGCTCAAAGCCAACTGAAATCATGCTCTCAGGTTTTAAGTGTAACCACACAGAAGATATAAACCATTAGCTGGTTCTTGAGAAACATTTTGACTTTAAGACCTTGGCTACGGTGGTTTAAGAGAAAAAATCCAAGAAAGTTGATGGAATTAGTCCCTATTGAATCTGGGGTTGATAGATTTGTCCAAAGGCCGACCCAATAGTCCTCACTCTCCACAAGGAGGAAAGGGTAGATGGAATTATGGATAAACTCACAATAAAGCTGGAAAAAGAGGAGGGAAAAGAAAGAACAATAAAAAAATTAAAAAGAACCAATGAAAATATGAAAACTAAAATTTCTTCCAATACCAGTTTCCTGCTGAGTTTGTATGTAGTCATTTTGTCAAATGGTGTAATTTTCCTGTTAAAAAGAAAAGCATGAGCTCCCTCCAGTGGCTAATCTAACAATTAAAAAAAATTTTAATTAGAAAAGAACGGACACATGCCTTTCTTTTCTGAACACAGTCACCACCATTGGTTTCTAATGAGAAAGACAATAACTAGAATTCACGTGTTAGTCACTCACTGATTTTGAGACAAATTTTGTCTGTGGATAGCTAAGATATTTTAAGTTCTTTAATAAATCACACAATTGAAGAATTGGAAGACTAGAAATTGTTTATTCACTCCTTCAACAAATATTAACTGATTACCTACTATGTGCCATGCATTGCTCCAAGTGTTGAGTATAGAGCAGTGAACAAGAAAAGGGACTTATTAAACTCATATTCTAGCACAGAAAGACAGACAGCAAACAATTAAGCTAGTGAATACATATTATGCCAGAGGCTTACAAGGGTAATGGAAGAAATAAAGCAGGAAGTGTGGGGTGGGAGGCAGGATGGGAGGTCAGGCAAAGCCTCCCTAGTAAGATGTCACTTGAGCAGAGAGCAGGAAAGTGAGTGAGCAAGATGTGTGGTGCTTAGGACAGAGGAGACAGAAAGTGTGAAGGCCCTGAGGCTTGACATGTTGAGGGAAGCTAAGAGGCCGTTTTCCTGGGCAGAGTGGACAAAGGGAGGGGAGCCCAGAGAGTTAACGTGGGGTCCGTTTGTAAATGGTCTTCTGTGTTCCCGAAGGACTTTAGCTTTAAATCTGAGAGAGAAGAGAAGCTGGAGGAGTAACTGGATCTATTTAAGGATCCCTCTGGCCACCACTACAAGAAAATACACAACAGGGGCAAGGGAAGGAGCAGAGAGACCATTTAAAGGCCAATTACCAAATATGTTTCTAGAAGGAGGGAGAGACCAACTGTATCCAATGTTGCAGGTAAGTTAAAGAATGAAAACTGACCACTGGACGTAGCAACATCAAGGTGATTGGTGATCTTGATAAAAACAGTTTCAGTGGAATGATGGAAGCAAAAGACGAACTGGCATTTCTTAAAAAGTTAAATATAAACCTATCATGTGATCTAGCCGTTCCACCCCTAGGCATTTACCAAGAGAAAAGGAAACATATATCCATAGAAAGACTTGAACGCAAGTATTGATAGCCCCAAACTGGACACAACCCAAATATTCAACAACAGGTGAACAGATAAACAAATTGCAATATATCCATATGATGGAATACTACTCAAAAATAAAAGGGGCAAACTATTGATGCTCACAACATGGATGAATTTTTAAATAATTATAAGTGAAAGAAGTCTGACACAAAAGAATAGATACTGTATGATTCCATTTGTATAAAATTTCTGCAAGTGCAAACTTATCTGGGGTGACAGAAAGCAGATGTGTGTTTGTCTAGGGATGGTGCAGCACAAGGAAACTTGGGGATAATGGATATACTCATTACCCTGATTGTGATGATGATTTCATGGTTGCATACATGTATCAAAACTCATCAAATTGTACACTTTGTGGCCAGTTTCTTATAAATTAATACCTTAACAAAGCTATACAATAAATAAAGACATTAGCATAAAAAATAAAGGGTGGGACTTCATGTGGAAGCAGAGGTCTTGGTCTTAGCTAGGCTCAAGAATTTTCCATCCTATTTTGATGTGTATTTAGAAAATATAACCAGCACATCAGACCCATCATTCCCAGATATTATTGCTTTGGATAAGGTTAAATGAATAGTGTATACTTAAGCATCAATTTGAAGAAAGATTCGGTTGATCATCACGTGAATCGTACATCCATGTGGCAGTATAATAAAGTTATGAGGTTGGCATGAGAATTGGCTTTGTTCAACACTCTCATTTTATAAAGAAGGAAGGATTTCCTAAGGAATGCCACAAAGTTCTCTTAAATAAATGATACTAATAAACTCTTATGGAGATTACTACCTGTCCTAATTGAGTTCTTTATTTATTCCCTGTGTATCCTCTCATTAAAACTGTACACATCCTTCAAGACATCTCAAATACATCATCCATCCTCATGAAGCCTTTCCTTATTCCTCAAAACAAACATGACCTCTCCTTCCTTTAGTCAGAGCCTTACTGTACCCAGCAAAGACTTGCTTGTAGTACTATCCATCTCACTAAGTTCTGACCAAGGAGATAGATGCAGAAGTATTATACATTATTGTTTGGGGGGAGTTCCCTGGTGGCCTAGTGGTTAGGATTCCAGTCTTTCACTGCCGTGGCCCGGTTTCAGTCCCTGGTTGGGGAACTGAGATCCTGCAAGGTGTGTGAGTGACTCAGCCACAAAAAAAAAAAAAAAAAGAAGTACTATATTGTTTGGAAATTTTGTAGGGCTAGTTCAGCTGGGAGGTGTACCGTTTTGCCCTTCCCCACCTTCCTCCTTCCTACTAATGTACTTGGAATAAGATTTAATGGCTCAAGACTGCTCAAGCTGCTGTCTAGACTATTACCAAAAAGGCACCCCAAGTAGAGATATAAGTCAAAAGAGTGTGCTTCTTATGCAAACAGTTTAAAATAGTCCTCTAGACTAGGCTCCTTCAAATAAGAAATTTTTAACTCATCTGAATCCAGATATTATGATCCATTTTATAATAATAGGTTCTCTTTTGCAAAGTTATAAAGGATAGTTTCTTTTCTAGAATAATTCACTTTAGGTTAAAAATCATTTGGGGGTCAGAAAAAGATGGAAAGTTCCTTTGCCAATTCAAGACTAAACACAGAAATGAATATGGAGTTTTCTTGGTGTTGATCTAACATACATTAAACATATGTACATTGCATTGCATATAATATAGCCATTATTTAACATCTAAAAAATACATATTTAGTTAGGCACTCTCAGCCTTAGTTTTCTCATCTATCAAAAAAAATAAATCCTGCTTCAGGGTGTTTGGGGGGTAAAATGAGCAGACCCATATGCCCTCCTTAGATCAGGACTGCATAACCTCACTCGACTCATTTTCCTCAGCTCCTTCCTTGCTGCACACACCCCTCCCAACCATTAGTCACACCCAGACTTCTGGTCATCCTTTAATTCCACCAGACTTTTTCAAGTCTTTGCACCTTTACACTGGCTGCTTTCTTTATGTAGAAAGCCTTTCTTTCCCTTCTCCAAAAAAACTCATCTTCCAGAATTTCAATCAAATGGTACCATAACTGTGAAACATTCTGATTCCTCTGGCTATGTTGTCCTATTGTTTCCACTCCTCTATCGTAAGAACATATGTATTCATTTTAAGAGTATTTTGTGGGCTTCCCTGGTGGCGCAGTGGTTAAGAATCCTCCTGCCAATGCAGAGGACACAGGTTTGAGCCCTGGTCCAAGAAGTTCCCACAGTCATGGAGCAAATAAGCCCGTGTGCCGTGACTACTGAGCCTGCGCTCTAGAGCCCACGAGCCACATCTACTGAGCCCACGTGCCACAACCACTGAAGCCCACACACCTAGAGCCTGTGTTCTGCAACAAGAGAAGCCACTGCAGTGAGAAGCCCGTGCTGCAACGAAGTGTAGGCCCTGCTCGCCACAACTAGAGAAAGCCTGAGAGCAGCAACGAAGATGCGATGCAGCCAAAAATAAATAAGTAAAAAAATTTATTAAAAAAAAAGAGTATTTTCTATTTCTCTCTCTTATTAGTCTGTGAGTTTCCTAAGGGCAAATGTCCACGCCTTATTTATTTTTGTACTCAAAACACTTAGTTGGTCCAGTGGTTAGGACTCTGCGCTTTCACTGCCAGCTGGGTTTGATCCTTTGTCTGGGAACCAAGATCCCGCAAGACGAGTGGCACGGCCAAAAAAAACCCGAAAACACGCAAACAAAAAAACACTTACTGGGGCTTCCCTGGTGGCGCAGTGGTTGGGAGTCCACCTGCCGATGCAGGGGACACGGGTTTGTGCCCCGGTGCGGGAAGATCCCACATGCCGCAGAGCGGCTGGGCCCGTGAGCCATGGCTGCTGAGCCTGCGCGTCCGGAGCCTGTGCTCCGCAGCGGGAGAGGCCGTAGCAGTGAGAGGCCCGCGTAGCGCTAAAAAAAAAACAAAAAAACACTTACCCTAGTGCCTGACAGGACAGATTGTGAATACTGTAAAAGCTTGTGACATGGCCTGAGTGTTTTACTCAATAAGTCACATTTTAGTGACTTAAATATTCATAGTACATAAGCTTACGATTTTGACAGGAATTATATTAAATAATTTCAGTATGTTTTGTTTTGAGGATGCTTTTTTTCTTACTAATCCAACCAACCAAAAACAATGTTTTTAATTTAAATCTGTGAAAGGGTTTAAAAAAAAGATTTATTGCTTACATTTATTTCTTAATAATTTCGTGAGTACCTGATTCAATGATTAATAAAATAGTCATTCTCCAAATGTGGCAGAAAAACTAATAGTGGTTTGCACAGTGTGCTTGAATTTGCTTGTGCCTAGATGTGGTTACAGAGTTGCCTTGTTTTTGGCTCATTCCGACCTGGCCACAGATGACCTGGACTGAAGTTGTTGTTGTGTTAAATTGCTGTTAAGCAGGGGAATACCATGGTTCATCTACAGATGCCAGACCAGCTTACCAGCTGACAACTGTTAGGCTACATTTTTCTTTCTCATGTGTTTACAATCAAGACTGCCTGGATTGAGATCCCAGCTTCCTCACCTGCTATGAACTTAAGCAGTCAACTTGTCTGAACCTGTTTCCTCATCTGCAAAGTGCGGATAATTATAGTACCTATTTTAGAGGGCTCTTCTCAGGATTAAATACAAGTGAAGGGCTTGAAACAGAGTGACTGATCAAGTGTCTCTTTATGTTAACAACACTCTCATTAATTCATTCTCCACATATTTATTTTTGCACACCATGAAACTGTGGAAATGTATTCTCTTCAAATGACCAGGATCTGAATTTAAAACTCTGGCTGAACAGTACTTACAAAGGTTATAACAATAGTTGGCTTTTAAATACAAATGCATTTGCATTTTAAAACAACCAACATGACTACATTTTATTCAGTTCACACCCTTTTCCATTGGTTACATTGGGTTGAAACAATTAAAAACAACACAAGAACAGCTATTTAAAATATACAAGAAGGGCTTCCCTGGTGGCGCAGTGGTTGAGAGTCCACCTGCTGATGCAGAAAACACGGGTTCATTCCCCGGTCCGGGAAGATCTCACTAAGCCGCACAGCGGCTAGGCCCGTGAGCCATGGCCACTGGGCCCACGTCCGGAGCTTATGCTCCGCAATGGGAGAGGCCACAACAGTGAAAGGCCCACGTACTAAAAAAATAAAAGAAAATATACAAGAAAACTAATTTACACCCCTCATTGACCTTTTTCCCTCCTCTCCAAAACTGGATAGTGCTATCAACTCCCCAGGGATATTTTTAGCTTCTAACTTTAGGCTGTGAGTTTTTTTGGTTTTTTTGCGGTACGCAGGCCTCTCACTGTTGTGGCCTCTCCCGTTGCGGAGCACAGGCTCCGGACGCGCAGGCCCAGCGGCCATGGCTCACGGGCCCAGCAGCTCCGCGGCACGTGGGATCCTCCCGGACCAGGGCACGAACCCACGTCCCCTGCATCGGCAGGCGGACTCTCAACCACTGCGCGACCAGGGAAGCCCTAGGCTGTGAGTTTTTAAATAAAAACTATTAATTCTCATCTGTCTGTTTCATAGGAGTGTCAGGATGATGAAATAAACTAAGGTGTGTGAAGAAAGTCTTTGCATTTCAGACTATTTCAGGAACGCTAGACAGTAGCAGCGGTTGATCGAGGAAAAAAGCAAAAACCTCGTAAAAACCACTATAGAGCATTTCGCCGTGAGAGTAAGTTTGACACTCTGAGGCTCCCGTAGTCAAGCTCGCCTTAAGAAAAGATGGCGCCGCCGGCCGAACTACCCATGTGCTGTTTCCGGTCGTACTCGGAAGCACGACTCCCAGCCGTAGCTGGGACTATCGGCAACTGCGAGCGGTGTGAGTTTTCTTAAAACTGCTCGTCTCGGAGCCAGTAAGCAGCTAACATGTCTAGCAGAAACAATAACAAGCTGCCCAGCAACCTGCCGCAGTTACAGAATCTGATCAAGCGAGACCCGCCGGCTTACGTGGAGGAGGTAGGAATGCGGCGCGGTGAGGCTAGAAGCCGGGACGTGGCTGGTTGAGACAGTGGCTGGAGGGAGGGGTGGAGTGGAGCAGGGATCCTGGCTCGCCTCGTGTTCTGCTCTTAAGTTCAGAGGTTCCTCGAGAGGAGAAAAGGGGTTAAGGGAGAGACATGCCACAGGGTTCGTTCCCCACCTTTTGAAATCTGCTGCCCGTCTGGGTTTTCTGCCTGCTCCATAGACCCTGCTGCCACAGAAACACCATTTAAAAGATCTCATTTTTGCTTTAGGGATTATCTCCCGACCTCACTGAGGGGTCGAGAGACAAATGGTCCACCCCCAACCTCTGACTTCCAGACAGGTTTCTCAGGCCTTTTCTTTTCTGAAACCCCTAAATGGAATTAGTCTGTAACAGTGGATGAAACTTTTGTTTAGATTGTTTTCCACCGACGTCTGTTTCCGGGAGCCCGTGCTCGGTGCCATGGACTGTGTTGGGAAGGAGGGAGTATTCTCAATTATAAGGGACAGAAATAAGAGCTTAGTATTATCTAGTTAAAAAACAGGATTCAGTCTCATCGGAAGCTGGCATGACCTGGATGTGAGAATTTACCTCAGGAAAAGATGAAGTTGAAAATTAGATTAGGTCCAGACCGTGAGGGGCTTTGTAATACTGACCTCATACAAATTGTGAACATTAAAGGTGTTTGAGCTGAGAAGTGACAAAATGAAAGTGATGATTTTGCTACATTATTTTGGCAAGTGCTTTCTTCAGACACCCATTTTTCTGACCGGCATTAAACAGGTATTTGCTTCAGTTACTTGTATGTGCAGATGGCTAACACAATTATTCATCTTTTGATTGCCCTTCTCATTTCCCTCCTCCCCCAGATTTTCACATAGAAATATTTATGTGAATACATTTTAACAAATAGCGGTCTCAGTGGTTTAGGTTACCAGTAGAGAGAGACTTTCCAAAGATTCAAGGGAGTGGAAACAAAGACTAAGGAACAAATACAAGAAGTTAAGTAATATAGGTGAGGCTTTGAGATGTGTAAAGCACTGTAAACCATTGGCCAAAGTAATAGCTCAGAGTCTGTACAGCGCTGTATTTAAAAGCAATGGTTTCAAAACTAACTCCGTATCCCGGCCCAACTGTTGACCAATTGTGTAACCAGAGAGGGTTAACCACTTGAGCCTACGTGTATTTTAATATGTGAGAAGGAGATAATACCTACAGAGGATTACTGTTTCATTCACTTAACAAATATTTATGCAAATTCACACATATTGTACCTCAATTTGGAGCTCACTGAACCAGTTAGGGCTGGTAATATAAAGAAATACTCATTCTTGGGACTTCCATTGTGGTCCAGTGGTTAAGACTCCACGCTCCCAATGCTGGGGGCCTGGGTTCAATCCCTGGTCAGGGAACTAGATCCCGCAGGCCACAGCGAAGCTCCCACGTGCTGCAACTAAGACCTGGAGCAGCCAAATTTAAAAAAAAAGAAAGAAATACTCATTCTCCTTCTGAGTATCTCTCTCCCCCTCCCCTCCCCTCCCCCCTCTCCTCCTTTCTCCCTATCACTCTATCTAACGCATATACACATAGTTTAAAACCGTGGCCTAGGCATGAGAGTAGCTGTAGGGTGTGGAACTGAGGCCTTGTGAGTTCCAACATTAGATTGTTGGATTGTTGTTAGGATTAAACATAATTAAAACATAAATTATTAAACATAATTAAACATAATTAAATAATTACATGATGAGTTTGGCAGGTAGCAAGTGCTGAATAAATGGAAGCTATTATTATTTCTGTGTGTCTATTGCTTTTGCCTGTTAACACATCTTATCTAGAACTCCAGGATAAAATCATAATTATTATTTAAAAGAAGGGGAATTTTGACTGGAGAGCTTTGTGTACTTGAATTATAATTTACATTTTCTGACTCACATATTTCTGCAGATACTAGTGCTCTATATACATGGACAATATAGTAGGGGGTCATTTAGATAGTAAATGGCAGTAGAGAGCCAGATCTGAATTTTTGACTCTTGTTTCACTGTTCTTTATACCTTACTACCTAAATTTCTAATGATAAGGGAAAGGGTCTTTAGATTACCCAAAATGTGCGCAGATTTTTCAAAACTCATTTTGAAGAATTCTGATAAGGAAAACATAGTGTCTCTACATACCTTTGCCACATCTTTGTCTCAATGCCATTATCAAAGATTTCTAAGTAATTTTTAATTCTCTACTGAGAAAGTCTTATAATAGAAGGTGACCAATTTAAATTTTATTTTTCTACAGTTTCTACAGCAGTATAATCACTACAAATCCAATGTGGAGATTTTCAAATTACAACCAAATAAACCCAGCAAAGAACTGGCAGAGCTGGTGATGTTTATGGCACAGGTAAGAAGATAATTTTTGAGTAAAACGAAGACCAGTTGTTGCACACAGCTTGCAGAATATTTTTCACTTATACCCAACCTCATTCCATTCGGGAGTGGAAACTTAATTTAAAAAAGAAAATTAATTTTCCCTTTTTGCAGATTTTATTTCCTCCTTATGTTCAGCTAGAGGATTTCACTAGAGCTTTTCACAGAACCAACCGGAGCAAAAAAGCTTTCAAACGATTTGTTTTCTTCAAATTCATCATAAAAACAGATTCTGAATCATGTCACATACTTTACTAAGACTAGAGGAAATATGAAAGGGGTCAGAGAGATTAGCATGTAGAAGAAAAATAGGTGGTTTGGAGCCATCTACTTCTGTGAAACATAGCCTTTTATTCTCCTTTTGCAGAACATCCTTAATATGTGCATATGAATTATAGGAGAGAAAGAAAAACTTCAGAAGAGCCTTTGCTTTGTTACAGATTGGTCACTGTTATCCAGAACATTTAAGTAACTTTCCTCAAGAGCTGAAAGATCTTCTCTCCTACAACCACACTGTCTTGGATCCAGATCTCCGAATGGTAGGACCAGTAGTTGGATTGATAAATTGTGCTGTGTTCCCGTGTGCGTATAATATGTGTTTAAAGGAGAACAGCCTGTCATCTAAACATCTTTCTAAAATGTAAATCAGTGTGTCATCCGTACCTTAAAATCCTTCTGTGGCTTCTCATTTACACAGAATAAAACTCAAACTTATTAACTTAGCCTGTAAGTCCCTACATGATTTGCTTCCTTCCTGTGTTTTTGACCTCATTTACTTTTCTGCTGCACTCCTCTCTCTGACCTCTCAGTTCTACCAGTATGCTAACCCTGCCAAGATGCTCTTTTCCCTTTTTTGATTAGGTGATTCCTTCTAGTCATTCAAATCTCAAATGCATGAAGAACCCTAATTATAACCTATAGTTTTTATAAAGCTTAGTTTAGACATTTATCTATTAATTGGCCAGTTTGAGCATTTAAACATTGTTACCTTAGTGATTGACATTGGGTCCTGTCTGGGATCCCCTTTACCAGGCTAGTGCTCCCATTTCCCCCACCCGCGGGGAATGTTGGCTGCTAATGGCCCCCAGCTGCCCTTTCTCTGGAGCACTGTCTTCAGCTAAATGGGAGCCCTAGCACCTGGGAAGTGGCCCTCCCAGCCCACAGGTGGTATCTGACTAACCCAGAGGTTCAAAAGCCCAGCCCTTCCCAAGGTCCAACTTTGTGTTGCAGTTTGTGCTCCAGGGCTTCTCTGTAATCAGACTAAAGCTAGTCTCCAGCCAAGGACACATCCTTGCCCAGCTTTTCTCTGCCCTATCCTGCCTCTTTCACTTCCCTTGTAGAAGAGAGCACACCCTGGACAGACCTCTGTAATAAACTGGGTTCTGCTTCTAGGGAACCCAACCAGAGGCATTTTCAAATCTTATATATCAGCTTTTCAAACACCTTTACAGCTGGTAGAACTTACACAAATATTATGATCTCAAAACCTACTAATATCCTTTACCAAAACTTATAAAAATGCTAAGTCTGTAGGTTCAACTTTGTTTCTTATTCTTGCATTTTCCCAGGCTTTCTGTAATTCTTCAATTTTTATACATTTCTAGGATTATCTTAATTTGTTCTGGCCAAAAAAAAAGAATACCATCTCAGACAAGCCAAGGTTGGAGTCTCTGATTAACTCTCAGTTGGGACATGGGACCTGGCAGCACAGCCTAATAGGCTTCAAACTTGAACCATTACAGAAGACTTACCTATAGGTCAAGACTTAGGTCAAGTCCTTGTGGGCCGTACAGATTGGAGATTTTGAGTGTGGAGACTTAGTGTCTTTCCAAGTAATTAGGTCTTCTTTAAGTTTTGTGTGCTAACAGTACCCAACCAGATCGGTCTGCAGGCATTATTAAATAACTAAATGTGTGTGTATATTTCTTTATAGTGTTTTATGATGACTAGTGGGTTTTTAAAAATAATTAGGACGTTGCTAGGAAGCAAGGGATTGAGTCTGTATAATTAGCATTCGTTTTTAGAGTGTACTTGTGAAAGTTGGTGGTAAGCAAGGGTGCTACAACTACCATTGGGCCGTTCTTACTACAAACTGTATTTCAAAAGAATGCCTTGTAAGGTCACAAATTCAGTTTGATTATCCCAATTTAGTGTGTTATGTTATTGTAACCCACCTTTCTTATCTCTGTGGATTTACTGATCACTGCGTTTTTCTATGTTGACCCTTCCTTGACCTCCTGTGTAAAGGAGCCTTCCTGCAGTCACTATGTATCAATGATATTACCCTGTTTTATTTCCTTCCTATATGAGGTATACCTGTTGATATGCTTACTTGCTTGACTGTCCCCTCTTCTGCTCCACCCCCAGTGTAAGCTCCATGAGGGCAGAGTCTGACTGTTCTGTTGCCATGCCTAGAATAATGCCTAGTTAGTAGAAGACATTAAGTGCTTTTGGGATATACTTGCTCCATTTTCTCATCCTAACTTTATCATTATCTTATAGTATGTTTCTTTTTCCTTCCTGAGACATTTTGCAAAGCTTTGATCTTGCTGAGAAATAAGAATCTCATCAGTCCATCAAGTTTGCTAGAACTCTTCTTTGAACTTCTGCGTTGCCACGATAAGCTTCTTCGAAAGGTAAAGAGCAAAATCACTCCATACCTCATTCTTCCTTGCAGTAACATGAAACGTATAGCATTTGGAGTCTCTTGATGCTTCATACTATTAGATACAGCTAAGAATAATTTTGATAGGAAAAAAATTGACCGTTGTGTGCATGCAATATAATGGTGATAGCTAACATTTATTGTTTACTTTTTGCTAGGTTACCATTTTCAGAGCATTTTACGTATTCGTTTACTCACAAAGTGCCATGAGATAGGGGTTATTGTTGTTATTTTATAGATGAAAAGGCTGAGGCACAGAGAGAGAGAGTGATGTTCCCAGGGTCACACAGCTTCTGAGTGGTGAGGCAGGAACATAAACCCAGGGAACCTGGCTCCAGAACCCAAGCCCTTTTCCGCTATGCTGCACTGACCAGCTAAATCAGAGCATGGACTGGACACTCGTGGCTGTAACCACTCCCAACCTCTTCCCCCCAAAACTGACTTTTTTTGTTATTAATATTTCCCTGTGACTTTGTGTTTGCTTGTATAAGTAAGACCAGAAGTTGAAGATTTATAAAGAATTTTAAGAAACAGAAACTAAAGTTTACATACATTAACTTAAAAAAAATTTTTTTTTTTTTTCCAAAATATTAAGAGACTGCAACCATTTGATTTTAGCAGTTGTACTTCTTGGACTAACTTGTGAATAAAAGTGATCCAGGGGAGCATATTTTGGATACCATTGATATTTGTAAAAATCCCAATATTGTCTTACATGCAGTTAGGGGCTTGGACTTTCCTTTTTATTTTTTTAATTTATTTTTTATTTTTTTTAAATTTTTTTAAATTTATTTATTTTTGGCTGCGTTGGGTCTTCATTGCTGCGTGTGGGCTTTCTCTAGTTGCGGCGAGCGGGGGCTACTCTTTGTTGTGGTGCTTGGGCTTCTCATTGCAGTGGCTTCTCTTGTTGGGGAGCATGGGCTCTAGGGCACACGGGCTTCAGTAGTTGCGGCACACAGGCTCAGTAGTTGTGGCTCGCGGGCTCTAGAACGCAGGCTCAGTAGTTGTGGCACACGGGCTTAGTTGCTCCGTGGCATGTGTGATTTTCCCAGACCAGGGCTCGAACCCGTGTCCCCTGCATTGGCAGGCGGATTCTTAACCACTGCGCCACCAGGGAAGCCCCGACTTTCCTTTGTAAAAACAAAACAAAACAAAACAAAAAAAGCAAATGTATTGAGATGTAATTCACATACAATGCATCCATTTAAATGTACAATTCAGGGGTTTTTAGTGTAGTCACAGAGTTTTGCAACCATCACCACAGTCAGTTTTAGAACACTTATAGCACCCCCAAAAGAAACCCCATTCCCATTAGCAGTTACTTTCCATTTTCCCATCTGTCCCAGCCCTAGGCAACCACCAATGTACTTCTGGTCTCTATAGATTTGCCTACTCGGGATAGTTCGTGTAAATGGAATCATATAATATGTAATTGTTTTGTGACTGCCTTCTTTCACTTAGTGAAAGTGAAAATTAAGTGAAAACACTTAATGTTTTCAAAGTTCATTCATGTTGTAGCATATGTAAGTATTCATTACTTTTTGTTGCCAAATAATATTTCATTGTCTAGTTATACCATATTTTGTTTATCCACTCATCAATTAGTGGACATTTGGGTTGTTTTCACTTTCTGGCTGTTATGAATAATGCAGCTATGAATATTTGAACATTAGTTGGAAATTTATTTTCATTTCTTTTGGATATATAACTAGGAGTGGAAATGTTGGGTCATATAACTTCATATTTAACCTTTTGAGGGTAACTTTCATTTTGCTTTACCTGCTTTTTTTTGTTTGTTTTATTTGTTTTTGGTCTCTTTTGTGATAGAATGAAAAGTGGGCAAAATTAAATCCTCCAGTACATTTATATTTCTCTCCAAATTAGGCAAGGTTAGAAATGTTGGTTAATGTGTATATGTTTTTGTTTCTTTTCCTCAGACTTTATATACTCATATTGTGACTGATATCAAGAATATAAATGCGAAACACAAGAACAATAAAGTGAATGTAGTAAGTACCCTTTTGTTTTCCATGTTTGCAGCATTGTACTACAGTATCGTGCAGTTTAAGCCTTCTTTCTCCTCTTTTTCTTCAGGTATTGCAGAATTTCATGTATACCATGTTAAGAGATAGCAATGCAACTGCAGCCAAGATATCTTTGGATGTGATGATTGAACTCTACAGAAGAAACATCTGGTAATATCTATGTACCTGTCTCTTTCGAAATAGTCTTTTATTCATTTGTAATTACCACAGAACACATACACAAATATTTTTCTTGATTTTGAGCCCTTTAATATATCTCTGCCATAGATTAGGTTGGAAGTAAAACTATGGAGGCAATCCAAATGACTAATAACAATATTGACTACCATTTCTTGAGCACTTGCACTATGCCTTACCTCATTCAAGTTTCAGAACAGTGTAATGTAGCTTATTTGGGATCATTCCCACCTTATAGGTAATGAAACCCATAGGTTCATAAGTTTAAGTTTAGTAGCTAGTAAAAGGCAGAATTGAAATTCAAACCCGATCTGTCTGACTGAAATTCGGGCTCTTTCTACTCTGCCTCTCTGAAGATTTTCAAATCCATTTACCTTATATACTTAAATTATCATGTTTCATAAACTTTGGCTTGTTGGTACAGTGTCCCAACTCATGTCTTTTGCTTTTCTTATTCACTAATTTTTTTTTAAATATAAAAGTAATATTCATTGCAGCAGAAGATTTGGAGAAGCTAGAAAGTTTTTTTTTTTTAATTATTGATAGTCCCACCCCCTAGAGATAATCAGTTAATATTTTATACTATTTCCTCCTGTCTTTTCTTTAATGTGAATTTTAAAGTATGGTTGGAATTTTGCTGTATTGTAGTTTTTTATTGGTTTTTTATTCCGCCCCCAGTTATCTTGAGTAGGTTTTATGTCATTAAAAATTCTTCAAAAAATACACCTGAATGGCTGCATAATTTTCTGACACAAGACTGGGCTAAAATTGAATTAAATGTTTGCCTGTAGTTGACTATTTAGCAACCCTTGACTTTTTGAAATATTACAAACTATGAATTTTAACATGTCAGAAATATTTATTTATTTTGTGCCATTGTCTGTGCTGTCAAATACAGTCGAATGAAAATTCACTTTAAAACATTCAACTGTCTTCCCCCAGGAATGATGCCAAAACTGTCAATGTGATCACCACAGCATGTTTCTCTAAGGTCACCAAGGTGAGCACGTGTACGGCTGCGTGAAGGCACTGTCTGTGAGTAGCCCGCTTCTCCAGCTAGAAGGTGAAGGAGATGGGTGTGCGAGGAAGAGGTGGTGTGCGGACGTGCTGCTCGTGCTTAGGCTGCTTCCCTGGTTTATCTGCGCTTTAGAGGAGTCACGCAAAATTATGAGTTTTTAAAATGCTTGGTATTAAACGATAGCCTTAGCGTTTATCTTGTTTTCCTCTGTAATTCTTGACTGCTCTTTTATTGGACTCAGGCACAGCTGAAAGAAATTTAAGGACATGTTTGACTTTCTGTTAGAGGGGCTATATCACTTTTCTTGTGGGGGGATGTAGAAGTTCCTGACTTCCTACTTGAAGGATAACAACTGTGTAGAGCCGGGCTAAGACAGATGAGCCCAAATCCTACCATTCTTTGTTTTTTTTTTTTTTCTTCAGATCCTAGTTCATATGCATGTGTAAAATATAGACAAAAGTATTTATTCTTTGTTGTAAGCTGGGATGAGTAATTGACTTTGAATTGGTCTTTAGATATTAGTTGCTGCTTTGACATTCTTCCTTGGAAAAGATGAAGAGGAGAAACAGGACAGTGACTCAGAATCTGAGGTTAGTTTAACCATAGATACTTCTGAACTTTACAGTTTAGCAGATTTTATTATTGTTTTCAGTATAGATTGTAAAAGTTGGAAAGAAACTTAGATGCCACCTTTATCCTTTATTGAGTTCTGCCATGCTGAGATTTTATTCTATTTAGAACTTGTCACTTACATTCAGAAAGATTGGTTAAGTAACTAATAAAACTTAGATTCATTCAACCTTGTTCTTGGGGCTAAAGCTATACCTATATCTCACTATATGAACTTAGAATAAAAATTACTGCCAATATATTTTTGAGGTTGAGTGTTGACATCATGGAAGTTTAGAGTGGAGAAAGGGAGAAGGGTAGTACAGCATCTTTAAAAGGAAGAATCAGGATTTATGATGTCATGAAATTTTCTTTATTAAAAAATATTTTTTATTAATATTAAAAAGAAATTCCCTTCCCATTTTAACATTTTGGTAACAAGAGTACTAGAATATGGGATAACATCTTTTGTTATTACTTTAGTAAATAATGTATGAACAATACATTCTTACTGTATAAAATTTCAGATACTATAGATAAAAGTTATCTTGATCCTTTCTTATTTCCACTTGCCAGTTCCTTCTTCATAGGTAACCATTTCGTTTCCCATGCATTTCTGTGTGGATGTGTATACATATTGTCTTATGTGTGTGGTCTGTTTTTAAAACATATAAATAATATATGTATTATTTTGCAACCTGCTTCCTTTGTGATGACATATATAGATGTACCAGTGCATTTAGATATTCTTCTACTAGTACATATAGATCTACCTCATTCTTTTAACCTCCACATAATATTTCAGAATATGGATGTACTATAGTTTAAGCATTTTCCTATTGATAAATATTTGTTTCCAGTTTCCTTTTTCAAATAAAAACAAAGTTGCATTCTCTCTGTATATTAATACTTCAATAAAAACTAAAAGCAAAATAAAAACAAAAGTCAGTGTTGCAGTGAAAATCTTTGTATGAGCCTGTTCCTGCAGATGGGCAAATTTGTTTTTTATTGAATTTTTAAAGTTGTGTTTATTTTTCATAGCTGCATGCAAAGAGTATAAGTACAAAGAAGTGATTAAAAGGGTTATTCCTTGCTTCTATGCAGAGTTTCCTTGTTTATAGTTTTACAAAGTAGTTTATTCTTCAGGATGAAGGACCAACAGCAAGAGACCTGCTAGTGCAGTATGCCACAGGGAAGAAAAGCTCCAAAAACAAGAAAAAGTTGGAAAAGGCTATGAAAGTCCTCAAGGTGAGACTTGTACCTGGGAAATGAGATAGGAATCATTAGAATGCAGAATATGTGTTCTTTAGAAAAGCTTTTAAGCATTTGGAATAGAGAAAATAGCATTTTGAAAGAAATGTGTGATGACTTTTTAAGCACTAATTTTTTAGATGAATAAATGTTTTCAGCTCTAGCAAGATCTGTGGCTTGAATAAATTAATTTGATTAAATTCATTTGTTTTGATCACGATGTCTTCTCAGAAGAGTATGCAAATGAAGTACATTTTGTTTTGTAATAATTATTTGAAAGTCATTAATTTGGTCCTTGTGTGTTTTTTAATGTTCATATTTCCAAATTTCTTTAAGTCTCACA
Organism: Monodon monoceros; assembly: GCF_005190385.1. Lineage (NCBI taxonomy): Eukaryota > Metazoa > Chordata > Mammalia > Artiodactyla > Monodontidae > Monodon > Monodon monoceros. Next base: position 46,067,920 of record NW_021703777.1, read on the forward strand.
GGTGCTAATAGCTAGGACTTTTTGGCTGCATTGGGTCTTAATTGCTGTGCACAGGCTTTCTCTCGTTGCGGCGAGCGGGCGCTACTCTTCGTTGCAGTGCGCAGGCTTCTCATTGCAGTGGCTTCTCTTGTTGTGGAGCACGGGCTCTGGGCACACAGGCTTCAGTAGTTGTGGTGTGCAGGCTCAGTAGTTGTGGCACATGGGCTTAGTTGCTCTGAGGCATGTGGGATCTTCCCAGACCAGGGATCGAACCCGTGTCCCCTGCATTGGCAGGCAGATTCTTAACCACTGCGCCACCAGGGAAGTCCCCAAGGTTTAATCTTAAAAACCACCTTTAGTTCTTCTAGTTGCAAGAAAGGTTTTTGGAACAAAGATTTTTTTTTTTTCTTTTTAATTAGTGTGATGGGGACTTCCCTGGTGGTCCAGTGGTAAAGAATCCACCTTCCAATGCAGGAGACATGGGTTCAGTTGCTGGTTGGGGAACTAAGATCCCACATGCCACGAGGCAACTAAGTCTGCATGCCACAACTATTGAGCTCGCATGCCTCAATGAGAGAGCCCGTGTGCTGCAAACTACAGAGCCCACATGCTCTGGAGCCCATGCACCACAACTAGAGAGAGAAAACCCACGTGCCACAACTAGAGAGAAACCCGAGAAGACTGCATGCCGTAAGGAAAAGATCCCACATGCCTAAACAAAAGATCCAGTGTACTGCAACTAAGACCCGATGCAGCCAAAAAAAAAATAAGGAAAATAAATAAATATAAATGGTGTAATGGGCTTGATAACAGCCTTTAGCACATTAGCACATTTAATCCCAAGGGCCTTTTCACTGTAATTCAGAATGTAAATGTTTTCCTCTCCCTTTCTTTCAGAAACAAAAGAAGAAGAAAAAACCGGAGGTGTTTAACTTTTCAGCTATTCACTTGATTCATGATCCCCAAGGTACTATAATTATGACCTCCCAAGTTCCTTGTTGGCTTTATCTGCCTATTTAGATTCCTACCTTCAAGGTTACCAGGGAATATAAAATCCTTGGCACTTAATAGACAATCAGTAAATGCTTAGTTGTTACCTATTGGTTGTAGCCTAGAGAATTCTATTCCAAAGCAGTGATTCCCAATCCACAGCAAAATAAGAAAAATATAGAGGAACAGCTCTCTTTGCAATTCATGTCTTTAATAACACAGTACTTGTACTATAAGACATTGTGCTTGACCAAATGAAAAATTGACAATCTTTTATTAGTCCCTTTTTTTTTTTAACTGGTATGTGGAAACCAAAAGTTTGGGAAACCCTGTTCTAGAACACTAGTTCTCAAACTAGAGTGCACATTGGAATCACTTGGGGAATTTATAAAACTATACTGGTACTTGGGTCCTGTTATTCCCAGAGACCGATTAGGTGATATGGGGTATGGCTGGGCAGTGGGGCTTTTAAATGCTCTCTGTATTTTAGTTTTAGTTTGCTGACGCTTCCTCTAGGTCCGTGTTTCTCAGACTTTAAGGCACATACTGATCACCTTGGGATCCTGTTAAAGTACAGATTCTGTCTGATTCAGTAGGTCTGGGGGTGGGGCCTGCAGTTCAGTATTTCTAACAAGCTATTAGGTGGACAGCTGCTGGTGGTCTGCAGACCACACTTTGAGAAGCAGGGCCCCAGAGAACTATAAGTGGAGCATCTGTCAACAGTAACTCAAGATGTTGATGCTAAAAATCTTGGAAATCCTTAAGACTTAACTTTGGGCACCACTGAAGGTATATTTGCCCGTGTGTGAGTCTTTTCACCTTCGGTCATGCCGCTGTGTTTACCATCCTGGTTCTGCAGAGTGATTTCAGGCACAGCCATACCAGAGTCAGTGATCAAACTACTGCTTTTCTCTACACCTGCTAGATTATGTTGTATAGACCATGGGCCCACAGTATACTTCTCTGATCTTCTCCTTTCTAGATTTTGCGGAAAAACTACTGAAGCAGCTAGAGAGCTCTAAGGAGAGGTTTGAAGTGAAGATGATGCTCATGAACCTCATCTCCAGATTGGTGGGAATTCATGAGGTTTGAATTACATTATGTTTCTCTTGATGGATATTAGAAGTAGAATTTTTCTTGGTAAAAGGGCACTAAGGTAGAGCAGTGGCTTAATTTTACCCTCCCAAACCATTTAAACCCATACAGTTTACAAAGGGATAAAATCTTTCACTCTGAAAATAGCTGTTTTTGTCACTTTGTTTTCTTATCACTTAGTATGGATGTTGAATTGTACATGTATTCAGTTTATGGACAGACTATTTTTGTTCTGTCTTTCTACTTTTTATTTTATTGTATCTGTGTTTCACTTACACATTTTCCTGAGCCAACAGAGCCCACATATTTTTATCAACTGTTATTACATTTCACAGTTTACCCCTTCATAGCTTTCCTGACTTCCAGCCCACTCTAGCAGGAGGATCATGTTTGCAAAGCTGAATTCTCTGGTCATTCACTTTATATTAAATTAGACTGCAAGAGCTCCTTGGTGGTATAATGTATATATATTGTGTATACATATGGAAACCTCACACATACTCAGACTAACTGCCATTGTAGAAAAGGAAGGATTCCCAGAAATTCAGCCCGTGAAGAAATGACCATTGAGGTTGTTCTCTATAGTTTTGCTCTTATAACTAGTGCTGTTCTGATCATCACTGAATGTGTTGCTTTCTTCAAAAAAAAAAACAAGAAGTAAAACAGGCTCCTTCATGGAAAATCAAACAGTATAGACCTATATCAAGTTAAAAATGAACAAATGCACTTATTCCATTTCTCTAAGGAAAACTTAATATTTTGGTGAATAAATTGCTTTTTCTACATGGGCTGCAGTTCTAAAGCAGGATTACCAGGTCAATTCTTGTTATATTTGTGCAATAATTTCAAGTCATACCTGAATCTGAGCTCAGTGGAAAAGCAGAAGTGATTCTTAATTCAAGCATGGTTTGATGGAAATGATACTGGAGTTTCACATCTGGCTACAGTTGAACACCCATCTCTGTATTGAACCCAAGTCTTCCCTTTTACTTCTCTGGTCCTGGTTTTGCTCTGTGGCTAAAATAGAAAAAAATTTATTCTCACATGATGATCTTTGAAAAAGACTAGGCCATCTCCAGAGTTTCTCTTCTTGAAGTTAAAGATTACAATTGTTTTAATAACTGGATCCTTGTCTCCTTTATCTAGGTAGACTCCAGAGTGTTAGTGGTTTCTGTCTAAAATATGGAGCTCAGAGTAATTCCTCCAGTGTGGTTGGACTGGTATCCCATAACAAAACTAGACTGTGGGTTTTTTGGTGATCAGATTACACTAGGCACTATTCAGGTTTGAGTTACTATTATCTTTGAAGACTAAAAAATTGGTTCTGCAGCCACACCAATTTAAAAGTAGAAGAAAGTTGCTTTTTGACTGCCTTTTCACCCCCTGGTTTATTCTGTGTACACTTTCTTCTTCCTTGACGTTATAGGATAGCAACAAGGCCTTCCTTTCTTTGGTTAATACAGCACATTGAATCATCCTGTAGCATGAATGCTGTTGAGAAAAAAAGAAAGTAAAAAAATGACTCCCAGTTAGTTGAGCTTGGTGATACAATTGCATCATGGAGAAATGAAACTCCACAGCTCAGCCAGATATATATTAAAGTCAGTGCATTCTTCTTTCCACAGCTTTTTCTCTTCAACTTCTACCCCTTTGTGCAGAGGTTTCTGCAGCCCCACCAAAGAGGTAAGGCTTCCACTTGCCGTGTTCCTTTGGTGGCCTTGGGGTTAACCATCCAGAGTCTTTTGTTCTGGAATTAATACTAAAGACAAGAGTTAGGAGTGAAGGGTGTTCTGCTTCAGAGACAAGGAGAGAAACCTGTATGTTTTCTTTCCAGATTCTGCCATGAGGTAATTGTTCTGCTCATCAACTTGAAGAAATAATTATTTGAGGGGGGGAGAAACACCAAAACAAAGTGTTGGTTTCTCAAAGCAAGTCTTTTTGTAATACTATAAATACTCATGTGAAAAATTCTAAAAAAGAATTTTGACTATTTATTGTAACTTCATTATAGATACCAGGGTTTAACTTACTGCTTTCATTGCCCTCATTTATATTCTTAATTAAAAGCAACGTGAAAGCAGGAAGGAAGAGATGGTTGTTTTTGCCTTTGAACTTGAACCAGGGTAGGAAAGAAATGAACATTTATTGAACATTCAACGTGAGCCAAGCACTGTGCTAAGTACTTTACATACAGTCATCTCATTTAATCCTCACTTCAATCCTGAGAGGTGTAGAAAGAAAAAAGAAAAAAAGACCAAGATCACTCAGCAAACAGTGGCTGGTTAGGCTTCACCTCACTCCTTTGTTTTGCCAGAGGCCTTGTTCTTTATCCATACTGCCCCTTTAAAGGGAGAGTGTGCGTATATATGTGTTTGTACTTACTCATTGATTGAGTGACTTCTAGCCTGAGCACTGCATTAGACACCAGTGAACACAAAGTAACATCCTCACCTTCATAGAGCTTACATTCTAGAGGAAGATCCACAGAGTGCTGTGTGTAATATGTCCAGGTGACGGGAAGTATTTTGAGGAAAAAGGAAGCAGGTGAGGACAGTAGGGAGTACTGGGGTGGGTTCTGTCTAGATTATGTGGTCAGGAAATCACTTTGATAAGGCAGCAGTTAAGCAGGGCCAGGAGGAAGCGAGGCAGTGAGCTGTGCAGATGTTGGGGGTTGGGTGCTGGGGCAGAGCAAGCAGCAGTAGCATTACGGCCAGCGCGTGCTGGCCATGTTTGCCGTGCTCCTGAGGGCAGGGCAATAAACTGACTGTGGCCTTTCCCATCTCTGACCTTTTTAGAAGTAACGAAGATCCTTCTGTTTGCTGCACAGGCATCTCATCACTTAGTACCCCCAGAGGTGAGAACTCTTAAACTTTCCTTCTGTCAGGATCTAGTGCATACGTAGCCCTGCCACTAAGTATATCATGGTGGCTTTTCCCACAGGGATTACCGTCCTCCCTGCCTTTTTGAAACTGAGTAGAAGAGACACTAGCTCTTAAGGAGATATCCATAGCCGTTTACTCATAGAAGTAAAAACATTTTACTGTAGAAAGTAAAGTTTATTTTGGACAAGTTGTTGAGAATTCTGGTTTTGTTTAATTGCCAAATTTTATGCTGGGGAGGGCAAGAATATCAGTGAATTTATAGTGATTATTATTCAAAACTGATCATTTCTTTCTTTGATTCAAATAGTGTTGGAGGATCGTGGGTCAAAGCAATTTTTAATCCATGTTGAGAACTAATATTAAAGGCGAGCCAAATTTAATCTGAGGATAGCTAAGAAGAAGGCTGAAACCCAGAGTGGAATGTTTTTCTCAGTCTTCCTCAGTCTTGATCCTTCCAACTCCCAAACCGAAGGTGGAGGGCTGTTTTTCCACTGTAATAGTTTATGGTCCCTTCATCGTCAAGCGTTTGAGTAGGTGTAGACGTTTTACCAGCACTCATATCCTTTCTCTCCCTCCTGTTCAGATCATGCAGTCATTGCTCATGACTGTGGCCAACAATTTTGTAACCGACAAGAACTCTGGAGAGGTCATGACAGTAGGGTATGTAGAATGTGGCTGTAGGCAGTGGGTATGGTCGTAACGCACTGGGTTTGCTTTCCATTACCAGGATGTAAAATTTCATCTATAATGTGCTCTCTGCAAAAACAGTTTAAAGTACACTTCAGTCTTCTCAGCAGGCTTGCTGTTTTTAATTTATTGGTCAGAATTTTGAGCCAGAGAAAAGATATTTGCCCTTCTAATCAACATTTTGTTTTTTAACTAGCTTTCCCTCTTTCAAATGAATGCTTGTGTGGCAATCTAAATGTTTTTCTTCTGTCTTCTACCCTGAATTCCTATCTTCCCTGGAACAAATGATTCGTTATGGAATCATTTTTTAATCCCAAGGCGGTTCAGTGGCCCTTTTGATTAATTCAAAAGCACTTAATGAGTGTGAGCACTAATTTAAGGACGACTCATCTGTCCTAATAACTAAGCAGTATGCTGAACAGCTGCTTTGTATCTCCCTTGGAAAATATTGCTGGGATAACAGCCCTAAAGACCTTTAACTTTTCCTTATTTGACCTAGTACTATCTCCCCTAGAGTGGGCGAATAAATGCTGCTGTCATATACAGGCACACTTCCTTTTATTGCCCTTTGCTATATTGCTCTTCACAGTTACTGCGTTTTCTTACAAATTGAAGGTTTGTGGCAACTTTGTGTGGAGCAAGCCTATTGGTGACATTTTTGCAGCAGCATTGGCTCACTTCATGCCTCTGTGTAACATTTTGGTAATTCTCACAATATTTCAAACTCTCCACCAGCAAAAAGATTATGCCTCACTGAAGGCTCAGATGAAGGTTACATTTTTAGCAATAAAGGATTTTTAAATTAAGTTACGTACTTTTTAAGACATAATGCTATTGTACACTTAATAGACTACAGTATAGTTAAACATAACTTTCGTATGTACTAGGAAACCAAAAGATATGTGTGACTCACTTTATTGCAGTGGTCTGGAACCAAACCTGCAATATCTCTGAGGTATGCCTGTATTTTACAGAGATGACACTGTTTCTTATTCTTCTAATAGAGGAAATGGCAGTAAACTGTCTGGAATCAAAGCCCTCTGAGGCTCCCCACCCTCACACTCTACCATGCTGCAGTTTTAAAGACCTAAGACCTATAAAACCCAACTTACGTTCCTTTTGATTTAGTCTTTTTAGAAAATATTCTTAGGTTGAACCACATGAAACTGCTGGGGGGTTTTTGTTTGTTTGTTTTAATTTATTTTTTTCCTTTTTTTAGAATCAATGCTATAAAAGAGATAACAGCTCGATGTCCTCTAGCCATGACTGAAGAACTTCTCCAAGACCTGGCTCAGTATAAAACACACAAAGATAAGAGTAAGTGGTGTGTTATTCTCAGTAGATCAAAGAGTACAGAGTAATTCGTTTTTACCTCAATAGACTCTTTGCTCTGAAGTTTCTAATTAAAGGTATTATTTTCCAGATGTGATGATGTCTGCTAGAACTTTGATTCAGCTCTTCCGAACACTGAATCCTCAGATGTTACAAAAGAAATTCCGGGTAGGTGAAGCATACATATGTTGATCAAGGATTTGGTCTCAGAAAGTGAGGGTAATTTCCTACAATTTGAGTTTGAGTATTTCTGATGCTTCCATTAGGAGTATTGGTGATACATGTAGTTTTATTCTTTAAGCTCAGAATAAAATTGGTTGAATACTTTTGCTTAACTGTTTTATAGTTGGTATATGCTGTTTGAGGATGAATGACTTTTACAGACCTGTTAGACTGTTTGAAGTCAGCAACTGATGGCAGCATTGAACAGGCTGTTCCCTAACCAGATACTACCTCTTTCAAGTTGGGACAAAGAAAGATGCATGTATGTAACAGAAGGAGAGATCTCGAGACTTAATTGACGTTTCCTGAGGTGGATCAGAAGAAAGCAAGAAGGGGCTTCCCTGATGGCACAGTGGTTGAGAGTCCGCCTGCCGATGCAGGGGACACGGGTTCATGCCCCGGTCCGGGAAGATCCCACATGCCGTGGAGCGGCTGGGCCCGTGAGCCATGGCCGCTGAGCCTGCGCGTCCGGAGCCTGCGCTCCGCAATGGGAGAGGCCACAACAGTGAGAGGCCCGCGTATCGCAAAAAAAAAAAAAAAGGAAGAAGAAGAAGAAGAAGAAAGCAAGAAAACAGTGGGCAAAGTTCTGGCTGGGGGATTTACTTTGACCCAAGACATTGGTGGACTGTTTGTGTCATTCGATTGCTTCCATTTTTTGTGATTCTCCCTCTCAATTCATAATCCTGGAGAATCCTTTTCATGAATAATGTTTTGCAATTTAAGCACCTCATTAAAAACTACTTCCTTTCCTTTAGGGTAAGCCTACAGAGGCCTCCATAGAAGCAAGAGTGCAAGAATATGGAGAACTAGACGCTAAAGGTTACATTCCAGGAGCAGAGGTTCTGGAAGTTGAAAAAGAAGAAAAAAATGCTGAAGAAGATGAAGGTTCATTTTTGTTTCACCATTATTCAGGACAAAATCACTCCTGCTATATCTGTATTGATCTTGAAATCTTTATATTGTTTGGACATTCATTCAGCAGATGCTTCCTGGTAATGACTCTGTGCCACGCCCTGTTACGGGCACTGAAGGTCAAATGGGCATGGTCCTGCTCTGAGAGAATTTACATTCTGGTGTAGGAAATGCCTTTTCATGTCCTTCAGATTGGCTGCCCCTTATCAAGGGCATGCTGTTTGACACTTGGGAAAGATAATGGGTTTCTTTTGTTGCCTAGAAAAAAAATAATGAAGATTAGTCTATAGCAATCCTCCTGTTGAAGGAGAATGCTTGTTGAACTGGTCAAAGAATGCTTGAGGAACTCCATTCTCATTTCCAGGGTTAGCATTTACTGCATTGGTTGCTAGGGTCCTTTCTTCTTCCTGTTCATCCCTTCATTATTTCAACAAAACTTTCATAAGCACTAGCTATGAGCCAGCCACTGTCAAAGCCAAGATGAATGATATGGTTCTTGTCCTTGAGGGTCTTTCATAAACAGCTAATAAATCATCAACAGGATTTATGATTGGAGTGGGGTATAAGGGTTGGAGAGAGGTCAGGTCCACCTCAGAGGTTCAACAAAGGCTTCAAGGAAATGGTGACCCATGAGCCGTATTTGGAATGATTAGTGAGCAATGGTAGTATAGTGGAGACTTGCCAGGCAAACTGTGAGCAAAGTACTGAAGGGTTTAGGAAACTATTAGAATGTAGGATACAAGGTGATGCACAGAAGGCGATGAGACTAGAGATAGAGGTGGGGCCTCACGTGAGTGGCTGTGTAGGCCATGCCTAAGAGCTGGGACACTGTCTTGCAGAACATGGGCATCTGCTGAGAGACTGCAGGTATCCTTCATTTTGAAAGCTTACTGTGGTGGCTCCGTTAGGAACTCTGATACCTCTTTACTGAGGTGTCTACAAGGTTCTTATACAACCAAAAGTTTCTGCCTTGGTTCTCTGAATGACTTGTTTCTAACTAATTTCTCAAACGTATAAATGTGCTTAGACAAGTTAAATAACTTGTATGTGGCCACTGTAAATGTACAAGTACAGTTCTGATGGACATGGCTAGTTTGGTGGAAAGAATGTAGGCTCTAGAGTCATATATGATTTTCCTAATTTCAGTGTAGGCTGCATTTCTAGCAGTGTGGCCTGGGGCAGGTTACTTAACTCTGGACTCTATTCCTCTTTTGTTGAGTCACGAGGGTTAGAGAAAGATTGTAAAGTTTTGGTTCATGGTGGATAATCAGTGGTTATTCTCCGTTCCTTGACTTAATTAAATTGATGTGGTTTATTTAACAGTAATATTGCTCAATTCTTGGTGAGCATCTGTTTGAGGTTCATTACCTAAGTTTTCTTTTGCTTGATTTATCTCAGTGTACCATGAACACCCAACATAAAGTGGGTGCTAATGGGGTGCTCTTTTTCACACAGATGAGTGGGAAAACACGAGTCTCAGTGACAAGGCAGTTTCTGATGGCGAATGGGTTGATGTGCACCATTCTTCCGATGAAGAACAGAAAGAAATCGTGAGTCCTAAAATGTCCTTTTCTCAGTGTTGAGGGGCTACGCCCTCACTGGAGCTAGTAGCCGTTTAAGCCTGTGTTGTGTCCTTTCAAGTCTGAGAAGCTGAACAGCATGCCCTTGGAGGAGCGGAAAGCCAAAGCCGCGGCCGTCAGCACTAGCCGAGTGTTAAGTCAGGAAGACTTCCAGAAAATCCGAATGGCCCAAATGAGGAAAGAACTCGACGCTGCCCCTGGGAAAGCCCAAAAGAGGAAATACATCGAATTAGACAGTGATGAGGAGCCCAGGTAAGACAGTGTGTACACCAGGTCTTCAGTCAGCTCACGCGATTATGAAAGTATTAGGAAAAGGAATTCCATCCTTGTTACATATTACATTTTTTCCTTCACCCCAGGGGTGAGTTACTTTCTCTTCGGGACATTGAACGCCTTCATAAAAAGCCAAAGTCTGACAAGGAGACAAGACTAGCAACTGCAATGGTGAGTGGGGCATGTCATTGCCTAGTTGTTTAAACAGAAAGCAGATAAAGTGAAATATGACTCAGAACTTGTATAGGCACAGAACTGCAGGGTTTTTTTGGCTGCATTGGGTCTTCGTTGCTGCGCGCAGGCTTTCTCTAGTTGCGGCGAGTCGGGGCTACTCTGCGTTGAGATGCGTGGGCTTCCCATTGCGGTGGTTTCTCTTGGTGTGGAGCACGGGCTCTAGGCGCGCGGGCTTTAGCAGTTGCGGTGCGTGGGCTCAGTAGTTGTAGCTCCCGGGCTCTAGAGAGCAGGCTCAGAAGTTGTGTGACGCAGCAGCTCAGTTGCTCCGCGGCATGTGGGATCTTCTCAGGCCAGGGATTGAACCCGTGTCCCCTGCGTTGGCAGGCGGATTCTTAACCACTGCGCCACCAGGGAAGTCCCTGCAGTATTTTATTTTAATGTTTTAAATAAAAGTATAATTAACATAGAATAAAAGGCACAGATAAGAGGTGTTCAGTTAGATGAGTTTTAACAACCTGATAGCCACATATGTACCCACCGTCTAAGACAAGCTGTAGAGCACAGAAAGGCACAGTTATATGTTCACGGTCTCAGGGAGGCTCAGTACATTTACCAGAGCTATGAGAAAAGCAGGGGAATGTTTGGTCATTAAAGAAAAGCCAGAGACAGTTAGAGCTGCCGCAGGCAAGTCCTGTGGCTGTTTGCGACTGCAGCCTGCCTACCTTTCCAGCTTCATTTTCTCTACCTTGACTTGTTTCAGACGCCATTCTAAATGGCCTCCACATTACCCTCTATTCCATTTGTACTGACACTTGTTTAGATAAGTTTGAAAACCCATGTTCTTTCTCCACCGCAACTTTGCATATACTATTCCTACCTGAAATGCTCTACTCTTCCCTCCTTCCCTCCTTTCCTCCTTTCCTCACCAGGAAGGCCTTCATCCTGCAAAAAACAGCTCACAGGGTCTCCCTCTCTCATAGGCTCCTCTGGCCTCTAAGAAACCTTTTCTTCCACTGAGCTCCCCTTGCCCAATTACAGCACATCATGGTCATTTCTTCCCCTGGACTGAACTGAGTCTCTGGGGAGCAGTGACTGTGTGTTCCCTCCACCTTAGTGTCCTTGGCATCCAGTGGAGCTGGCACGGAGGAGATGTGTATGTTGATGAGATAACTCCTGCAGTGGTATTTTTGTGTGTGTGTGCTGATAGGCTGGAAAAACAGACCGAAAAGAATTTGTGAGGAGAAAAACCAAGATGAATCCATTTTCCAGTTCCACGAATAAGGAGAAGAAAAAACAGAAGAACTTCATGATGATGCGGTATAGTCATAACGTCCGGTCAAAAAATAAGCGTTCCTTCCGAGAAAAGCAGGTGAGCTCAACTTGAAGCTTGACTGGTAGAGTGATATTGTTGTTCTAAGACTTCTCTACATTTGAGTGGAGTTGTGCCTTCTAAAACCTTGTATTATGTGTGTCTTAGGATTAATGGGGTGCATTATTGGAGAGCATGGAGAGGTGGAAAGTGGTCAGGGCTTGTAAATCCTAGACCTGACTTTGTTGAGATTCAGCTGTGTGACCAAAGGGAGGCGATTTTCCTCCTCTGTAAATAAAGGAGTTTAAACTAGATGAGCTCTGAGGTCCATTCCTGTGCTGAAATTCTCTTGACATTGCATCTGTGAAATATATCGAAATTAACTGAATAATAATTTTTGAGTGTGTATTATATGGTACTTTTTTCCAAAAAGCAATAATTATATGTGGTAATATCTCAGTAACAGTTTCAGGAAAGCAGTACAAACTTAACAGTTCTGTTGTTGGCATGATCCTTTCTCTGTGTACCCTTCTGCAAAGCCATTATGTTCACAGACCTTTGGAATTGTGTTTTATCCAATTTCAGTCTTTGGTGGGTAGTCCTGTGCTGCTCTGTTGGCTTGCTTATTTCATAATTCATTGTAGTAAAACAAATTTATGTCTTTATATCCTCCTCCACTGCCAATGTACCAGAGTGTATATCTAAATGTACTAGGAAGAATCTCTAGGAAGTCAGGTCAAGGGAAAAATAGTGCCACATTCTGAACCAGTGTTCCTAAATTGCAAGCCAAGGATGAGCCTGCCAGGCCTGAATGTGACAGCCAGCTCTCCAGGGCAGGGCTCCATAGGTGTGGGAACCAAGTCAGTATGACTAACTCTGTTTATTTAATCATTCTAGTTCTAAGCTCTTCAACAATGTTATGTAAGTAATAAAGTGGCAGTAATTTTGATTAGAATTTGTTGAAAGTTTAGGTGAAAGGAAAGGTGCCATTAAATAGTCTGAATTTTGCCAATTTAAATGCATGGTTGAATTGATTACATTCATTAGTTTATCCTTCCCCTGCCCTTTATAAGATTTTTGGGTCGAGGAAGTAATGACCATCCAGTTGGCAGGCCTTGCTTCGTTTTGAGGTTTTTGTGACCTTGCTACATGTTATCTAGGGGTGTTCCCCCAGCCCCTACTTCCTCTACTTTTTAGCATGCTTTTTTTTTGGCATGATAGAGAAGCCTTGCTTTGTTCCTGTCAGTACCTCTTTCAGTATAAAATACTTCTCTCAAAGATTGAAGAATTTTGTAAGAGGAAGTTGGTTCACTGGATATGTGCTATAGTTCATGTGAACAATATGAACAGGTACTGTGATTAAACCGACTTTACAAATGAGAAAATAAGACCTAGATAGCTGAATCTGAGAAATACCTTCTTAGCCACGCAAATTAGGTTAAAATGCACTGGTTGATTTTTTTTTTTTTCTACCATAAGCGTCCCAGTTACTCTGCATATCTACAAAGACATACCAAGACCCAGATCTGAGCTAAAGGCAAGGAGTCAGTAACTTAAAGTCATAAAATTCAAAAAGCTTGATTAGAGCCAGGCAACTTACACCCCAAAAAATGCTTTAAAGTTTCTAGGACTCAGAGAGTGGTGGTTGCTTGGGAATTAATGGAATCATATCCATCACACACTTAAGATGTATACATTGACCTTGGTTATCTTCTTTTTATAATTTGGGTTTATTCTTAATCTTTTATTTAATATTCTGTTGTTTTCTTTTGGGAACTGTAAGACTTTATAAGGACGTTCATAGGTTTGCTGTGAACATTGGTCCTGTGGTCTTTTTCTGTAGATCATATTTACATTTTTTTTTTTTATCTTCCAGCTGGCGTTACGAGATGCTCTCTTGAAAAAGAGAAAAAGAATGAAGTAACTTCCAAGCAAGTTTTCCATTCCAGGGAGAATGCTAAATTCGTGTCACTACTCTGAAAACTAGTACATTTAGAATGTTTACATTAAAAAGTCCAAAAGCACTATATTGTGAAAACCACAGTAAACTTGGTAGCTTCTGGTGTTCTTATTTTAGAGATGGGTAGGGGTGGGAATGTTTGAAATGTAAACAGTAATGGTGTTGTAAAATCATTTTCATTTAGTGTTCATGAAAAAAAATATATATAGAGAGAGAGAGAGAGAGAGTGCCTATTAATTGTCACTGAAGATATAAAATTGAATGAGCCACAACTCCTCACTCAAGGTATTTATAGCCTATTTGTAGGATGGGGCGAGGGGCAAGTATGTATCTGTGTATTTACAGTGTTGTATAAATAGTTCTCTAGTAGAGATAGGTTCATGCTTCTATGGGGTCACAGAGGCCTTATGGACTAACTCTGCAGGGGATGGGAGTTATATATTCTCTTAAAACAGGACAATGTTACAAGAGTAAGAGGATCTTACTTGTAAATAGGCTTACCTGCCGAAAACAGGTCCCTGCTGTACAGATTTTGGGTAGACAATATAGCTTTTTTAGTCCATCCATCCAAAAGATGTAATTTTTTTTTTAATGCCAGATACTGGCTTTTTGGTTAAAACCTTGCTTTTTACATCGCCTTACGTATAAATAGTAATCTTGGAGTGGCCTCAGTTCATCATTTGGGCTGCTCATTCTTCCATAGAGGAAAAAGAAATTAGATTGGTTTCCTCAGCCTTCCTTCACCCTGTAATATTTTCATCCCACCGTTTGCCATGTCTCACTCAATAAAAGGTTTCTAATGTCAAATAGGTACTCTGTGTGCTGAGTGGTGTGTGTTGTCTCCCTTCACCAGGTGTGCTTGAGTAGATTTCAGGGGTCACCGCACGAGAGCCGTGGTCAGCTGTTTGCAAGTTGTTGCGTTTGGAAATAGTTTGGTGCCCTTTGTCTCAGATTTCTTAGGTAGTGTGGTAGTTGGGGAAATTGCTTCAAGCTAGAGGAAAAGGCAATTTTCTGCCCACTCAGCAGCTTCTAAAACCACTTTTCTTACTCCTTTTCCAGCGTCTTCTGTTCACTTTCTCAGTTCAACTTCAGTTTTATTTGAATGAAACTTTGTGACTTTTCCTAAGACGCTCCATACCACTGGGGATTAGTTATGAAGACCTCGCGGTTTACTGATTAAATTGCACTGGCCTAGTGAGAGGAGCCCTCAGTCAACCCCCAGCAGCTTCACAGGAAGTGTCCGATGCACGTTTGAACGTTTCAGACCTGAAACTCCTCTCTTCTCTCTTTGAATTTTTGAACTGGGTGTCTCCTTATGTGTCTAGCTCCAGAGAGAAGTAAATAAAATTCAAAATGGCCAGCTACCTAGGGTCTGTAGCTTTGCTGTGTGGATTGTGATGATGCCTGGAACTTCCATCCTTCCCCTAGACTTTCCCACCCCACTTAGCTGCCAAGAGCCCAGTCCATTCTGTGTTCTGACTTCTGTTCTTCTACTACTCTTAACTGAGGTTTATATGGAAGCTAGGTATCTGGCTTTAAAAGCTATAGCCTTAACTTCTACTTCCTTAATCCTGTAGTAGGTTCCTTTTATTATTTTATAAGTCTTCTCTTGAGAATACTTTCTGTTTGCTCTAAATTTGGAGGTCAGATCCTCACAAGGATGCTGCCAGCAAAGGCAGAGTAACCTTCAGGGTGACTTATACATTGAAGAAGTCACCAGGGTTTGAACTTCAGCTTTTTAGTCTCAAATTTTTGTCAACACTGAGAATGGGTCCATTTCAGGGATGAATTCACATTGTCCGAACTCATAATATATATAAAGTAATGTGTAAATCTAGAATACTGATATATATGTGATCTTACCAAGTTCTTCTAGAAAATAAGCTCCACAGAAGGCAGACTTCTATGCTGTTTGATGCTAGTTCAGTGCCCAGTATGTAGGTGCTCAACAAATATTTGAATACCTGATATAACTCCTGTCTGTCTTCTCTCTGTAAATAAAATACCACCTAGGGCTTCCCTGGTGGCGCAGTGGTTAAGAATCCGCCTGCCAGTGCAGGAGGCACAGGTTCGAGCCCTGGTCCGGGAAGATCCCACATGCCACGGAGCAACTAAGCCCGTGCACCACAACCACTGAGCCTGAGCTCTGGAGCCCGCAAGCCACAACAACTGAGCCCATGTGCCGAAACTACTGAAGCCCGCACCTAAAGCCCATGCTCTGCAACAAGAGAAGCCACCACAATGAGAAGCCCGTGCACCACAACGAAGACTAGCCCCTGCTCGCCACAACTAGAGAAAGCCTGCGCACAGCAACGAAGACCCAATGCAGCCAAAAATATAAATAAATAAATAAAATACCACCTACCTCATTGATTGTTTTGAGAATTTTGACAACTAACGTTTATAAGCTCTTAGCATGGTATTTTCCACAAAGAAAGCATTCAGTAAATTTCTCATCAAAGATTAGATATCTAGGGCTTCCCTGGTGGCACAGTGGTTGAGATTCCGCCTGCCGACGTGGGGGACACGGGTTCGTGCCCCGGTCCGGGAGGATCCCACATGCCACAGAGCAGCTAGGCCCGTGAGCCATGGCCGCTGAGCCTGCTCGTTCGGGGCATGTGCTCCACAATGGGAGAGGCCACAGCAGTGAGAGGCCCGCGTACCGCAAAAAAAAAAAAAAACAGAAAAACTGAGAGCATAGCTAATTCTGTACAATTTAAATACCATATATTTGTATATAGCACATACCTGAGGTGGTAACTTTACTTCCTTCTGCAGATTCTGTTTTTGTTGTTTTGTTAATCCAGAAATGGTTGAATAAACTATGATTTATCCATATTATGCAACCATTAAAATATTTACAATAGGAAATGCTTATTATAAAAGAACAAAATATAAAAATACTTATAGTGTAATCCAATTACACTTGTAAGAAAATGGGGAGTAATAAAAGCCCAAGAAGAAAGCCACCAAATAGTAAAGTGATTTTCTTTGGTATTGAGATCACATGTGAGGGTTTTTTTTCTTTCTAGTTTGTTTTCTCAGTCTTTTACAGTACCTGTGTTTTGATTTGTGTTATTGTGTAAGAAACAAAATAACTTATTTGAGGCTGGGGAATAATGTATCTTAAGACTCATGAATTTTTTTTTTTTAAACCACAAGAGGAATGCACCTTAAAAGCAAGGCAAGGATTGATTTGAAAATACTCCAGAGGAGTTATAGTCTCACCTTCTTCCACTGGTTTATTGATGGTGCTAGTCATCCTTAGTTTGACACCCTCTGACTCTAGTCAGCAATACCCAGTGCTAAGAGAGTGCTGAGTTAGTACAATTCTTAGGGAAAATAATTAGTGCTGTGTACCAAGAGCCTTTAAAAATAGTCATAATATTTGACTCAAACCCACTTTGAGAGTCTAATCAAAGAAAATGGTCCAAAATATGGCAGCTCAAAAGATGTGTTTGGGTCTGTTTCTGCTGCAAGTAACAGAGTATATCTAAAAATAGTCTGGGGCTTCCCTGGCGGTCCAGTGGTAAAGAATCCGCCTTCCAATGCAGAGGTTCGATCCCTGGTCGGGGAACTAGGTTCCCACGTGCCGCAGGGCAGCTAAGCCCTTGCGCCACAACTCCTGAGCTCGCGCACCTCGACTAGAGAGCCCTCGTGCCGCAAACTACAGAGTCCACATGCCCTGGAATCTGCACGCCACAACTAGAGAGAGAAAAACCTGCAGGCCACAACTAGAAAGAAGCCCGCGCACCACAACAAAGAGCCCACTCGCTGCAATGAAAGATCCCACATGACTCAAAGAAGATCCCAGGTGCTGCAACTAAGCCCTGATGCAGCCAATAAATAAAAATAGTCTAACCACATTGGAGTCTCACATAAGTCTGGACGTAAACAGTTGCTGGCCTGGGTTCAGCTGCTCAGTGATGCCTTCGAGATCTTGGGCTCCTTTTCTGCTTTGTCATTCTTAGTGTGTTGGAGCCACACACTAAGATTTGAATGCCGACTGACAGCTGTATGACCACAGGCAAGTTACTCAACATTTCTGTGCCCAGGTCTCCTTGTCTGTACAATGGAGCTGATAATACCTTACCTTCATAGACATTTCTTCTAAGTTTAAGGCAACAAGAAGGGGCATTGTCACATGTATCCCTTTTACTAGGAAAGCAAAAAGCTTTTCCAGGATCCCTGCAACAGCCTTCCCTTAAGTCTCATTAGCCAGAATTGGGTTATATGGCTACGCTACCAACAGTGGAAGCCGTGAAAGCAGGAAACAGGATTGTTCACCCCCTCAGCTTAAATGGACTGTAACAACCCCAACAGAACTGGGCTTCTGTTCACAATGAAGAGAGGGAGGTATTCAGTAGATTTGGGGTAGGCAACCAGCAATGTCTACCACAGGCTAATTGTGGGGAAATATCCATTGCAAACATAATTTATAGCGGCAAAAATGGGTGCAAGAAAATATATCAAAATATGGGACTAGTTAAGCAACTTCGGATGGAATGTCCAGCCATTAAGCACTTTGATAGAGTTATTTTAAAAATAAGATATAGGGCGCCATGGAGGAGTACGCTTGGGAGCTTTGCCCATGGTGAGTTGTGGATGACTGCGGTGGAGCCTTCACTATGGGTGTAATCGGCGGTGGAGTCTTCCAGGCCATTAAGGGCTTCCGCAATGCCCCTGTCGGAAATCGGCACTGAATGAGAGGCGGTGTCAACGCTGTGAGGATCCGAGCCCCTCAGATTGGAGGTAGCTTCGCGGTGCGGGGGAGCCTGTTCTCCACCATCGACTGCGGTCTGGTGCGGCTGCGGGGCAAGGAAGATCCCTGGAACTCCATCACCAGTGGAGCATTGACCGGGGCTGTGCTGGCTGCCTGCAGTGGCCCATTGGCCATGGTGGGCTCGGCAATAATGGGAGGCATTCTGTTGGCCCTCATCGAGGATGTTGGCATCGTCCTCACTTGCAGCAGTTCCGCACTGCACCCCCATTCCTGGAGGACCCCAGCCAGCTGCCCCCTAAGGAGGGTACCCCGGCCCCAGGCTACCCCAGCTATCAGCAATACCACTGAGGAAGTGACCTCCTGTCACCACCACCGTGGGAGATCCTCCTCGGTTCCCTTCCTGATGATCTACCTCAAAGGGAGGGCTGGCTCCCAGTTGGTCCTGGGACCCTCCGGAGAGGGCCTCTACTCTGTTGCCTTATCCCAGGTTTGGGGTGGAGCACCCTAGCTGCCCTGATGGATGGGTCCCTTCTCTCTCAGTCACCCCAGCCCCCATTCATATGTAACAAGCTCTCACCCCAGACCCTTTGCATGGCACCCTGATGAGTATTTAAAGCCAGTTTAAAAAATAAATAAATAAATAAATAAAATAAAGCCAGTTTTGAAATGCCAAAAAAAAAATAATAAGGTATGAACACTACAGCAATGTGAAAAATACTATGCCATTATTTTCAAAAGCAAAGTATCAGTGTAACGTGATTTTAAGACAAACATTTTTCACATTTTTAATTCATGAAATTGGGATGTGTCTTAAAATTTTTTGCAGCCAAATGACAGTCTTGACATAATTGTACATTCATGCACATTCATGAACTTGGTCTGAAAATCTTAAGTTGACATTTGCTTAGATCAAGCAAGGACCAGCATCAAAACTTGCAGAAGGGGAGTCAGTAGCTGGTAAGAAAATTCCAGAAAAAAAACAGTGGAACATTTTTCTAAAATTTTCAGTTCTTTATTGATGTATAATACATACATGAAGAAAAGTGCAAGTATCGTGAAGTGTACTTAAGCTCAATGAATTTTCACAAGTTGAATAATACATCCCTGGTTATCAGCAACCAGATAAAGAAACAATATTACCAACACCTCAGAAGTCCCCTTTTTTTTTTTTTTTTTTTTTTTTGCAGTACGCGGGCCTCTCACTGTTGTGGCCTCTCCCGTTGCGGAGCACAGGCTCCGGACACGCAGGCTCAGCAGCCATGGCTCACGGGCCCAGCCGCTCCGCGGCATGTGGGATCTTCCCGGACCGGGGCACGAACCCGTGTCTCCTGCATCCGCAGGCGGACTCTCAACCACTGCGCCACCAGGGAAGCCCAGAAGTCCCCTTTTGAGTGGAGAACTCAAGAAATGCTGCAATACCAAGGTTCTTAATGACACAAGCGTGCTATGGAAAAACATGGGCATCTAGGATGCCAGCCAAGTCAGACTCACACGAGTCTGACTTTGAATGCAAAGAAGCTTGTGCAATATGTTAACCAATTTGTTTTGCTTCCTCAAACATGTACAAGAGCAGGTATTTTATTTTTAAATGTCTGTGACAAAAGACTTAGAATTCTTTCAGTACATACACATTTTAAAATTCTAATAAGAAAGCATTGTGTTGTAGTTTAAATGTCAGCAAGTTTCTCTTTAAGATACATAAAATAATGGTGCTTCCTACAACTTACAATTTTGTAAGTATAATATGCAATATGAAAATAGTGTGGTGTGAATATAGCTGACTGGGTTTTCTTTTCTCTGTGTATTAAGCATGTATTAGGGTTCTCCAGAGAAACAGAACCAATAGGAGATATATATATCTCCTATACCCTATGCATATGAGGAGATTTTATCATAGGAATTGGTTCAGGAGATTATAGAGGCCGAGAAATCCTGCAATCAGCTGTCTGCAAGGTGGAGAACTGGGGAAGCCAGTGGTGTAATTCAGTCCAAATCTGAAGGCCTGAGAATCAGGAGTGCCAATGGCCCTTTTTTTTTTAAATATAAAACACCTCTAGTTCCATTCTTACAGCAAGATCCAATTTTGGTATACCTAGTATTCCTATTATTTAGATAGTAAGATCAGATCCAGGAGTGCTTTAAGAGGGAATTTGGCTAAGGGGTAAAGGAAAATTAAGATGACGTGGGAACCTAATTGTGGAAAGTGTTACAGGAGAGGAAGTATAAAAGGAGGACGTGAAAACTAAGAACAAATTATGATACTTCACAACTTACTTTAAGGATACTTGAATCTTCCTCTTTTACCATTTTAATTGTGATATTTTTAAACATATAGAAAATAATGAAACATATCCATTTCCTAGATTTATTCAATATTAATTTTTACCTTTTTTGGTTTGTTTTAAAGAAATAGAATGTTAAGAGTATAACTGAAGCCCCACTCAGCCATTGTCTCCCTTTCTCAGGGATATCTACTATTTTGCAGTTGATGCCTATTATTCCTTTAGTTTTTTGGGTTTTTTTTACTATATTTGTGCATGTATATGTATGTGTGTGTGTGTAATAAAAGTATCATTGAGTATCTTAAAATTTTACATATATAGTATCATTGTATATATCCTTTTGCTGACTATAACTCAACATTAGATTCTGGATAAATGAAGATTCTATCATTTAACTGTTGTAATAGTTTTCCATTATTTATCCATAAATCCACAATTTATCATTACCCTACCGAAGAGCAGTTAGGTTTTTTCACTTTTTTTGCCATTTAAAAATCCTGCTATAAATATCCATGTGCAAGTTTTTGTGTGGGCCTGAGTTTTCAACTCCTTTGGGTAAATACCAAAGAGAATGATTGCTAAATCATATGGTAAAAGTATGTTAAGTTTTGTAAGAAATCACCAAACTATCTTCCTTCTAGCTTCCCAGTTCCAAAGCCACACCCACGGTTCTAGGTATTTGGTATCACTCCACTTGCATTACCCAGATCTGTATTAGTTATCTATTGCTGCATAACAAAACACCACAAAATTTAGCGGCTTAAAGCAATGAACGTCATTTCACAGTTTCTGTGGGTCAGGAATTTCAGGTGGCTTAGCTGGGGCTAGAGAATCCACTCCCCAAACGGCTTATTCATACGACTGTTAGTAAGAAGTCTCAGTTCCTCTCCAGTTCTTGGTAGAAGGTCTCAGTTCCTCAAGTTAGGGACCTTTTCATAAGACTTCTTTAGTGTCCTCAGAACGTGACAGCTGGCTTCCTTCAGGGTGAGCAATCCAAGAGAGAATGCAAGGAGTCCAAAATGCCTTTTGTGACCTAATCTTGGAAGTCAGACACCATTACTTCTTTGGCTATATTCTACATGTCAGAAGCAAGTCACTAAATGTAACCCATAGTCAAGAGGAGTGGAATTAGGCTCCACCACTGGAAGGGAAGCGTATTGAAGAATATGTAGATCTATTTTAAAACTACCATACTACTTTGTTTTTTTTTTTTTTTTTTATTTGGCTGTGCCGGGCCTTAGTTGTGGCATGCAGGATCTAGTTTCCTGATCAGGGATTGAACCCGGGCCCTCTGTATTGGGAGTGCGGAGACTCAACCACTGGACGACCAGGGAAGTCCTCACACTACTTTTAAACTGAACAAAATGAGATGCCAGCTATAAAAACATTACATCCCATGTTTCTGATATATCATCTACCTTCTTGCACGCTCCACAGAAGTATTTTTTAAACTGTAGATTCAGTTCCATAAATAAACCATGAAATCAGTGTATAGTATCTCTGAAATCTGCACAGCACAGAAGCAGCAGAAGGGAGAGGGCTCATAGTTTTGTAATTCCAGATCTCCCTTTAATCTTTGTTTTAAACTGTCCTATAACACATGTATAACTTTTTAATAATATAGGAATAGATTATATGAAATTATATTTGTAAGGTCGGATCTTAACAAACGGCACCGCGAAACAGAGGAAAGCTTCAAGTGAGCTTTATTAGGGAGTGCTCCCGGGCGAGGTTCACTGGTCCGAGAGAAAGGGACCAGAGAAGTCGCACCCGGGCGAGGGTTGGGCAAGATTTTATAGGGGAAGAAGGGAAAGGGGTGTGGTGAATCTGGGAGGGCGCAGCGTATTCCTTATTTGGTGGTCTTGCAACTGCTGTTACTCAGGTTTTGCAAATGAGCAAATTAACACCTGGGTCTTAAATTTTACAGAAAGACCAGGAAGAAATGGGAACAGGGGCTTGAAACTTTAGCCCAGTGACATGTAAGCCACAAAAATGGGAAAAGTCAGTGGAATCTAAAATATAACACAAATGAACCTATCTACGAAACAGAACTAGAGAACAGATTTGTGGTTGCCAGGAGGAGGAGGGTGCAGGAAGGCTGGATTGGGAGTTTGGGATTGGCAGATGCAAACTATTATATACAGGATGGATAAACAACAAGGTCCTACCGTATAGCACAGGGAACTATATTCAATATCCTGTGATAAACCATAATGGAAAGGAATATAAAAAAGCATATGTACACGTGTATAACTGAATCACTTTGCTGTACAGCATAAATTAACACATTATAAATCAACTATACTTCAATTTAAAAAATGGGAAAAAACCAGAGGTAGTGATGGTGTATTCTAGTTGGGGGAGGGGGCTGAAAAAAGCGAACTCTCCAAGTTTCCCCTACACACTTACTCTACCTACGGACGACCGTGCTAACCATTAAAGAATGTTCCACCCTTATTAAGTCTGGTGATTTTCCTGAGCCTAACACCTTTTGTCTCCCAAACTGGGAACGCGAAAAGGTGAGGCTGCTTCAGGTTAATGATTGTGAAGGTGGAATTTGGATTCTGACAGTCTGGCTTTGAGGCTAGCTCACCAGCGATGTGACCTCGGGCAAATTACATAACACTCCTCATCAGGAAAACAGGGATGAGTCAGGAGAACGTATCTTCTGGCTTGTTTTGATGGTCAAATGAGACAGGGTGGGCAAAACACTTTGCACATAAATGTTAGCTACCTTTTTAGCTTTTTTAAAGTAACTGAAAAGAAGTGGGACTGCTGAACTGAAAAAGCTCTCCTTCTCCTTATAAAATCCAGATAAACCTTTGAAGAACTTAAATTAAGAGCAAGTGAGGCGGGGGTGGGAAGGCCCTTCCTACCGCAATAGGACTCTGCTGGCTCCCTCTTGGTGGGGAGGCGTTTCGTAAACGCCCTCCAGGCCGCAGATCACGCTCTCTCCGACCACGTGGGTGGGATGGGGCGGAGACTGGGAGGCTAGAAGCTAGCGGCCGCATTTAGCGCCCTCGGGGGACCTGGAGCAGGGCGGCACCCTTGGCCGGGGGCGGGGTCGCGGCACGGAGGCACTGGGGCGAGAAGCGCAGATACTAGACTTGGGGAGGCGGCTCCCCTCACCATTCCGGGTCCCGCGTGACTAGCCGGGCCAAGCGGCGCGCGGGCTCCGCCTCCAGCCCTCCCGGCTCCGCCCAGGCTCCGCCTCCTCCTCGTCCTCCAGCGCTTCCCCAGGGCGCGGGCAGCGGTCCAATTGAGGCCGACCGAGTTATGAGAGCCGCCGGTCCGAGTGCGCGCATGGCGCTGGCTCTGCTGCTGCTGGCCGAGGCGTCGGCTGCCGCCTCGCCCTCCGCCCCGCCGCTCTTCAACGTGAGCCTGGACGCGGCCCCCGAGCTGCGCTGGCTGCCAGTGCTGCAGCACTTCGACCGCGACTTCTTGCGCGCCTCTATGGCGCATATCATCGGGTGAGTGCAGGACAGGGGGAGTGAGCGGGGGTCGGAGAGCGGCAAAGCCCGGACGCTTGCTGCCCAACGTGCGTCAAACTGAGATTTGTGATCCTCCCCTCCCTCTCGGACAGCCTTGCCCTCCACCCCATGCCGCCCACCCCGGTTGTCTGGCGTGTGCAGGGCTGGCGGGGACCAGAGCTGGCATTTGCTAGTGCCCCAGGCAGCGCCGGGGCTGGGGATGATCCCGCGCAGCTGGTTTGACTTTCAAGTTCGGCGTCTCCAGTGGCACGCCAGTCCACCAGCCATTCTGGATCAGGGTGGCGCGCGGGTTGTCGCCCGGGCTGTCGCCCCGGCTGGCTGCTCAGCTACCGAGTAGGGGACGCAGCCCCGCACCCCTAGCAGGCCTCATGGGCCCCCAGGCCCACCCCTTTGGGGACCACTCTCCGTCGCCCTACTTCCCTCTCTCGGAGTGTTCTTTTCTCTTCGGGACGCTGCGTTTTGGGTGATGCCGGCTGGACCTGGACTGTGAGTTCTCTGGGTAAGCGAGGCACCTAGAACTCACCCCTAAGGATGAGCTTTAGGTACCCTCTCCCCCAGTACACACACACGCACCCCTCGGAACCTCTGAGCAGATCACACACTCTCGTGGTTCTTCATTTCTAGGGATACTGTCCCCAAGTGGGTCCTCGCATTGATCCGAAAGGCGGCCTGGGAGCTGGAGCTCTTCCTGCCCCAGCCCTTCACCGACGAGATCCGCGGCCAGTGCGACGCTCTGAACTTCACCCTGGCCGACTGCATCCTCCTTAACCTGGCCTACGAGTCCACAGCGTGAGTGCCCCGCACTAGCGCGGATTAATTTGAGACTTGACTCGGATTCCTGCCACATCTGAGTGGGAGGAGACATGTTTTCAGTGTAATAAAAGCAAGGTGGTGACCGGGCTGCCCAGAAACCTCCAGTGCTTCCTCTTTGCTTCTCTGGGTAAAACTGAGCAGCAGATTATAAGCTTCGAGAAGGAAAGCAGCTTCTCTGACCTCAACACTGAACTGTTCCTCTACCTGAAGCCCCCTTTTCTCCCTTCACCAATCCAGGTAGCATCCCACTTTTGAAACTCTGCTCGACATGTACTTTCCCAGGAAAGTCTAGGAATAATCCCACTCAAGTTAATCCAATGACTGCCCAGCCTTATAATGCAGGGGGCTGTCCCAGCATTCATTTGTCACACTGCATTTAACTTTCCATGTTCATCATGTCTAGCGATCATGATTCCTCTTTCTCAGCCTGTTGCCTCCAGTGCTGGGGTCACAGGCTACACTGTTCTGGCTAGTAGGGGCAAGCCAGTATATGGTACCCGGAGTGGACATGATCAGCTGTGGCACACACAGGGGAAAGCAATACGGAGTGTGTGGTTGATCCCAGGCAAAGTACAGGGAGAGCCTCTGTTGGCTCAGTAACAGGTCCTGGAATTAAGAGAGATTTGACTTGGTTTCTGTCTTCAGGACTTACTGTTTTGCCACCAGACCAGACTCATTAGTAACATCTTGTAGATACTTAATAGCTTCTCCCTGCCGAAAGATGTTTAAAAAATTTTTTTTCCTGTGGATAATGAAACTTTGCTGCCTGCTGCCATCTTCCCAGAACATCTAGGTAGAGTAGGTTAAGAAGCACTGTGACTGCCTTCCTCTTCAGGGAAATGTTTTAAGACACAGATGTATTAAAGTGCCCTTCAATTGACCTAAGTTAATTTTGCCGTTCCTCGTCTCCTACCCCCATCTTTTTCCTATTCTGACATGTGGTTTTCTCAGTGAAAAAATCAATTTATTTTCATTTTCCTCTTCCTTTGTTGGAGTCACTGTATTCAAATCAACTAGAGCAAAAATTCTAGTAAAAAAACATTCTAACTTTTGGATTTGATATTAAGGTATATACTGAATCGCCTGGCAAGAAAAAGCACCATCAGACTCCACTAGCATTAACAAAGGAAATGTTTTGTCCTCATTTATGGCATAAGGCTTTTTGAATCAGGTTAAGTAAGACTAGCGACGCTTTATTGAGCCTACTGGGTATGAGGCACTGGAGATTGTATTACCTTTTGTGATGTGGAAACCAAGCCTCAGAGGGGACAATTTGCTGAAAGTCAGATGCATGGTGAGTGGTCAGAGTTGCTGCTAAAAGCACATGTCCCCAGCACTGTGCAGTGCATCTCCCAAAGCAGAGCCTGGCTCCCTAGTTGTTCCCTGTGCTGTGAGCCACCTCGCACCAAAACATTTGGGCATGACATGAAAGAATTGTTGTCTCTCCAATTTTGAAAAATCACCTTTGAGAGTCTACAGACTTTGCTTTAGCTACTTCCAGTGTTTGATCAGTTTGCTTCTTGACGTGAACTCTTTGAAAATCAGAGACCTTGGAAAAAATTAAAACGTGACCAAGCTTCCTTTTTCTTTTTTTTTATAAATTTATTTGTTTATTTATTTTTGGTTGTGTTGGGTCTTTGTTGCTGCGTGCAGGCTT
Organism: Monodon monoceros; assembly: GCF_005190385.1. Lineage (NCBI taxonomy): Eukaryota > Metazoa > Chordata > Mammalia > Artiodactyla > Monodontidae > Monodon > Monodon monoceros. The sequence goes on from NW_021703777.1 coordinate 46,094,281, forward strand.
TCCCTGGCTGTGGCGAGCGGGGGGCTACTCTTCATCGCAGTGCATGGGCCTCTCATTGCGGTGGCCTCTCTTGCTGCGGAGCACGGCTGTAGAGCACAGGCTCAGTAGTTGTGGCGCACGGGCTTTGTTGCTCCACGGCATGTGGGATCCTCCCGGACCAGGGCTCGAACCTGTGTCTCCTGCATTGGCAGGCGGATCCTTAGCCACTGCGCCACCAGGGAAGCCCCAAGCTTCCTTTTTTAAACAAACAGAAAAGGAGGTAACATTTGTTTTCTCTTAATTATAAAGACAATGTGTAATCATAGAAAATTAGTAAATACAGAAAAGTATAAAGAAAATTAACCACAATCCTGTTACTCAGAAATGACTATACATCCTTCAGGATATTTCGTGTGTGTGTGTGTGTGTGTGTGTGTGTGTGTATACATATCTTTCCCCTGTCCCAGAATTGGACATGGCATATTCAAGTACTTTTTACATAACATTACATATTCACAGAGAATATGGTACCTTTAGACCTCTTAACAAACCTCTTCGTCTTTTCCTCAAAATATATCTCTCTGGCTGGGAGTTCTTAAAAGATCCTTTTCTCTTATTAGCTCTCTGCAGGGAGCTTTAAGGGCGACAGGAAAAGTGGCAAGCTCCTAAATAGTTCACCCTTTTTCCAAGGAGACAAAGTGAAACAATTTATGGAGCAAAATAGTTAGCTGCCATGGTGTTTGCTCTGAGAAATCCAGAGAAGAGAGAGTTGAGCTTGAGCCAACCTTGAATGGTGTATTAAATGGACTACATACTGCCAAGTAGAGGACTAAGCAAAGTTCAGTGAACTCGCTGAGCCCAGAATGAGTCCGTTTCAGATTTAGATTTAGGATGAAATTCGCATTCAGTATGTTTTCAATGTCCTGTGTGCTGAAGGCAGAGGTCTAGTAACACTGAACGAACGCTGTTGTGTCCAGTTGTCTTTTTCATCTTGAATTATGATCCACAGGGATTATATAGCATATGTGTCTGTTATAAGGAAGAAAACTTTTACTTTGAGGACTTATTTTTATTTATTTTTTTGCGGTACGCGGGCCTCTCACTGTTGTGGCCTCTCCCGTTGCGGAGCACAGGCTCCGGACGCGCAGGCTCAGCGGCCATGGCTCACGGGCCCAGCCACTCCGCGGCATGTGGGACATTCCCGGGCTGGGGCACGAACCCGTGTCCCCTGCATTGGCATGCGGACTCTCAACCACTGCGCCACCAGGGAAGCCCGAGGACTTATTTTTAAAATGAAAAACTCATTTCCTTTCTCTTGTTCACTTATGTTGAGTTTTTCCCTTTTCCCAGATTCTGCACCAGTATTGTGGCTCAGGACTCCAAAGGCAACATTTATCATGGCCGGAATCTGGATTACTCTTTTGGAAATTTCTTACGCAAGTTGACAGTGGATGTGCAGTTCATAAAGAATGGGCAGGTATAATCTGTACAGTGTAAGATTCAGAAATCAGAGAGACTTGCTAACCCAAGTTAGCCGTCACTTGGATGGTCTGCAGCTTAACTGTGTTTTCAATTTAAGATACAAAAAACGTCACCCTCCTGGAAAAACAAAACCACAAGAGAGATTTACATCAATTATGCTTGTAGAAACAAGGGTCATTTATTATTATTGAGAATCTACTTACAGAGGTCAATCACTTTTCCCTAGGGAAATTTCTGTGGGTGTATGATCGGTCTCCATTTATGATGCTAAATCAGCTCTTTCCTTTGCTTTCCCACGTTCAGGCTGCTTCTAGAATAGAGGGGCTGGGTAGTGTAAATGTCTAGGAACACCTAATTTGGGGATCTGACAGTCCTGGCTTTGAAGTTTGCTTCTGTCACTTCCTTTGTGAACTTGGGAAATTACTTAAACCCATTTTGCAGATTACAGCCCAGAGAGGTTAATAACTACTTTATGGAGATAGTTATAAAGGTTAAATGAAGTAATCTATGCAAAGCATATGGTAGATGCTTGATAAATAGTGGCCAAATAATAAATAGTCCTTCACTCTAAAAGTATAATTGACCCACACTACTCTTATTTTTGATCTTTAAGAAATTATACATATACATCATTTTATTTTCATCATAGTTCCTTTAAACGTACAACCTAGTATGTACTATTGTCACATTTCTGTGTAAATATCTAGAGAGATAGCAGTAATCAATGTTCATTGTGTACACAAAGCATGTCATTGCATGAAACAGAACAGAGAATGCAAAAGTCAGATCTTGGCTTTGCGGGGGACACTGTTTAAGGACTTTATTTAGTTTGTTCTTTGCATTTAGGGGTTGAGTCACAAATACTAGAAACTCATGTACGAAATACTCAGATGGTCGTCTGCTTTTACAAACAAAAACTTTCTCATAAAACATTCAAACGGTACAGAAATATTTAAGGTGAAAGTTTCTACTTTCTCAATTTCATTCCTTTACTTCACCACTATTACCAATTTAATTTGTAGTTGAAGATTTACTTCAAAAATGGTTTTAAGTGGTAGCAATGACAGAATATCCATGAAAATAAGTTCTGAAAGGACATCTGCTAAAATGTTTGTAATTATTACTGAATAATAATAGGGGACAATAATTATTTTTACTACTTTATGCTTTTCTCCATTATTCTACAATGAGCAAAAATTCTTAAAAATCGACAAAAGGTTAAATGCAATAAAAATAATTTCACCTGTTCCCTCTAGACTCACCCTAACTAATAGGTGTTGCTTCATTTGTTTCTGTTGCTCCTGGAGCTCTCATGGGAAATGGTCTATTGGTGTGGCTTATCTCGGTGCTTAGGCTATTATTACCGAATTTAACAGTTTACACTTGGGTATTGTCTTTCTGCTGAGGGCTCCTGGCTAATAAATTGCTTTGCTAAATTAAGAACAGGTTATTCATCCAATAATGAAGCCCTTATTCTTATCTAGTGTTCATAGTTTTAAAAGTATTTTCAGATACAGGACCGCCTTTGATCTTCACGATAGCTCTGCGAGGCAGGCTTAAGTCAAATTATTATATTATTATATATTTATATTAAATATTATATTTATATTATAAATATAATATTTATAATTTATATATTTATAAATATATAAATTTATATTTATATTTATATTATAAATATATTTATAATTAATTTATAAATATAATATAAATATTTATATTAAATATTAAATGTTATATATTTAAGTCAAAATAATTATATATTTAAGTCAAATAATATAATTATTTGTAGTTACGTGTTATAAAATATCTTGGAAGCTACCAGGGATTTTGATTTTTGTAACTTTAATTTGCTGGCTCTTCAAGAGTAACACTGATGTGAGGGTTGGTGTGCCATGTGAATGAAGTGACTGTGTGATTACTTTTTCCCCTATAGTTATGTTTTATAAGGGCTTTAGTGGTGAGGTAGACTTATTTCTGTTTTACTGCCATGAATGGAAATGGCAAGAATTCATGGAAGACCCTCATTGAGTCTCGGGGAAGAGGTCATTTATGAAATTAAGACCATTGCATTTTCCCCTTGTAATTTAGCCGCTTTATTTTACAACCAGACGAGGTAGAAATAAACAATTAAATGAAAAGTTACTGACTTAAAATTCAGCTTTCTAGGAAAAAAGCAAGCTAGGCCCGTTCATTTCTCAAAATACAAAAGTATTAGTTCATCTTTACTGAACCATGTGAGCTGGGTGTCTGGTATCTGAAATAACTGATAGTTTGTTTTTCTCCTCAGGGATATAGTGGTGTCTTGTAATCATTAGAGTTCATTTCCTTCATTTAAAGTGGGAGCAAAGCAAAAAAAAAAAGAAAGAAAGAAAAAAAAAAGTGGGTGTGATCCCTACAACTCATGGAATAATCATGAGGATTAAATGAAAGATGTATGTAAAAGAATTTTTTAATATTTAAAATTTAAATTTGATTATTACTGACAAACAGTCTCACTTGTTTCCCCTTACTTCACAGAGCTTGTAAGATGCATGATATTAATCTTATAATGAGTCAACATACGTTTTTAAATGGAAGCCCATTTGCTACTTCTAGGATGGAGCTTCTTTTTTCTGCGAGGAGCCCTTTGATGAAGCTTATTGATCCCTTCTCAAAATAATGTTTCATAAATACATAAAATAAAGTTATGAGATTGCGAAGAAACCAGTTATGTTGAAATACAGCCATTTCAATATTATACTTTTTCTTAACACATTAACTGGTAAAACTTAGCAGTGGGTCTAGAAACTACCATAAATTCAGAGTAGTGGTAAGTATGAATGATATTTCAAGATATGTATGTATACCATATCAACATAGGTATGATGCCATTATGTATGTGAAAATACTTGAGTCACAGGCACTTACAGAGGGAGTAAAATTTCAGTTAGAGGCTAGTGAAAATAAAGATGTACCTTTTTTTCCATCTGAGGTCACAGATCCACTGACTTCTATCCATGGACCCCCAAAGTTAAATCTTCTAGAAGGCTATTTCAGAGGTTTTATTCTATTATGTTGGAACTTGTAAGAAAAAAAAATCCATGGAATTGTGGGACAAAACAGGTGATTTCAATGTACATTTGGTTGGAGTGTTGAGATGATGCCTTATCTCTTGATTTCAGATTGCTTTCACAGGAACCACCTTTATTGGCTATGTAGGATTATGGACCGGTCAGAGTCCACACAAGTTTACTGTTTCTGGCGACGAACGAGGTAATCAAAACAAACTCCCAAGCACTTTTAGCCCTATCCCTGTTCAGTTTTATCCAAGTACTTCATTCACTCACCCAACAGAACATATGGAACACCTTCCACGCTACATGCTTCCATTCTAGTGGGGGAAGGTGGGCAGCGTGCAAGTAAGCAATGAAGATTATTTCAGCTAGTGATAAATGCTACCAAGAAAGTAAAACAGGAAGATGTGATAGAGAATGAAGGAGGGCGTGCAGCAGGTACTGCAGGTATAAGGTCAGGGAAGGCCTGACCCACATGATCCAGGTGTGCAGAAGCTAGGGGAGGACCATCCCTGGTGCATTCCAGAAACAAAAGACTGTGAAATGTGGTTACAGGATGGAGTAGGTGGGGAGTGACAGTAGAGACAGAGAGGAAGGCTGAGGCCGTGGTGCAGGGTCATGAGGGGGAGTTTGGGTTTTAAGCCAAATGGAAGCCCTAGGAAGAGTTTAGGCCAGGGAGTGAGCAGATCTGTTTTACCTTTATATTCTTAACTATCATTGGCTGCTCTGTAGAGACTAGATCATGTTGGGTTAAGATGGAAGCAGAAGACTGGAAGCTATTGCAGTAATCAGAGGATATATGGTGGCATTACACAAGTAAAACACTTTAAGGGGTTCTGTGCACTTACTCCTAAGTTTTCTCATTAGACCCTCACAACAGTCCTATTAGATAGGCTGGGTTGATATTATTAACTGCATCATTATGCAAAGGAGGAAACTAAGGCTACAAGATAAAAGGACAGCTGGTTGATGGGAGAGATGGTTCTCAAATTGATCTCCTGGGTCCTTGCCTGGTTGCTCTATTAAATAACCCCACTGCCATCCCCTAAATCTCAGGGAACACCACTCAGTTTCCCAATATGTGGGAAACCCTGAGATAAGCCAGCTCTGGCCTCTGTCTTCAGGAATTGCAACTGAATGAAGGAGAAAGACAGGTACATGGAGTCTCTTAAAGTGTAGTGTCGGTCATCTGATGAACCCCTGATCAACTTGTTGTTTCCTTTGATGTATTCTTATCTTTTTACATAGGCTGGACCAGGAAGATGCTGGTTAAGGATATATCATTGTCCAAGGGACTCAGTTCTTTATCCTCATGTATTTCTTCATCATTTTCTCAAATGTCAGCTATGAGTGAGACTAATTCTCAACCATGGTACCCAAACCACAGCATGACAGTTCCTGAAGTTTTACGGAGAATGACTGTAAACATGTGTAAACAAAATTATTTAACTGATAGCTATGGTATGAGCAGTTTAAAAGTAACTGAGTTATTCTTTTACATACACATTTAATTAAATACTGTCAAATTTCTTTAAAAAAATTCTTTAAACCTTAAGCTAATGAAAACTAGTTATATCTTTAGTCTGTGAAGACTGAGTTAAAATGCCTGAACAATAAAATAACATCTCTTCTTTAATAGCAATAATTAAGATCCTCAATTAAGTTTCTGGATATTATGGAGAGGGCCAACAGTGCCTTTAGTATATGAATAAGGATCAGAAAAGGAGGAGGACTAACAAATGGCATAGAGTGTGGGAGACCTAACCAGCCGCGGATAAGATCTCAGACCCCAGAACCAGGCTGCCTGGGTTTATACCTTGGTGCTATCACTTGCTAGCTGGTGATCATGACCAAGGTGCTTAACCTTTCTGTGCTTCAGTTTCTTCATCTGAAAAACAGAGACGATAATAACCACTGTAGGATGAAATGAGTTCATGTATGTAAGGTATCTAGAGCAATGCCTGGCGCAGAGCAAGGGCCATAGACGTATTTGTCATTGTTGTCACATCTCTGGGCTGGTCCTCTTCTGAGCCCCAGATTGAAGTGTCCAACTACCTGCTCAGCATCTCCACGTTGATGTCTCCTAGGCATCCCAAACTTAACATGTTCAAGCACATCTCTTGCTCTTTTCTTTTCCCCTTTTCCTGCCCTTAGTAACCTCCTCCACCCAAAGTTACACCTCTCCTAATTTTCCAGGTCTCAGGGAATGGCACTTCTCCTCAACCAATTGCTACCAGGAGAATTCTTTGACCCCTCGGTCCCTAAGTTTTGTCGGCTCTACCACCAAAAAGAGACTCTCCCTGTCCGTTCTCTCCACCTTCCCTGCTAGGCTATCACACCTGTGTTGCTGCCTAGCTGTCCATCTGTTCTCCCCACTACTGTTCTCACCCTCCTGTACTTTCTCCACCCTGCAGCTGCATGATCAGGTTGTTCCCTTGCTTAAGACCTACCATGACTTGCCATTTCTTCTTCTTTTTTTAAAAAAATATTTATTTATTGGCTGCGTAGTTGAGGCACACGGGATCTTTTGTTGCAGTGCGTGGGCTCCTCTCTAATTGTGATGCATGGGCTCCAGAGCCCACGGGCTCAGTAGTTGCAGCGCACGGGCTTAGTTCCCCCACGGCATGTGGGATCTTAGTTCCCCGACCAGGGATCAAACTGGTGTCTCCCGCATTGCAAGGCGGATTCTCAACCACTGGACCATCAGGGAAGTCCCTGACTTTTTATTTCAAGTGACAAATCCAGAGCCCTGACTCTGACCTCAAAACTCTACGTGATCACCTCCAGCACCTCATTTTATGCTTCTCCTTCTCCCTCACTCCACCTGGACCTCACTGGCGTTCTTTCGTTTCTTGACAGCTGCCAAGCTTGTCCCTGCCTTAGGCTTGACACTTATGCCTTCTGTCTGGAATGCTCTGCCCGCCTTAGCTAGATGTCCACAACTCAGAGGGGCTATCCTTACTCTCCTCTCAGAGGAGTCCTCTCTTGTCACTCATGATTACATTCTTGTTTTACTTTATTATGGTTATCAAAACCTTGTTATTTAATGGTACACTAGTTTCTTCTGGTTACGGTTAAATTCCAAGGGTCTGGACCAAGTCTGGATATGGTGGCTAGTAGATGCTTATTTCTTGAATGAAATGCTTATTCCTTGAATGAAAAATTTTCTTTGGAAATAAATCCCCTACAGATAATTTTAAAGATGTTAAAAAGCATTAAAAAAATAGGGGCTTCCCTGGTGGCGCAGTGGTTGAGAGTCCGCCTGCCGATGCAGGGGACACGGGTTCATGCCCCAGTCCGGGAAGATCCCACATGCCGCGGAGCGGCTGGGCCCGTGAGCCATGGCCGCTGGGCATGGACGTCCGTAGCCTGTGCCCCTCAACGGGAGAGGCCACAACAGTGAGAGGCCCGTGTACCGCAAAAAATAAATAAATAAATGAGCCCAAATCTTACTTAAAGTTCTGAAATATATATGTGCTCTACAGTCTTCCAAATACTGTGTTTTTTAATAAATTTATTTTTTTAATTTTTATTTATTTTTGGCTGATTTGGGTCTTTGTTGCTGCGCCCGTGCTTTCTCTAGTTGTGGCGAGCGGAGGCTACTCTTCGTTGCAGTGCACAGGCTCTAGGCGCACAGGCTTCAGCAGTTGTGGCTCACGGGCTCTAGCGCAGGCTCAGTAGTTGTGGCGCACAGGCTTAGTTGCTCCACTGCAGGTGGGATCTTCCCGGACCAGGACTCAAACCTATGTCCCCTGCATTGGCAGGCGGATTCTTAACCACTGCGCCACCAGGGAAGCCCAGGGAAGCCCTTCCAAATACTGTTGAGTCACTTTTCTTATTAGCTACATAATTTCATTTTGCATGAAGTAATATAATAGAATGATTTCCTTTAACATACTTATTGTTTCCAGGTAAAAGACTATATATACACACCCACACATACACACATATGAAATACATATATACACACATATACACTCACACATATACATATACATGTTTATATGTTGCCGTACAATTTGGGCTTCATCTTTGAAAATTGGTTGCTAATAAAATCACTCTTCATCCACCACCATTTCTCCCACATCAACTTGTACTATGGGAAAGAAACAAGATTTAGGAATTTTAAAACGTGGCTCTGGGGCAGCAACTCGAGCATATACTTATTGTTCCATCCTTGGCAGATAAAGGCTCGTGGTGGGAGAATATGATTGCTGCCCTTTTTCAGAGACACTCACCGGTCAGCTGGCTTATCCGCACTGTAAGTATTTTTCTTGTCGAGCCCACCTCACCCTAATGTCATGTTCTAAACTGTGTTCATGTTGTGATGCTGTGTCATTTAACAATGTTGTTTCTAATGTAAGAAGCTCCTGACAAGAATAAGCATTTAAAGGTTTACAAAATGCCTGTCACCTTTTTTGATAATAAGTACCAAAGATAAAGTGGGACACTAGTTAAAGTGTTAAGGACAGATTTTTATCAGTAGTACAATATTGCAATAGGGAAAAGTGTCCAGCGTGAATGGAACTTAACTTCTACTTGACTGAGTATTTTAAAGGGAGAATGAGGGAATGGGGAGGGGGTGAGGGGAGCACAGTAGAGTCACAGAAGTGAAAAATTAGCAAAAGTAGAAAGGAGGGAGTTGTCCATGTGAAGTAAGTCAGCCTCCTACCCTCCCGCAGAGACTGCGACATAGGGGCCCTATCTTCAGGTATTAGCTGTAAAGTCTTTGGGAAGCCTTGAGTTTTTTCAGGCAGGCACTATAAGGGGGCTACAGTCATCGTAAGAACGTGGCCTTGAGCTGTCAGAAGCTGTGATAGTGTTTGTCCAAGTCTTTATAGGCTGAGGTTAAGGCATAGTTGAGAAGAGGGCTCCAGGAGCCTGGATAGAGTTCGGTCAAGAAGAGAATCTTTGTCATAGGCTAGAGTTTTCCACAATAGCTAATTGAGATAAAAGACATATGTTTTTCTGCAGATAGAGATGTGCCCTCCTTTTAGAATCTCCAATTGCAGATATCTTAATCTCCATTTGCAAGTATCTGAATTAACAAAACAAATGCGTTAGAAGGTAGCTCTACACACAACAAAAGGAACATCAGCTTTAGGTTCGCTATTAGTCAGCAGGGTTCCAGGCCACATATAACTTGTAATCTGACCACAGAAAGCACATTTTCAGGAGCACATCTCTGGTGAAAGGATCTGGCCCTGCCCGGGTTTAGCCTTTTTGGCCGGCCCTTGTCCTGCTCTAAATGATCAAGCCCCTGTGGACTTGAAATTCTCCTAAACTTTTTTTCTTATATAAATTTTTTTATTTATTTACTTTTGGCTGTGTTGGGTCTTCGTTGCTGCGTACGGGCTTTCTCTAGTTGCGACGAGCAGGGGGCTACTCTTCGTTGCGGTGCACGAACTTCTCATCGTGGTGGCTTTTCTTGTTGCGGAGCACGGGCTCTAGGCGCATGGGCTTCAGTAGTTGCAGCACACGGGCTCAGTAGTTGTGGCTCGTGGGCTCTAGAGTGCAGGCTCAGTAGTTGTGGCGCACAGGCTTAGTTGCTCCGCGGCATGTGGGATCTTCCCGGACCAGGGCTCAAACCCTTGTCCCCTGCATTCGCAGGCAGATTCTCAACCACTGCGCCACCAGGAAAGCCCTCAGTCTTTTTTTTGAAGCTGAATATTTGGAAAGTGATCCCCTTAACCATCCATGCTGCAGACCTATGGAAGTGTTGATGAAGCCCAGTTCAGCGCGATGTTCTAATGCAGCACGCCGTCTTTCATCTCCAGCCCTTTGCCAGTCTATCCCATTGAGCTACAACTCTCTTCCCCACGCCCACTCCCAACCCCACAACCGCCGTTTTCTCTGGTCTGACTTCTGTTTGTCTCTCCGACCCCAGCTCATGCGATACCTCCCTGAGGGACCTTCTCAATGGCCTGGGTAAGGATGGGTCCCCTGCTGTGACTTCCACAGCATCTCCTTCTCCTGTGTTGACACTTATCACATTGTGTCTCTATTGCCTGTTGGCTTGACTTTCATCTTTGGAAGTCTGGGGAGAGCAAGGACTGGGTCCATCATATTCACGGCTCTGTTCCCACAGCAGCACAGTGCCTGGCACATAACAGGCATTCAGGAAATATCTGCTAAAAGAACAAATGAATGAAGAAACATGGGGAGATCTTTGCAAGGGTGATCTGCCTCGAAATCATGCAGGCTGTGTTTGGTGAGCCGGGTCTCTCACCAAAGAGAACTTGTCAAAGTTCTCTTCTTTTGTGAGAAAAGCCCTGCTGCTGTTGGCTTTCCATCGAGGCTTCTTCCCTCTCAGGAGCCCTGATGACAAGAGAATGCGGTCAGAGCAGTTCAAGATTATAGCCGTGGCTTAATAGAGCAGGAGAATGTGCTTTGGACCAGCTGTGCCTCAGTTGGTGTGGATAACTGCCACGTATGATGATCCTAATGCAGGTTGGTTTGTTTTTTTTGTTCAGACCCTGAGTGAATCAGAAAACTTTGAAGCAGCTGTTTACGAATTGGCCAAGACTCCCCTTATGGCTGATGTTTATTACATTGTTGGTGGCACATTCCCCCAGGAGGGAGTGGTCATCACAAGGAACAGAGATGGCCCAGCAGACATATGGCCTCTAGATCCTTTAAATGGAGCGTGAGTAGAATTAAAGGCTCTGGTCATTTTGTATCAGTAATCTTTTTTTTTTTCCTTTAATTGGTGAAACTAGAGGTATTTTTTTATTTTTCTATACTTTTTCTTTAGCTATGTCCCAAATGACCTTGGCTAAGACAAGATGATGTGCTGTGTTGCAGGTGGTTCCGAGTTGAGACAAATTATGACCATTGGAAGCCAGTGCCTAAGAGAGATGACCGAAGGTAGCCTCTAAACACTTTCTGGTTTGCAGTGTTTTCTTGCTGTCAGGAGAATGTGCCCCTCTTGCTACGGGAACTGGAGAGGACTATAGGTGCTGTCCCCTCCCAGAAAATGTACCTTAGCCCTTGGCCAGGATGGGAGAGTGTGGTATGTGGTGGAGAGCATGGCAAGGAGCTTCTTGGCAGATGGCTGGGTGTTGGGAAGACAAGGTTGGTTCTGGCCTCAGGGTCAGGAGTTCTAGATTCCACCACTAGCTCTGCTGATGACTCACTGGGTGGCCTCTTGGGCCTCTGTTCACCCATCTGTAAAAGGAAAGGGTGGAACAAGGTTCATGGTTTTCTATGCAAGACTTTTTGGGAAGGAAAACATTTCCCTGCACTTAAATAAATAAACTTTGGGGGGGCTTTAATTTCCCTTCTAATTTTGAAAATTCTATAATTATAAGTCAGTGCATCCCCAAAAGGCAAGTAGTTATATATTTTTCCTTGGCTTTACTGACCCGTGTGTTCGGTGGCAACTGTTCAATTCACAGAAAACATTTTCATCATCCTGGCTTCCTTGAGCAGACGGGGTTGAATTAATTCCACCATGGTGGTTTGAGACAAGGTAGCAAACATGCATGGGGGCCAGAATCTGTTTGGGGGAAAGGGAGATAATGAGGCTAGGCCTTGCATTGAGCCTCCCAAAATGAGAGCTTGTGGAATTTGGAGTTTCCTGAAGTACCAAGTGACCTTTGACCATTGTCCTTACAGAACACCTGCCATCAAAGCTCTTAATGCCACGGGCCAGGCAAACCTCAGCCTGGAGACGCTTTTTCAGGTAACTTGTGTCACGATGTCCAGCTTTTACCCAGAATGTTTGGTGTCTTTCTCAAAAGTGATTTAAAAAAAAAAAAAAAACTCTTCTGAAATCAAGCAATATTAAAGTAGAAGTTTTACCTGGTTGAAAACATTTAAAAGGAAAACATTTTCTGAACTTGTAACCATTTAGGTTAAAGTATCATCTTCACCTGAGTTTTTCTGCATGTTAAAAAAAAAAAGCATAGTTGTAACGTGTTCATTTGTTTAAAAGAAAAAAAAGGTTTCAAAAGTCTAACTCTGTCACCCCAAGATACACCACAGTGTTCAGTGGTTATTTTATTCCTATTGATATTCTGCATGTATTTCTCTTACCTTTTAATAGTCTTTTATTTATTATTATTATTTTATTGAGGTATAGTTGGTGTACAACGTTACATAAATTTCAGGTGTACAACATAGTGATTTACAATTTTTAAAGGTTATATTCCATTTATAATTATTATAAGATATTGGCTGTATTTCCTGTGTTGTACCATATAATATATTTGTAGCTAATTTTATACATAGTAGTTTTGGTTTTGGTTTTTTTCAGCTGCGTTGGGTCTTTGTTGCTGTGCACGGGCTTTCTCTAGTTGCGGCGAGTGGGGGCTACTCTTCGTTGTGGTGCGCGGGCTTCTCATTGCAGTGGCTTCTCTTGTTGCAGAGCACAGGCTCTAGGGCACATGGGCTTCAGTAGTTGTGGCACTCAGGCTCAGTAGTTGTGGCCCACAGGCTCTAGAGCGCAGGCTTAGTAGTTGTGGTGCATGGGCTTAGTTGCTCCGTGGCATGTGGGATCTTCCCGGACCGGGGCTTGAACCCGTGTCCCCTGCAGTGGCAGGCAGATTCTTAACCACTGCACCACCGGGGAAGTCCCTATACATAGTAGTTTGTATCTCTTAATCCCATACCCCTAATTTGCCCCTCCCCTCCTCTTTCTCTCCCACTAGTTTGTTTTCTGTATCTGTGAGTCTGTTTCTGTTTGCTATATACATTCATTTGTATTGTTTTTTTAGATTCCACATATAAGTGATAGCATACAGCATTTGTCTTTCTGTCTGACTTACTTCACTAAGCATATTGCCCTCCAAGTCCATCCATGTTGTGTAAATGGCAAAATTTCATTCTTTTTTGTGGCTGAGTAATATTCCATTGTATATGTACACCACATCTTCTTTATCCATTCATCTGTTGATGGACACTTAGGTTGCTTCCGTATCTTGGCTATTGTGAATAGTGTTGCTATGAACATTGGGGTGCATGAACCTTTTCAAATTTCTAATCATTTTTAATATGATTTCTCCTATGCAGGTTTTGTCAGTGTTTCCGGTTTATAACAAGTAAGTGACATGTTAAGCATGTCTGTTCATACATCACCCTGGCACAGTAGACTCTCCCCTGCACTCTTTGGCTCAGCAGGGATCTGAGGGCTCCCACAGAGCAGGTTTTCTAGGTGCTGTGGCGCCAGCCGTGACAAAACAGACTCTTGGCTCTCCTGGGATGAGCATTCTACTGGCAGGGAGGGACAGATAAACAAATGTAGCAAAAGTCAGGTGAGGAGTCCATGGAGAAAAACAAAGGTGAGGAGGATAGAGTGATCTGGAAGGAGGAGGGCGTGACATGCTCATCCTAAATCCGTCTGCTAGCTGGGGACCACCTTCGCTGCTTGGGAGCTCCCTAATTTCACTGTTAGTACTAAGCTTTAGATACCTTTGGCTTTCCTTTATCTTCCCGGGGAGTTTCTGCTACCCCTGTGCTCATTTCACAGCTGATTCAGTGCCTAAGTTAATGTTTCTCTTTTAGCCTGTGTCCTTGATAGTAGCATTCTGTGAGCAATGGCTTCTCGGGTCTACAGCCTGGGATTTTACCCACCTCCTTTTTTTTTGAGATGAACCGCTGGGCCGGGCTGCCACTGCCACTGCCGTAGGAAGCGGTTAGTTAAACTTGAGACGCAGACCCCACCAAACTTGTACAGGAAGCTCTGAAGGTCCGCCGTCACCATCACAGCATGGCTGAATAGGCCAAGAGCCTGCACTTTGTGGCCTCATACCCCTCAAGGTGTTGCCTGATTGCCTTCTTTGTGCCCACGACCAGCTCAGTGAGGTAGGGCCTAAAATAGAAGAGGTAGCAAGTCATCACAGAGTCTTATCTCCTTCTCTTACCTCCATAAATTCCAAAACCCAGCATTTCCTACTTTCTCATCATCCTTACTTCTTTCTTCAAGGCAAGAATATCAAAAATGGTATTCTTCAAGAAATAGCCTAATATGGATAAAACTTGTAAAGGGATTTTTAGTTTCAAATACCCAATTGATTTTTTTCTTTGAAATGATCCTCTTTCACACAAATATAAAACAGTAGTTTTCCTGACTGCCTCTAGATTACCTTTTGTATATTTGGGTGCTCTAAGATTCCTTAGGTACAATGACATTTTCAAAACTGGTGTTACTCTGTTCACTTTGCACTGTAATAGGAATATATCTCTTTGAATTTTTTTTAAGTATGTCCAGATAAAAAGATTATTGCTAAAAAATTAATTCCATAAACGATATTCTAACAGCTAAAACAATCTTCTACAGAAAAGCAAATCAGTATTTTCCCACTCTAACAAATGAGCTAGTTGGGTCACAAATGATACCTAGCACTATGCTAGTGAACTAGTTCTTTGAGGGCAGAGAGAGCAAAAACAAAAGACTCTCCTGATTTGTAGCATTTATTGATTTCCTTGGTGTAAATACTCACCCTGGCCTATTTCAAGCTTACAGTTGGCTCATAAACTTCCTGCATATTTAACCATTGACTCTCAACAGCCTGTAGGAGTTAGCTCCAACTCACCATTACCCTTTCCAGATGGGCACAATTTTGCCTTTTTAATAATCATTTAAAAAATAGTTAGGGCTTCCCTGGTGGCGCAGTGGTTGAGAGTCCGCCTGCCAATGCAGGGGACACGGGTTCGTGCCCCGGTCCGGGAGGATCCCACGTGCCGCGGAGCGGCTGGGCCCGTGAGCCATGGCCGCTGAGCCTGCGCGTCCGGAGCCTGTGCTCCGCAACGGGAGAGGCCACAACAGTGAGAGGCCCGCGTACCGCAAAAAAAAAAACAAACAAAAAAAACCCTATTTTTGTGTTCTTATAGTTTTTTAAATAGTTACATAAATGATAAATATTTCATTTAAAGATTAATAGTGTAATCAAATAGTTTTTTAATATTTATTTTAATAAAGCATTTTCCGTGCTGCGAACAGCCCTTATGATTTTAAATAGCTGCATCATAACCAATTGAATGTAGTATAATTGGATTAAACATTCTCCAGTTGTTAGTTTTTCCTCTATTAAAACTCTGAAATAAATATATATGTACATTTCCCCCCTGTTTTTGTATTATTTTCCTTGGCTGAATTCACAGAAGTAGGATTACTGAGTTAAAGGCTATGAATGTTTAAATGGCAAATGTTTTGTCGAAATAGATTTGTCAGAAGTTATAAACGGTTTACCAAGAAGCATTTTTCTTTATTGTGTAATTGAAAACCCAACAGGATCTACATTTAAATGACTAGCACCAGTGAACCAGAAATAACACAGATCCCTGACTCTCAGGCCTTTTACATGTAAAGATTACCAGCAGCTACGTCTGTTCAGTGTGTGAGGCTAATATTTAGAAATGTCTGAACAGAAGCAAGTATCTCTATGCTGCCCCCTTGTGCTGTGCTACAAAATTACAGTCCCCTGCAGTGGAGCTCCATCCTCTGCTGTGGCTATAAGCAGAGACAGTATTAAAACAGTGATGGAGAACAGAATTATGACTAAAGGGCTTCCCTGGTGGTGCAGTGGTTAAGAATCCGCCTGCCAATGCAAGGGACACGGGTTTGAGCCCTGGTCCAGGAAGATCCCACATGCCACGGAGCAACTAAACCCCTGCACCACAAATACTGAGCCTGCACTCTAGAGCCTGCGAGCCACAACTACTGAAGCCCGCACACCTAGAGCCCATGCTTCACAACAAGAGAAGCCACCGCAATGAGAAGGTGGCAACGAAGAGTAGCCCACGCTCGCCGCAACTACAGAAAGCCCGCCCGCAGCAATGAAGACCCAACGCAGCCAAAAATAATAAAATTTTTTTAAAAATTTAACAAAGAATTATGACTAAAGTAAATAAGCAGCCGAGGTCCTGTTCAGGGAACCTTCGTTCCCCTTGACAAGCTTTGCATGTTCTCATAGTGCTGTCTTCAGCCCAGTGTTTGATTCAGTTGTGGGGTGCCAGTGCCTATTCCTAAACTGCCCTGCTCCCAATGCTTTGAGCAGGCATCCCAGCTGGTGTCTGGGGCAAAAGGTAGTTGAAGGGAGTGAAGGGTAGGAGCCTCAGTGTGTATGTGCATGCGCACAAGTTATTTGGGTCTCTTGCTCTGCAGAATGTTGAGTAAGTGACATTGTACTTTTCATCCTTCGATCTGGGCCAGTGGACCCCCTGTCTTGATCCCTGAGCTTTCGGGGCCCCACTCTGGCCTTCCTCTGACTCTCCCATGATATAAGGAATCCACTCAGAGTCTGGCCCAAGTACCCAGAACCCTGGAATTCTCGTCCTGAACAGCGCCCAAGCCATTTCCAGGGCCTGCGTGGTCCACTTCCCTGGGTGGTGTTCTCCTGGTGGCGGTGTGCAGCCTTCATGGACGTCCTGTGCCTGGTGGTGGCCAAGGGATGGCTGTTTGCTGGGGGTGGTGCATGAAGCCTAGATGAGCGTCCACATATGTGCCATTTGTGGGGTAGACAGAGCAGGGCTGCAGGCCAAGGCCAGCTCTCCCTCATTGCCACAGTGTGGAACTCTGGGGAGTCTGAGAATTTTGAACTTGGCCTTCCACAGTGTTGTCAAAATAGGAAAGAACACTTAGTGTGGTTGCTTGAATTATAACTTTTAAATAGCCTGACATGTGTGGGTATCTTATCTGTATTCTTGTCCTGGGTCCCAAGTGTTAGGAAAAGAGCTTGGGATTTTTCTTCCCCTCTTTGGAATATTAGAGAAAGTGATGTATATGTTAAAATTCCTCTCATTTTCAGCTACACAGTTTATACTACGGTAATGAGTGCTGCCAGCCCAGACAAGTACATGACTAGGATCAGAAACCCGAGTTAAAAGCAGAAGAGCGAATTCACCTATGCTATGAAGGTTTGCTGAAGTTTTTTTTTGGGGGGGAGGGCAGCGGTTAGGGATGGGGGAAGGAGGACATATAGGCTGGTATTTCTCCTAGAAGATAGTAGCATCCTTAACATTTATACATACATAATATTTTCTGACAGGCATTGAGTGTATGGTGGTTATTTGTGTCATGTTAATGTCACTCTTAAGTATTTATTTTGAATTGTTCGTATGAAAGCTAGTCTTCTGGTGCTCAGTGCGCTTTGCCCCTGATTAAAACCAGCTTTCAGGGCAAAGCGTTACCTCTTCACTTACGCAGAGGGGCAAATATCTGGTAAGACTTATGTATCTCCAAAGTCACAGTGAGGCAGGCCCAGCTCCTTTGCAGGATCAGACGGACACTGAAGGACCCAGGACACTCAAAATTTATTTCAGGCATCAGTGAGGCCATAGGTGAGAGGAAAGACATGAGGAAAAAAGCAGGAGTCCCTTCTGCTGTCCCTGAAATCAAATCATCTTGGCAGCCACCTATTGACAGGCCACCTTTTCCTATTGCAGGGATCTCCTGGAGTTTATAAACCTAGCCTGAGGTTTTGTTCATTCACTTACGGGGATGTTTAAAATCAGTGTTTAAATTAAGCGCTTTTTTTCCCCTTACAGATGATCTTTTTAAATGAAATTTTTGAAGAGCTGCACTTTAAAAAATAAAGTGAAAAGATTATATTTTATGACCGTTACAGGCTCTTTCCTCATTAAACTTTTCAACATTGTGAAGTGGGGGCAGGAGGATGAGTTTGGAGCGTGTTGTGGTAAAGTGGGGTGGTAGCTGTCCTCATTCACCTTCCTTCAGGGCTTGCCTTGGCCGTCTCTTAGCTGCTTCTGTTCTGGCTTTAACAACTCAAATATAATCGGTCTCAGAGGGCGAGCCATATCCTCGGGCTTTATTCCCAGCTTCTCACCATTACTTAACAGCTATTTTGTCATACCCGAGTTTATAAAGAAATGAGCGGGCAAGACCTCTTTGTTCACTATGAAGTGCTTCTGGAAGAGTCTGCCAAACTTAAATAAAATTAACAACAGTTATTATTAAGCAAAGATGAGTTTAGCAGAGGGAATAGCAGACGAATTACAATTCGGGACAAGCAAACCATGGCGAACCATAGGCAAATCTGAGGAACAAAGGGAAGGTTAGCTTTTATTGGAATCTGGGAGGAAACCGGGGAGTGTTGTTTTGAACAAAAGTTCATTAGAGGAGAACAAGAGTTCAGGGTTGTTGCAGTTTCACATTGGTTGCAAGTGATGGTCCGTTTGCTGTTACTGAGAAATGCAAACGTAAAATAGATAGCTAGTGGGAAGAAGCCGCATAGCACAGGGAGATCAACTCGGTGCTTTGTGACCACCTAGAGGGGTGGGTTAGGGAGGGTGGGAGGGAGGGAGACGCAAGAGGGAAGAGATATGGGAACATATGTATATGTATAACTGATTCACTTTGTTATAAAGCAGAAACTAACACACCATTGTAAAGCAATTATACTCCAATAAAGATGTAAAAAAAATACAAAATAAATTTTTAAAAAATTTAAAGAAAATAAATAAACAGCATTGCTCTAGTAACAAACAAACAAACAAAAATCTTTCTTCCTGCTGGCTGTGTAAGTTGAAACCAAGGGGAAGAACTCTCCTTTCGTGGCTTTCCCACTCCATTTAAAATCAAGTATGCTTTATCCATTTTCACATTTCTCCTTTTTGATCAAGATCTTCCTCTGAAAGCATAACTGATGCAGCATCAGGTTGGTTTTTTTTCTTTTGGTTGAAATATTTTTGTGTCCCTCATTGCTGGGAAGGACCTTTCCTGGGAGTTATGTTGGGGAGAAAGAGCAAGTAGCATTTGGAAACCGCAGGGCCACATTTGAGCAACACGGAAGGTACAAGGAGGAGCTCTCAGGCATCTCCCATTCTTAAATTATGTCTTATCGAGGTTCTGAGCCTTGGAGATCATCTCAAAGCACTGAGCTGACATAATACTGTTTGGTGCATCATTTCTGCAGATGTTTGACAGGCAACAGGTACCAAGGGTATTTTTTCTTTTTTTTTTTCTTTTTACATCTTTATTGGAGTATAATTGCTTTACAATGGTGTGTTTCCGCTTTACAACAAAGTGAATCAGTTATACATATGTTCCCATATCTCTTCCCTCTTGAATCTCCCTCCCTTCCACCCTTCCTATCCCACCCCTCTAGGTGGTCACAAAGTACCGAGCTGATCTCCCTGTGCTATGCGGCTGCTTCCCACTAGCAATCTGTTTTGCGTTTGGTAGTGTATATACGTCCATGCCACTCTCTCACTTTGTCACAGCTTACCCTTCCCCCTCCCCATATCTTCAAGTCCATTCTCTAGTAGGTCTGTGTCTTTATTCCCCTCTTACCCCTAGGTTCTTCATGACATTTTTTTTTCTTAGATTCCGTATATATGTTTTAGCATACGGTATTTGTCTTCCTCTTTCTGACTTACTTCACTCTGTATGACAGACTAGGTCCATCCACCTCACTACAAATAACTCAATTTCGTTTCTTTTTATGGCTGAGTAATATTCCATTGTATATATGTGCCACATCTTCTTTATCCATTCACCCGATGATGGACACTTAGGTTGCTTCCATCTCCTGACTATTGTAAATAGAGCTGCAATGAACATTTTGGTACATGACTCTTTTTGAATTATGGTTTTCTCAGGGTATATGCCCAGTAGTGGGATTGCTGGCTCATATGGTAGTTCTATTTGTAGTTTTTTAAGGAACCTCCATACTGTTCTCCATAGTGGCTGTACCAATTCACATTCCCACCAGCAGTGCAAGAGTGTTCCCTTTTCTCCACACCCTCTCCAGCATTTATTGTTTCTAGATTATTTGATGATGGCCATGCTGACCGGTGTGAGATGATATCTCTTTGTAGTTTTGATTTGCATTTCTCTAATGATTAATGATGTTGAGCATTCTTTCACGTGTTTGTTGGCAGTCTGTATATCTTCGTTGGAGAAGTGTCTATTTAGGTCTTCTGCCCATTTTTGGATTGGGTTGTTGTTGTTTTTTTTTTGATATTGAGCTGCATGGGCTGCTTGTAAATTTTGGAGATTAATCCTTTGTCAGTTGCTTCATTTGCAAATATTTTCTCCCATTCTGAGGGTGTCTTTTGGTCTTGTTTATGGTTTCCTTTGCTGTGCAAAAGCTTTGAAGTTTCATTAGGTCCCATTTGTTTGTTTTTATTTCCATTTCTCTAGGAGGTGGGTCAAAAAGGATCTTGCTGTGATTTATGTCAGAGTGTTCTGCCTATGTTTTCCTCTAAGAGTTTGATAGTTTCTGGCCTTACATTTAGGTCTTTAATCCATTTTGAGCTTATTTTTGTGTATGGTGTTAGGGAGTGTTCTAATCTCATACTTTTATATGTACCTGTCCAGTTTTCCAAGCACCACTTATTGAACAGGCTGTCCTTTCTTCAGTGTACATTCCTGCCTCCTTTATCAAAGATAAGGTGACCATATGTGTGTGGGTTTATCTCTGGGCTTTCTATCCTGTTCCATTGATCTATATTTCTGTTTTTGTGCCAGTACCATACTGTCTTGATTACTGTAGCTCTGTAGTATAGTCTGAAGTCAGGGAGCCTGATTGCTCCAGCTCCATTTTTCGTTCTCAAGATTGCTTTGGCTATTCGGGGTCTTCTGTGTTTCCATGCAAATTGTGAAATTTTTTGTTCTAGTTCTGTGAAAAATGCCAGTGGTAGTTTGATAGGGATTGCATTGAAACTGTAGATTGCTTTGGGTAGTAGAGTCATTTTCACAATGTTGATTCTTCCAATCCAAGAACATGGTATATCTCTCCATCTATTTGTATCATCTTTAATTTCTTTCATCAGTGTCTTATAATTTTATGCATACAGGTCTTTTGTCTCCTTAGGTAGGTTTATTCCTAGATATTTTATTCTTTTTCTTGCAATGGTAAATGGGACTGTTTTCTTAATTTCACTTTCAGATTTTTCATCATTAGTGTATATGAATGCCAGAGATTTCTGTGCATTAATTTTGTATCCTGCTACTTTACCAAATTCATTGATTAGCTCTAGTAGTTTTCTGGTAGCATCTTTAGGATTCTCTATGTATAGTGTCATGTCATCTGCAAACAGTGACAGCTTTACTTCTTCTTTTCCGATTTGGATTCCTTTTATTTCCATTTGTTCTCTGATTGCTGTGGCTAAAACTTCCAAATCTATGTTGAATAAGTGTGGTGAGAGTGGGCAACCTTGTCTTGTTCCTGATCTTAGTGGAAGTGGTTTCAGTTTTTCACCATTGAGGACGATGTTGGCTGTGGGTTTGTCATATATGGCCTTTATTATGTTGAGGAAAGTTCCCTCTGTACCTACTTTCTGCAGGGCTTTTATCATAAATGGGTGTTGAATTTTGTCGAAAGCTATCTCTGCATCTATTGAGATGATCATATGGCTTTTCTCCTTCAGTTTGTTAATATGGTGTATCACGTTGATTGATTTGCGTATATTGAAGAATCCTTGCATCCCTGGGATAAATCCCACTCGATCATGGTGTGTGATCCTTTTAATGTGCTGTTGGATTCTGTTTGCTAGTATTTTGTTGAGGATTTTTGCATCTATGTTCATCAGTGATATTGGCCTGTAGTTTTCTTTCTTTGTGACATCTTTGTCTGGTTTTGGTATCAGGGTGATGGTGGCCTCGTAGAATGAGTTTGAGAGTGTTCCTCCCTGTGCTATATTTTGGAAGAGTTTGAGAAGGTTAGGTGTTAGCTCTTCTCTAAATGTTTGATAGATTTCACCTGTGAAGCCATCTGGTCCTGGGCTTTTGTTGGAAGATTTTTTTTTTTTTGCGGTATGCGGGCCTCTCACTGCTGTGGCCTCTCCCGTTGCAGAGCACGGGCTCCGGACTTGCAGGCTCAGAAACCATGGCTCACGGGCCCAGCTGCTCCGCGGCATGTGGGATCTTCCCAGGCCGGGGCACGAACCCGTGTCCCCTGCATCGGCAGGCAGACTCCCAACCACTGCGCCACCAGGGAAGCCCTATTGGAAGATTTTTAATCACAGTTTCAATTTCAGTGCTTGTGATTGGTCTGTTCATATTTTCTGGTTCTTCCTGATTCAGTCTTGGCAGGTTGTGCATTTCTAAGAATTTGTCCATTTCTTCCAGATTGTCCATTTTATTGGCATAGAGTTGCTTGTAATAATCTCTCATGATCTTTTGTATTTCTGCAGTGTCAGTTGTTACTTCTCCTTTTCATTTCTAATTCTATTGATTTGAGTCTTCTCCCTTTTTTTCCTGATGAGTCTGGCTAATGGTTTATCAATTTTGTTTATCTTCTCAAAGAATCAGCTTTTAGTTGTATTGATCTTTGCTATCATTTCCTTCATTTCTTTTTCATTTATTTCTGATCTGATCTTTATGATTTCTTTCCTTCTGCTAACTTTGGGGGTTTTTTTGTTCTTCTTTCTCTAATTGCTTTAGGTGCAAGGTTAGGTTGTTTATTTGAGATGTTTCCTGTTTCTTAAGGTAGGATTGTATTGCTATAAATTTCCCTCTTAGAACTGCTTTTGCTGCATCCCATAGGTTTTGGGTTGTCGTGTCTCCATTGTCATTTGTTTCTAGGTATTTTTTGATTTCCTCTCTGATTTCTTCAGTGATCACTTCGTTATTAAGTAGTATATTGTTTAGCCCCCATGTGTTTGTATTTTTTACAGATCTTTTCCTGTAATTGATATCTAGTCTCATAGTGTTGTGGTCAGAAAAGATACTTGATACGTTTTCAATTTTCTTAAATTTACCAAGGTTTGATTTGTGACCCAAGATATGATCTATCCTGGAGAATGTTGCATGAGCACTTGAGAAAAATGTGTGTTCTGTTGTTTTTGGATGGAATGTCCTATAAATATCAATTAAGTTTAATGTATCATTTAAAGCTTGTGTTTCCTTATTATATTCATTTTGGATGATCTGTCCATTGGTGAAAGTGGGGTGTTAGAGTCCCCTACTATGAATGTGTCACTGTCAGTTTCCCCTTTTATGGCTGTTAGTATTTGTCTTATGTATTGAGGTGCTCCTATGTTGGGTGCATAAATGTTTACAATTGTTATATCTTCTTCTTGGATCGATCCCTTGATCAGTATGTAGTGTCCTTCTTTGTCTCTTGTAATAGTCTTTATTTTAAAGTCTATTTTGTCTGATGTGAGAATTGCTACTCCAGCTTTCTTTTGATTTCCATTTGCATGGGATATCTTTTTCCATTCCCTCACTTTCAGTCTGTATACGTCCCTAGATCTGAAGTGGGTTTCTTGTAGACAGCATATATATGGGTCTTGTTTTTGTATCCATTCAGCCAGTCTGTGTCTTTTGGTGGGAGCATTTAATCCATTTACATTTAAGGTAATTATTGATATGTATGTTCCTATTACCATTTTCTTCATTGTTCTGGGTTTGTTATTGTAGGTCTTTTCCTTCTCTTGGGTTTCTTGCCTAGAGAAGTTCCTTTAGCATTTGTTGTAAAGCTGGTTTGGTGGTGCTGAACTCTCTCAGCTTTTGCTTGTCTGTAAAGGTTTTAATTTCTCCACCAAATCTGAATGAGATCCTTGCTGGGTAGAGTAATCTTGGTTGTAGATTTTTCTCCTTCGTCACTTTATATATGTCCTGCCACTCCCTTCTGGCTTGCAGAGTTTCTGCTCAAAGATTAGCTGTTAACCTTATGGGGATTCCCTTGTATGTTATTTGTTATTTTTCCCTTGCTGCTTTTAATATGTTTTCTTTGTATTTAATTTTTGACAGTTTAATATTTGTCTTGGCATGTTTCTCCTTGGATTTATCCTGTATGGGACTCTCTGTGCTTCCTGAACTTGATTAACTATTTCCTTCCCCATATTAGGGAAGTTTTCCACTATAATCTCTTCAGATATTTTCTCACTCCCTTTCTTTTTCTCTTCTTCTTCTGGGACCCCTATAATTCGAATGTTGATGCATTTAATGTTGTCCCAGGGGTCTCTGGGACTGTCCTCAGTTCTTTTCATTCTTTTTTCTTTATTCTGCTCTGCAGTAGTTATTTCCACTATTTTATCTTCCAGGTCACTTATCCATTCTTCTGCCTCAGTTATTCTGCTATTGCTCCCTTCTAGAGTATTTTTAATTTCATTTATTGTGTTGTTCATCATTATTTGTTTCATCTTTAGTTCTTCTAGGTCCTTGTTGAATGTTTCTTGCATTTTCTCTATTCTATTTCCAAGATTTTGGATTATCTTTACTATCATTATTCTGAATTCTTTTTCAGGTAGACTGCCTATTTCCTCTTCATTTGTTAGGTCTGGTGGGTTTTTATCTTGCTCCTTCATCTGCTGTGTGTTTTTCTGTCTTCTCATTTTGCTTATCTTACTGTGTTTGGGGTCTCCTTTTTGCAGGCTGCAGGTTCGTAGTTCCCGTTGTTCTTGGTGTCTGTCCCCAGTGGCTCAAGTTGGTTCATTCGGTTGTGTAGGCTTCGTGGTGGAGGGTAGTAGTGCCCGTGTTCTGGTGGATGAGCCTGGATCTTGTCTTTCTGGTGGGCAGGTCCATGTCTGGTGATGTGTTTTGGGGTGTCTGTGGCCTTATGATGATTTTTGGCAGCCTCTCTGCTAATGGGTGGGGTTGTGTTTCTGTCTTGCTAGTTGTTTGGCATAGGGTGTCTAGCACTGTAGCTTGCTGGTCATTGAGTGAAGCTGGGTGTTGGTGTTGAGATGGAGATCTCTGGGAAATTTTCGCCATTTGATATTACATGGAGCTGGGAGGTCTCTTGTGGACCAGTGTCCTGAAGTTGGCTCTCCCACCTCAGAGGCAGAGCCCTGACTCCTGGCTGCAGCATCAAGAGCCTTTCATCCACATGGCTCAGAATAAAAGGGAGAAAAAGTAGAAAGAAAGAAAGGAGGGGAGGGAGGGAGGAAGGAAGGAAGGAAGGGAGGGAAAGAAAAAGAAAGAAAGAAAGGATAAAAAAATAAAGTAAGGTAAAATAAAATAAAGTTACTAAAATAAAGAATAAAAAATAATTATTAAGAAAAAAATTTTTTTAAAAAGTAAAAAAAAAAAAGGATGGACAGAACCCTAGGACAAATGGTGAAAGCAAAGCTATACAGACAAAATCTCACACAGAAGCATACGCATACACACTCACAAAAAGAGAAAAAGGGGAAAAAATCATAAATCTTGCTCTCAAAGCCCACTTCCTCAATTTGGGATGATTGGTTGTCTATTCAGGTATTCCACAGATGCATGGTACAGCAAGTTGATTGTGGAGCTTTAATCCGCTGCTCCTGATGCTGGGAGAGATTTCCCTTTCTCTTCTTTGTTCGCACAACTCCCGGGGCTCAGCTTTGGATTTGGCCCCGCCTCTGCGTGTAGGTCGCCTGAGGGCGTCTCTTCTTCGCTCAGACAGGACGGGGTTAAAGGAGCAGCTGCTTCGGGGGCTCTGGCTCACTCAGGCCGGCGGGAGGGAGGGGCACGGAGTGCGGGGCGGGCCTGCGGCGGCAGAGACAGGCAGGACGTTGCACCAGCCTGAGGCGCACCGTGCGTTCTCCCAGGGAAGTTGTCCCTGGATCCCGGGACCCTGGCAGCGGCGGGCTGCACAGGCTCCCGGGAGGGGAGGTGTGGATAGTGACCTGTGCTCGCACACAGGCTTCTTGGTGGCGGCAGCAGCAGCCTTAGCGTCTCATGCCCGTCTCTGGGGTCCGTGCTGATAGCCGCGGCTCGCACCCGTCTCTGGAGCTCCTTTAAGCAGCACTCTTAATCCCCTCTCCTCCGGTACAAAGTTTTAAAATGATTATACAAGTCAAAATTAAAAGTAATATGACAAATCCAGTTTGTATAATTGTCCTAAAGATTGAAGGACCATGGGGAATCAGTTGAAACTTGTAATCAGTGTACTTGTTCCCTGATTTTATGTAATTGAGTTTCTCCTTCCCCAAGGAAAATTATCCATGTGCAACAAGTTGTTCTTGCTGCCAGCATATACTACCTTGTTCTGCTAGGAGTTAGCTAAGGGCAATTTGTCTAATACCACCTTAGCTAAGGAATTGTGGAATTAATTAAAGAAACCTCAGCTAAAATTGGAGCGGAGGAAGACCTGTAGGGGGAGGTCATCATCGATTACTCCAAACGGGAAGAGATATGCGCCTGTATCTCAGACAGGAAGGTGTTGCCTACTCTACTATCCAGCAGGAAGAAGAAAACTCGCCGTCTGATGACAGCCCAGCCAATCAGACTGTAGCTGCCCAACCAATGAGAAGCCTCCATACTTTGGACCCCTAGCCTCCTCCAGTGAACTCTTTCATTATTACAGTCCATCCCAACTCCCTCTTTTCCCCATGAAAGCAAACTCCTCTTTCCTGTTTTCTGGATTCGCCTATGGTCTGCCATAGTTTGCATATCCTGAATTGTACTTCCTGTGGGTATTCCCAAATAAACTTGCTTTTGCTGGCGAAATAACTGGCTCTTCTATTACTAAAGTTGACGGAGTCTAAGCCTGTTGTTGGGTAGCTGTTGCTTTAGGGGTGGAATCAGCTGTGTAACCTAGGGTAATGGATAGATTTCTAATCATGTGCTCATTGACGTGTACTCCAAACCAGGAAAGGAGGAAAGATCTGCCAAGGAGACAGACCCAGAGTCATGGACCCTGTTGGGCAGTTAACAGTAGGTTCTTTGAAGTGGGTTTAAGGGGTTGCCCCAGAGATTGGTTTCAGATCGGTTATGAATGGATAGTGGAACAACTAGATATCCTAACGAGAATTGTCCTCCCATTCGCCAACTATCCAGACATTTATAAGCCCAGGGATGATGCCCTCGTTCACAAACGAAGATGAAACTGGATGAGCACAGAGGACTCCAGCTGAAGTGGCGTTGTTTATTGGTGAATTTGTGGGAATGGAGCTGTTGGCATTCATCAACCAGGAGTCAGTGATGTTTTGAGAGCCTTCGGAGAGGATTCCTCCAAGCCAAGAAGTCCATTTTCTAACGTGATGGCACAGGGTAATTGGGTTTAAGGTGTTTTGCGGACAAAGACTATGAAAGTAAGGGCGTGAGTGGGGTGATTGTAGTAGCGTAATTTTAAGTTTATCGGGAGTGGTACCATCATTGCTACAGTCAGTGGGGGTGTTCAGGATGAAACAGTGTCGGGAGGGATGTTGACAGAAGTTTCACTCTGGAGTTAACATTGAGGGGAAATGGAATGAAACTAGCAGTGGCATTAGGGACAAATGAAAAATTGGTCACAGGATGGACTAGAGAGTTGCTGCTGTTGTGTACAGATTTGAGTTTCTGGTGGCAAACCCAACCATCAGATGTTTCCCTCTGTTGCAAACAGATTCAGAAGTGCAGGGAAGATCATTGTCTTTCCAAGAAAGAAAGGGGGGAATAAGGTAAGAAACAATGGGGAAAAGGTATACAGGCCTGGTCTGGTCATCTTGGGAAAGCTGTCTCCTTTATCTGTCATCTGTTTCAATTCCTGGAAACCTTTACTTTTAGGTCATCAGTTGGTACACAGGTCCAGTCAGGGTTTGGTGCTTTCTTTAGATGTGATACATGATCTGAGAGTCTGTTTCCTGGATCTTGGCAGTACGCGGACTGGTTAACAACAGTTGGTAAGGGCCCTTCCAGCAAGGTTAGAGGGATGTCTTTGAAGATGTCTATTCCAGGAGACGAAATCTGTAGGTTGTAAGTGATGATGCTGAAGACCTTTGTCTCCCAGGAGCATTCTGTGAAAAGATTGTTCTACAAGTCATGGTTATTTTCAACAGAAACAATTAAGTCTTTAAAATATTCAAGTATATACTCTTTTATTAGCTGTAGATCAAAAGAAGCAGGAGCTAGCAGCATTGAGAATCCTCTGATTATCTCAAAGTGTAAGAGTTTATGGGTTGCAAAAAGGGTAGATAAACCTAAGATTTAGAAGGACCAGTGGCAGTGACTTTGGCCAGGGTGTTTGAAGAGTCTCTACAAATTTTGCCGATACACTCTTAACGGTGCCATTCGTGTGTTCGACTGGCCCTGGGGATTTTGGCTGGTAAGCACAGGGAAAGTGTTGTAGAACTGGCCAGACAGCACAGACTTGTCCAAGCACCTGGCTGGTGAAGTGAATTCCCCAGTCACCATGAAGTTAGAGCTGGGGTTCACTGGGTAGGGATAATTTTTTTTAATGGCTTTTTAAAAAAAATTTTATTTTTGGCTGCGTTGAGTCTTTGTTGCTGTGCGCAGGCTATTCTCTGGTTGCAGCGAGCGGGGGCTACTCTTCGTTGCGGTGTGCGGGCTTCTTACCGCGGTGGCGTCTCCTGTTTCGGAGCACAGACTCCAGGCACGCGGGCTTCAGTAGTTGTGGCACTTGGGCTCAGTAGTTGTGGCTCGCGGGCGCTAGAACGCAGGCTCAGTAGTTGTGGTGCACGGGCTTAGTTGCTCCGCGGCATGTGGGATCTTCTCGGACCAGGGCTCGAACCCGTGTCCCCTGCATTGGCAGGCGGATTCTCAACCACTGCGCCACCAGGGAAGCCCAGAGTAGCATTTTTAGTGGAGATATCAGTGAGGTGGTTCTCTTTAGCTTCCAGGGAGTCAAGTTTAGAATGCCCAGAACTTTAATAATAGCCAGAGTGGCTGGTATGGCATCTAATAAATCTTGAATATATGGGCCATTTTAAGTTTTATCCCCATTAGGCATAAGGAAGACGTAAGGAAATCTCTCTGCTTCCATAACATTCCAAAGTTATGAGCTACTCCAAAAGTGTTTCTACTGTCTATATGAATATTTGCAGTTTTGCCCATGGCTGAACTATAGGCTTGAGTAAGAGCGTATCATTCAGCCTGTTGTGCTGAGGTAGCCAAAGGCAAAGGTGCTGCCTTGATAACTTCCAAAGAAGTTGCAGTTGCATATCCAGCACAATATTCACCATTTTCATCTTTTAAATAAGAACCATCAGTAAACCATGAAGAATCAACATTTGTTAAAGGGGTTTCTTGCAGGCTGTAATAGGGAGTCAAGAGATGGTTTGTCAGAGTTAGTCATGAGGAGTTTCGTCCATAGAGGAGGGAAGAAGGGTGGCAAGGTTAGGGATATTACAGTGAGCAAGGGTGATATGGGGTGCAGTCAACAGGAGCATTTCATAGGGAGTAAGATGTCTTGCTGAAAGATGTTGGATATGGTTGGAATTCAGAAGGGCTTTCAATAGCATGAGGAACAAAGATGGTCAGAGAGGAACCCATGAGTATTTCTTGGTTGGCCTTTACTAAAAGGGCAGTGGCAGGAATGGCTCAGAGGCAAGGGGGTATCCTTGGGCCACAGGGTCCAGCTGCTGACTGTGATACCCTATTGGTGATGGTGATCTCTGTGTTTCTAAATAAGCACCCTGAGGGCATTTTCTTCCTTTTCGTAGACCTAGAGGAAAAGGGGGAGTTGATAATTAGTGTCCAAGGGCAGAGAGATTCATTAAGCTTTCCTTCAGGATTTTAAAACCTAGATCATCCTGATCTTCCCAAATAATAGGATCAGGCTTAGTGTTTTTCAACAGGATATATATAGGGGCTGAACCATGAGAGAAAAATATGAAACCCTGTTATGATAATAGCCAGCTAACCCAAGAAAGCCTCGTAATTGGCATTTAGTTTGGGGCTTTAGGAAATTGAGGATGCCATGGAGCCTTTCTGGATCTATGTGTAGTCCTTGTTCTGAAATCAGATGTCCTAAAAAGAAAACTTGAGTTTGAACAAACTGTAGCTTCTCCTTAGAGACCTTATGTCTCTTTGAGGCTAAAAGCTTTAGCAGATGGATGCTGTCTTCCCATGAGGAGGCCTGGGAAGGGGAGCAGAGAAGCAAATCATCTACATGTTGTAATAGTTTAGAACCTCTAGGAGATTTTACATCGTCTAAATAAGCTTTTAGGGTTTGTGAGAAACAAGAAGGACTTTTACTTAAACCCTGGGGCATTACTGTTCAGATGTATTGTTGTCCTTCCCAAGTAAAGGCAAAGAGAGATTGATGGGCCTTATCCACAGGGATGCTAAAGAAGGCACTACACAAAGCAATCATGGTGAGAAGCTTACTTTCAGTAGGGATGGGAGCTGATAAGGTATGAGGGTTGGGAACAGCAAGGTGAAGACAGATAACAATATTGTTTACAGTATGGAGGTCTTGGACAAATCTGTCTGCAGCCATTGGGTTTCCTGGTAGGTGAAATAAGGATATTGCAGGGACTGATACAAGGGATTATAACCCCCTGGGCTTTATAATCCTCTGTGATTGGTCTGATTCCCTGTAAGCACTCTTTATTTGTAGGGTATTGATTAATTCTGGGGAAAGGCTTTGAGGGAACAATTTGGGTGTTTTTTTTTTTGGCCATCACTTTATTTTTTAATTAAGTTATAGTTGATTTACAACGTTGTATACATTTTAGGTGTATAACATAGTGATTCACAATTTTTAAAGGTTATATGCCATTTATAGTTATTATAAAATACTGGCTATATTCCCCATGTTGTACAATATATCCTTGTAGCTTATTTTATACCTAGTACTTTTTGTGGGTGTGGGTTAGCCAGTTTGCTAAATTAACCACGTCTATTAAGCACATAGTTTCCCATCTTATTCTAATTCTCTTTGCCAAAAGAGAGAGGTCTCAGTTTATCTCATTAGTGAACATAGAGTTAAAGGCCACCCATGTGGATTCAACATCCATGGGGAGACCAGAATTTTCCTTAAAAATAATCTGGAGTAGACTGTAATAATCATGCATGGGTTCATTTTTTTTTTTAATTTTTATTGGAGTATAGTTTCTTTACAATGTTGTGTTAGTTTCTACTGTACAGCAAAATGAATCAGCCATACATATACATATATCCCCTCCCTTTTGGACTTCCTTCCCATTCAGGTCAGCACAGTGCATTAAGTAGATTCCCTGTGCTATACAGTATGTTCTCATTAGTTATCTATTTTATGCATAGTATCAATTGTGTGTATGTGTCAATCCCAATCTCCCAGTTCCTCCCACCCCCCTCTTTTTCCCCTTGGTATCCAAACATCTGTTCTCTACGTCTGTGTCTCTATTTCTGCTTTGCAAGTAGGATCATCTATACCATTTTTCTAGATTCCACACATACGCATTAATATACAATATTTGTTTTTCACTTTCTGACTTCACTCTGTATAACAATCTCTAAATCCATCCACATCTCTACAAATGACCCAATTTGTTCCTTTTTATGGCTGAGTAATATTCCATTGTATATATGTACCACATCTCCTTTATCCTTTCCTCTGTTGTTATTTTTTTAATTTATATTTTTAGCTGTGTTGGGTCTTCATTGCTGCACGTGGACTTTCTCTAGTTGTGGCGAGTGGGGACTACTCTTCGTCATGGTGCGCGGGCTTCTCATTGCGGTGGCTTCTCTTGTTGCAGAGCACAGGCTCTAGGTGCACAGGCTTCAGTAGTTGTAGTGCGCAGGCTCAGTACTTGTGGCTTTTGGGCTCTATGCATGCTTAGTAGTTGTGGCACATGGGCTTAGCTGCTCCGCGGCATGTGGGATCTTCCTGGACCAGGGATTGAACCTGTGTTCCCTGCCTTGGCAAGTGGATCCTTAACCACTGTGCCATCAGGGAAGTCCCTCCATTCCTCTGTTGATGGACATTTAGAGATAAACCCATGCACCTATGGTCACCTAATCTATGACAAAGGAGGGAAGAATATACAGTGGAGAAAAGACAGCCTCTTCAATAAATGGTGCTGGGAAAACTGGACAACTTCATGTAAAAGAATGACACTAGAACACTCCATAATATCATACACAAAAATAAGCTCAAAATGGATTAAAGATCTGAATATAAGGCCAGACATTATAAAACTCTTAGAGGAAAACATAGGCAGAACACTCTTTGACATAAATTGCAGCAAGATCTTTTTTGACCCACCTCCTAGGGTAATGAAAATAAAAACAAACAAATGGGACCTCATTGGGTTTTTAAATGCAGGCCTGAATTTTGTTCCAATCAGCAGCTTTCAGGAAAGCTCTAAGGATTGCTAAGTGGAGTCCCTTAGCAATTGCCTGAGCCTGGTCACAAAATAAGGCAGGAGGTTAATCTCCCATTTGTTATTCTAGAGATTTTTCAAGACGTGACCAATTAGCAGTCTTCATCCATTGTTGGGTTCCACCTTTGCCGAAAAGCATGTGGACTAGTTGATATTAAGTCTTGAGAAACCAGGTTGAAAAGTCTGGACAATTAAATTCCTCAGTGAATTTATGAGGAGCTTCAGTAACTTTAGGAAAACCTTTGACTATGGTTTGTAGTTCAGTCTTAGTTCAGGGAACATAGGAAATTAGGAGCTTAGCATTAGGATCCTAGGAGGGTTTGATTTTTAAAGGTGCAGGTTTTAATGGGTTGAGATGAGGAGGAAGTAGGGAGAGGTTCAGAGAACAAGGGAAGTTCAATGATAGGGTTGAAATGAAAAAGAGGAGGGTACAAAGAGGAAAGAACAGGCACAGTAGGGAAAGGAGAAGTTAGCACAGGAAGTGAAAAGGGAGAAGAGGCCTCTGATGCTTTTTTTACATTCTTTTAATTTTTTATTTGCCTCAATCATAAGTAGTATTCTGTAAAGAGGCAGCTTTAGAGTCCTGATTGCACTTGGAAGCCTTGAGGTACCTTGTTTTTTGTTTTTTTGTTTTTTTTTTTAAATAAATAAATTTATAAAAAACAAAAAACAAAACTCCTATGGTTGTTAGCCAAAACTCAAAATAGAGGGCCACCAGCTGGAGATTTCCAGACCATCTGCAGAAAGGCCTACTCCATCATACCAGCTGAACCTCTCATAGCTGCTCTTCTGTGTAAAAGCCCTGGGGCCAAGCTTCTGATGAGATGGCAGAAAGAACACTGCAGAGATCACGACCCACTGTGGAAATCGGCAGTGGACCCCCTTGAAGGTATGCAAATACAATTCTAACTTAAACCTTTAAATCAGGACAGATATTAAAATTTGCGTTAATGTTCATCATGTAATAGCAAACCAACACTAAAAACTTCTGCAGAATAGGCATCCCATTCACTTTGTTGTGCTTTAGAACCATGGTCTTCTGTTTTAGTTCCGAGAAAAACAGGTTTGGGGAGGTCAAAAGTTCCCCACAATGGCCACTGAAGTTCTAAACGATCTTTGGTTAGGCTCTTCCATTTAGTTAAAAATGAGCATGAGGGTCAAGATGGCGTACTAGGAGGATGCGGAATTCGCGTCTCCTCACAACTAGGGCACCTATGAGGCACTGGTGGGGGACCACGGACACCTAAGGTGACGGGAGGAGCCCCCAGGGACTGAGTAGGACGTGGGGCATGGGGGGAGTGAGAGGGGAGGAGAAGTGGAGGCAGGACAGGACTGGTGCCCCTAAGGGGCGGCTGGGGGAGGGGAAGAGGTCCCACACCCGAAGGGGGAAATTGGGGAACCATTGGGAGGGCAGAGGGTCAAAGGGGGAGTGTGGCCAGGTTTCCCCTGCCCACTTGGACCCTCAGGAACCTGTTGAGTCCCGGGCCTGATCCTCTGCCCACCTAGGCCCCCTCCAGCAGCAGGGGTCCTGAGGGAGTGGGAGGGGGGAAGGGGGAGCAAAAGTAAAGGCCGGACCTCCGGGACCGGCACCCCTGAGGGGTGGCTGGGGAAGGGGAGGAGTTCCTATACCCAGTGGGACCCACCCACGGTTAGGGGTCCAGCGGCGACGGAGGAGACCCTGGGGGAGACGGTGGGGGAGGAGTGCAAAGGAATGGAAGGGAACAGGGCCAGTGCGTTCCCTGTCTACTTAGGCACCGGGGAGCCTGTTGGGCTCCGGGGCCGAACCCTCTGCCCTCGGAGCCTCCCTCCTGCTGTGCAGAGCCCAAGCCCTGCCCTTACACCCCCACCCAGGGCCCTACCTGTATACTTGGAGACCCCTCTGAGACCCCCTCCAACCAGCTGGGCCTAAACCCCACCCACACACCCTCATCCAGGGCCCTACCTCCAAACTGTGGAACTCCACACTCCAGGGGCCCTCCTTTCCGTGTGCTGCCTCTCCCCTTCCACGCAGATCCTAAGCAGAGGCCCCCTACCCCCCCCATGCTTGAACGTCACCCCCCCACCCGCCTAGGTCCCACCCCACCCTAAACCCCAGCCCTGCCTAAGTTCCACCCCCATAGCCAAGGCTTTTTTTTTTTCTTTTCTTTTTTCCTCTTTTAGATTGGGGTTCTGTTTTACCTTGTTGATTCATTGTTGTTGATTCTTTTATATTTTTATTTTTCCTAATAAATCTTGTATTTTTCTAATTTTATTTTATTCTTTATATTTTGTTAGGTATCTCTCCTTTTGGCTTGTTGCCCCCGCCTCCCCCCCTTTTTTTTCTTTTCTCTGATGTGGTTTTATTTTACCTTGTTGCAGTTGTTTCATTTACCGTTCCATTTTTCCTAGTATATTTTTTATCTTTCTAATTTTATTTTGTTCTTTATTCTTTGATATTGTACTGCTCCTTTTTTTCTCTTTTTAAAAAAATTTTATTTACTTATTTATTTTTGGCTGCATTGGGTCTTCGTTGCTGTGCGCGGGCTTTCTCTACTTGCGGTGAGGGGGGGCTACTCTTTGTTGTGGTGCGCGGGCTTCTCATTGCGGTGGCTTCTCCTGTTGTGGAGCACGGGCTCTAGGCATGCAGGGTTCAGTAGTTGCAGCACGCAGGCTCAGTAGTTGTGGCACTTGGGCTCAGTAGTTGTGGCACTTGGGCTCAGTAGTTGTGGCTCACGGGCTGTAGAGCGCAGGCTCAGTAGTTGTGGTGCACGGGATTAGTTGCTCCGCGGCATGTGGGATCTTCCCAGACCAGGGCTCGAACCTGTGTCCCCTGCATGGCAGGCGGATTCTTAACCACTGCACCACCAGGGAAGCCACCCTGTTTTTCTTTCTTTCTTCCTTTTTTTTTTTTTTTTTTAACAACTTTACAAAGCTTGTGGCATCTTGGTTGCCAGGCCAGAGGTTGGGACTGAGCTCCTGTGGTGGGAGCTCCAAGTCCAAAACGCTGGACTAACAGAGAACCTCAGACCCCAGGGAATATCGATTGGAGCGAGGCCTCCCAGAGGTCCTCATCTCAGCACCAAGACACAGTTGTATCCAACTGCCTGCAGACTCCAGTGCTGGACGTCTCAGGCCAAACAACCAGTAAGACAGGAATACAGCACCACCCATCAAAAAAAAAAAAGAAACAACAAAAAAAGTATGTTATGGACGAAGGAGCAAGGTAAAAACCTACAAGACCAAATAAATGAAAACGAAATAGGCAACCTACCTGAAAAAGAATTCAGAGTAATGATAATATAGATGATCCAAAATTTTGGAAACAGAATGGAGAAAATACAAGAAACATTTAACAAGGATCTAGAAGAACTAAAGAGCAAACAAACAGTGATGAACCACACAATTACTGAAATTAAAAATACTCTAGAAGGAATCAGTAACAGAATAACTGAGGCAGAAGAACGGATACGTGAGCTGGAAGATAAAATGGTGGAAATAATGGCCAGGGAGCATAATAAAGAAAAAAGAATGAAAAGAATTGAAGACAGTCTCAGAGACCTCTGGGACAACATTAACCACACCAACATTCAAATTATAGGGGTCCCAGAAGAAGAAGAGAAAAAGAAAGGGCCTGAGAAAATATTTGAAGAGATTATAGTTGAAACTTACCTAACATGGGAAAGGAAATAGTCAATCAAGTCCAAGAAGCACAGAGAGTACTACACAGGTTAAACCCAAAGAGAAACATGCCGAGACACATATTAATCGAACTATCAAAATTAAATACAAAGAAAAAATATTAAAAGCAGCAAGGGGAAAGCAACAAATAACATACAAGGGAATCCCCATAAGGTTAACGGCTGAGTTTTCAGCAGAAATTCTGCAAGCCAGAAGGGAGTGGCAGGACATATTTAAAGTGATCAAAGGCAAAAACCTAAAACCAAGATTATCCAGCAAGGATCTCATTCAGATTCAATGGAGAAATTAAAACCCTTACAGATAAGCAAAAGTTAAGAGAATTCAGCACCACCAAACCAGCTTTACAACAAATGCTAAAGGAACTTCTCTAGGCAGGAAACACAAGAGAAGGAAAAGAGCTACAAAAACAAACCCAACACAATTAAGAAAATAGTAATAAGAACATACATATTGATAATTATCTTAAATGTAAATGGATTAAATGCTTCAACCAAAAGACATAGACTGGCTGAATGGATACAAAAACAAGACCTGTACATATGCTGTCACAAGAGACCCATTTCATACCTAGGGACACATACAGACTGAAATTGAGGGGATGGTAAAAGGTATTCCATGCAAATGGAAATCAAAAGAAAGCTGGAGTAGCCATTCTCATATCAGACAAAATAGACTTTAAAATAAAGATGATTACAAGAGACAAAGAAGGACACTACATAATGATCAAGGGAGCATTCCAAGAAGAAGATATAATAATTTGAAATATTTATGCACCCAACATAGGAGCACCTCAATACATAAGGCAAATGCTAGCAGCCATAAAAGGGGAAATTGACAGTAACACAATAATAGTAGGGGACTTTAACACCCCACTTTCACCAATGGACAGATCATGAAAAATGAATATAAATAAGGAAACACAAGCTTTAAATGACACATTAAACAAGATGGACTTAATTGATATTTTTAGGACATTCCATCCAAAAACCAACAGAATACACTGTCTTCTCAAGTGCTCATGGAACATTCTCCAGGATAGATCATATCTTGGGTCACAAATCAAGCCTTGGTAAATTTAAGAAAATTGAAAACGTATCAAGTATCTTTTCCAGCCACAATGCTATGAGAATAGATATCAATTACAGGAAAAAAATCTGTAAAAAATACAAGCACGTGGAGGCTATACAATACACTACTAAATAACCAAGAGGTCACTGAAAAAATCAAAGAGGAAATTTAAAAATACCTAGAAACAAATGGCAATGAAAACACGACAACCCAAAACCTATGGGATGCAGCACAAGCAGTTCTAAGAGAGAAGTTTATAGCAATACAATCCTACCTTAAGAAACAAGAAACATCTCAAATAAACAACCTAACCTTACACCTAAAGCAATTAGAGAAAGAAGAACAAAGAAACCCCAAAGTTAGCAGAGGGAAAGAAATCATAAAGATCAGATCAGAAATCAATGAAAAAGAAATGAAGGAAACAATAGCAAAGATCAATAAAACTAAAAGCTGGTTCTTTGAGGAGATACACAAAATTGATAAACCATTAGCCAGACTCACCAAGAAAAAAAGGGAAGAGACTCAAATCAACAAAATTAGAAATGAAAAAGGAGAAGTAACAACTGACACTGCAGAAATACAAAGGATCATGAGAGATTACTGCAAGCAACTATATGCTGATAAAATAGACAACCTGGAAGAAATGGACAAATTCTTAGGAAAGCACAACCTTCCAAGACTGAACCAGGAAGAAATAGAAGATATAAACAGACCAATCACAAGCACTGAAATTGAAACTCTGATTAAGATCTTCCAACAAACAAAAGTCCAGGACCAGATGGCTTCACAGGCGAATTCTATCAAACATTTAGAGAAGATCTAACACTTATCCTTCTCAAACTCTTCCAAAATAGAGCAGAGGGGGGGAAGACTCCCAAACTCATTCTACGAGGCCACCATCACCCTGATACCAAAACCAGACAAAGATGTCACAAAGAAGGAAAACTGCAGGCCAATGTCACTGATGAAGATAGATGCAAAAATGCTCAACAAAATACTAGCAAACAGAGTCCAACAGCACATTAAAGGGTCATACACCATGATCAAGATCAAGTGGGGTTTATCCCAGGGATGCAAGGATTCTTCAATATAGGCAAATCAATCAATGCAATAAACCATATTAACAAATTGAGAAAAACATATGGAGGAAAACCATATGATCATCTCAATAGATGCAGAAAAAGCTTTCAACAAAATTCAACACCCATTTATGATAAAACTCTCCAGAAAGTAGGCATAGAGGGAACCTACCTCAACATAATAAAGGACATATATGACAAACCCACAGCCAACATCGTCCTCAGTGGTGAAAAACTGAAACCACTTCCTCTAAGATCAGGAACAAGACAAGCATGCCCAGTCTCACCACTGTTATTCAACATAGTTTTGGAAGTTTTAGCCACAGCAATCAGAGAAGAAAAAGAAATAAAAAGGAATACAAATCAGAAAAGAAGGAAAACTGTCACTGTTTGCAGATGACATGATACTATACATAGAGAATCCTAAAGATGCTAGCAGAAAATTACTAGAGGTAATCAATGAATTTGGTAAAGTAGCAGGATACAAAATTAATGTACAGAATTCTCTTGTATTCCTATACACTAATGATGAAAAATCTGAAAGAGAAACTAAGGAAACACTCCCATTTACCATTGCCACAAAAAGATAAAATACCTAGGAATAAACCTACCTAAGGAGACAAAAGACCTGTATGCAGAAAACTATAAGACACTGATGAAAGAAATCAAAGATGGTACAAACAGATGGAGAGATATACCATGTTCTTGGATTGGAAGAATCAACATTGTGAAAATGACTATACTATCCAAAGCCATCTACAGATTCAATGCAATCCCTATGAAACTACCAATGGCGTTTTTCCCAGAACTAGAACAAAAAATTGCACAATCTGTATGGAAACAGAAAAGACCCCGAATAGCCAAATAATCTTGAGAAAGAAAAATGGAGCTGGAGGAATCAGACTCCCGGACCTCAGACTATACTACAGAGCTACAGTAATCAAGACAATATGGTACTGGCACAGAAACAGAAAGATAGATCAATGAAACAGGATAGAAAGCCCAGAGATAAACCCATGCACATATGGTCACCTTATCTTTGATAAAGGAGGCAAAAATATACAATGGAGAAAAGACAGCCTGTTCAATAAGTGGTTCTGGGAAAACTGGACAGCTACGTATAAAATAATGAAAGTAGAACACTCCCTGACACCATAAACAAAAATAAACTCAAAATGGATTAAAGACCTAAATGTAAGGCCAGACACTATAAAACTCTTAGAGGAAAACATAGGCCAAATACTCTATGACATAAATCACAGCAAGATCCTTTTTGACCCACCTCCCAGAGAAATGGAAATAAAAACAAAAATAAACAAGTGGGACCTAGTGAAACTTAAAAGCTTTTGCACAGCAAAGGAAACCATAAACAAGATGAAAACAACCCTCAGAGTGGGAGAAAATATTTGCAAACGAAGCAACTGACAAAGGACTAATCTCCAAAATATACAAGCAGCTCATGCAGCTCAATATCAAACATACAACTCAATCCAAAAATGGACAGAAGACCTAAACAGATGTTTCTTCAAAGAAGATATACAGATGGCCAACAAGCACATGAAAAGATGCTCAACATCACCAATCATTAGAGAAATGCAAATCAAAACTACAATGAGGTATCACCTCACACCAATCAGAATGGCCATCATCAAAATATCTACAAAAAATAAATCCTGGAGAGGGTGTGGAGAAAAGGGAACCCTCTTGCAGTGTTGGTGGGAATGTAAATTGGTACAGTCACTATGGAGAACAGTATGGAGGTTCCTTAAAAAATTAAAAATAGAACTACCATATGAGCCAGCAATCCCACTACTGGGCATATACCCTGAGAAAACCATATTCAGAAAGAGTCATGTACTACAGTGTTCATTGCAGCTCTATTTACAATAGCCAGGACATGGAAGCCACCTAAGTGTCCATTGACACATGAATGGAGAAAGAAGATGTGGCACATATATACAATGGAATATTAGCCATGAAAAGAAACACAATTGAGTTATTTGTAGTGAGGTGGATGGACCTAGAATCTGTCATACAGAGTGAAGTAAGTCAGAAAGAGAAAAATAAATACCGTATGCTAACCCATACATATGGAATCTAAAAAAAAAATAAAAAATGGTTCTAATGGACCTAGGAGCAGACAAGGAATAAAGACACAGTTGTAGAGAATTGACTTGAGGACACGGGGAGGGGGGAAGGGTAAGCTCGGACGAAGTGAGAGAGCATCACTGATGTATATACACTACCAAATGTAAAATAGATAGCTAGTGGGAAGTAGCTGCATGGCACAGGGAGATCAGCTCGGAGCTTTGTGACCACCTAGAGGGTTAGGAGAGGGGGGGGGGGAGGGAGATGCAAGAGGGAGAGGACTTGGGGATATATGTATATGTGTAGCTGATTCACTTTGTTATACAGCAGAAACTAACAACACTGTAAAGCAATTATCCTCCAATAAAGATGTTAAAAAAAAACGAGCAGGAGCAGGGACTGTAGTTTTTAAACATAAAACTGGCCAGGATCCCAGAAAGAGAACCATCCTAAGATTCTTTAGAGGACTGGGATCCCATAGCTCAAAAACAGAGACATTGTAGAAGAAAATTGAGTATTCATCAAAGAGGATGATGCCTTTATGAAAACACTCTGAATAAATTTGGAGGGCTGGACCAAAAGGAGGGAGCTCAAATCCAAGAGCAGACTTACTTAGCTGAAAGGAAGAAGATGACTCATAGAAGTGTTGCAGGAAGGGGGACCCCATCCAGGGCACGAGAGCAGGCCCTTGTCTAACACTCAGAAATGAATTGTTTGAGGAGACACACATGCTGACAAAGCAAGAGACTATGGGGAAGGGGTGCCTGGGTGGTGAGCAGCAGGGTAAGGGAACCCAGGAGAACTCTGCCATGTGGCTCACAGTCTTGGGTTTTATGGGAATGGGGTTAGTTTCTGGGTTGTCTCTGGCCAATCGCTCTGACTCAGGGTCCTTCTTGGTGGGATGCGCATCACTCAGCAAAGATGGATTACAGTGAGAAGGATTCTGGGAGGTTGATAGGACATATGGACTGGATTCTCCTCTCTCCTTTTGACCTTTCCTGAATTCTTCCGGTTGGTGGTAACTTGTTAGTTTTGCATTCCTTACCAGGACCTCCTGTTTAAAATAACTCATGCAAGTGGTTACTCTGGTGCCTGGCCAGGGCGGGTGGTTTCAGTCAGTGGTTCCGTAACAGAAGCAGAGATTACAGGGGCTCAAGTGGGTACTACACACAGTTCCAAGGATTGTTAGCTCCTCAGGAGTTCAGTTGCTTTGAACCCCATCTCTGACACCATATAATGTCAACCTGAAACAGCGGTTCTTATTAAGCAAAGATGAGTTTATTTGGGAATAGCAGAAGAATTGCAATTTGGCGCCAGCGAAGTATGGTGAACCATAAGCAAGTCCGAGGAGACAAAGTGGAGGTTAGCTTTTATTAGAATCTGGGAGGAAATTGGGGAGTGTTGTTTTGAACAGAAGTCCATTGGAGGAGAATGAGAGTTTGGGCTTGTGGTGGTTTGACATTGGTTTCAAGTGGTTGGCAGTTTGCTGTTACTGAGGAATGTGGAAATCTTTCTGCTGGCTGTGTAAGTTGATAGGAGGGGTGAGAGCTCTTCCTTCATGATTTCCCGACTCCATTTTATTTTATTTCATTTATTTATTTTTTTAATAAATTTATTTATTATATTTGGCTGTGTTGGGTCTTCGTTGCTGCGCACGGGCTTTCTCTAGTTGCGGCGAGCGGGGGCTACTCTTTGTTGCAGTGTGCGGGCCTCTCATCGTCGTGGCTTCTCTTGTTGCAGAGCATGGGCTGTAGGCGTGTGGGCTTCAGTAGTTGTGGCTTGCAGGCTCTAGAGGGCAGGCTCAGTAGTTGTGGCGCATGGGCTTAGTTGCTCCACGGCATGCGGGATCTTCCCGGATCAGGGCTCGAACCCATGTCCCCTGCATTAGCAGGCGGATTCTTAACCACTGCGTCACCAGGGAAGTTCCCCGAAACCATTTTAAATTAGGGTTCCATTATCCAGTTAAACAAGTCTGAGAAAAAAGATTCTTCTAAAAGAAATGGAGAACTGTCGTTTGAATAGAGGCTGTTTGAATGTTTGTTAGTCTGACCTTTGATCATGTATTTCTATGTGATGGAATTCTCAATTTATATTTTTATTTTTAATTTTTTTATCTTTATTGGAGTATAATTGCTTTACAATGTTGTGTTAGTTTCTGCTGTACTCAATTTTTAATAATGTTTCTAATTGAAAAAACTGTTAGACCTTTTTTCTAAGTAGCTACTTCTTTTTTTCTTAAGTAGCTACTTTCTTTTTCTTTTTCTTTTTTTTTTGTTGTATGCAGGCCTCTCACTGTTGTGGCCTCTCCCGTTGCGGAGCACAGGCTCCGGACACGCAGGCTCAGCGGCCATGGCTCACGGGCCCAGCCATTCCGTGGCACGTGGGATCCTCCTGGACCGGGGCACGAACCCATGTCCCCTGCATCGGCAGGCGGACTCTCAACCACTGCGCCACCAGGGAAGCCCAAGTAGCTACTTTCTTACTGCTTTTTGAAAGCAATATGAAACCAAATTATTTCTGATTGTCACTTATAGTTAACAAAATGCTGAAAGAGATGTTGGAAAGGAGATTAAAATTTTTTCCCAAGATACTCAGTGTGGTATTCCCCCTATTTCTTATCCCTGAAGTTGTATGGTTCTGAACAACTGTCCTGAGGAAGCAGCTCTCATACATTGTATGTTATTAAGTGTCAGGATTCAAAGGAGTGCAGAACTGCTTTGTAGAATTTGATATTTTTCACACAAACATGACAGAACCTTCTTTGAGGATGGAGTCAGAAAAGGTTAAAAGCATGAACAAAAGAGTTTTGATTGTATGTTCTTGTGTCAGTGTGCCAGTGGGACAAATTTGGAAAATGGAATGTCTAGAGGAAAATGTTAGCTGGGTACAGATCGTCCCTGCCCCACCATACTGCACACCTCTCTAGTGGACCAGAATATTCATGTTTCTTATCAGATTGTGTTGGGTCAGCATTGTTAAATTTCCATTATCCGGGGACTACCATGGTGGTCCAGTGGTTGAGACTCCGAGCTTCCACTGCAGGGGGCTCGGTTCGATCCCTGGTCAGTGAACTAAGATCCCGCATGCCGCACGGTGTGGCCAAAAAAAAAAAAAAAAAAGATTCCATCATCCAATGCCCTTTTAAAAATCAAACATCAAAAGTAGTTTTACCTTTCTTGCCAGGCACACTGCAATTGAGACTAGAAATTTCTACTCATTAGTCACATTCCATTCTTGTGTTCTCGAAAATATACCATGATCTTTGGATGAGAATTTGGAGAATACCCTAAGTTTAACCAGGCAAAGGGAAGTCATTGAGGGCTTTTAAGCAGGAAAGTGATTTAGGGAATCTAAATTTCTGGTGGCTTTTAAGATCTTTGTCCGTTGTGCCTCGTGGTTTGACTCTTATGTGTCTAGATGCAGATTTCTGTATATTTATCCTGCCTGGGATTTGTTGTGCTCTCCAAATTCCAAATTTATGTCTTTTATTCAATGGAGAATACTCAGTTATTATCCCTCTAAGAACTGTTTTACTACATCCTCTTGTCTTTTCTCCTGAACTCTAAGTATGTGTGTTACACCTTCTTCTATCCTTTTTGTCTCTTAGTCCTTCTAGTGTTTTGGGGGGAAAAATGAGAGGAGTGGATTTCTCTCTCAATGATATATTCCAGGTAATTTAAAAGATTTTTTTCCTATAAGTCAGATTTTTTTTCAGTGGACTTATTTTTTTAATATTGAGTTTAAATTTTTAATTTTATTTTGTTTTAGTTTTTTGGCTGTGCCTCGTGGCTTGCAGGATCTTAGTTCCCCGACCAGAGATTGAACCCGGGCCCCCAGCAGTGGAAGCTCTGAGTCCTAACC
Source organism: Monodon monoceros (assembly GCF_005190385.1). Classification (NCBI taxonomy): domain Eukaryota; kingdom Metazoa; phylum Chordata; class Mammalia; order Artiodactyla; family Monodontidae; genus Monodon; species Monodon monoceros. The sequence continues at coordinate 46,138,484 of NW_021703777.1, forward strand.
ACTGGACCACCAGGTAATTCCCAAATTTTTTATTTTAGATGGTCTATTTAGATGGTCTACTTTTTCAAACTTGCAAGGATCTTTTTTGATAACATTTTGTTCCTTGCTTTGATATCTTTTGTTAAGCTTCTTAACCAATATACTTATTTTATATTCTGCTTCTAAATTCCATCATCAAGTCCTTGGGTGTCTGATTTTACTATTTGTTTTTCTGACTCTCCCTCTTGAAGGTTTCTGTGGTGTTTTGTAATTTTGGATTGTGAACTTTTGTTCCTCTGGAAATCCAGAAGGCCTGGGTTGATGTTGTGCCCTCCAGAGAGGATGTGTGTTTGTTAATTTCTCAGCTTGTGGTTTCTTAGAACACTCAGGTAGTATAAATTGAAGCTTCAATTTATATTGTTTGAGGGCGAGCCTGTGGTTACAAATTCCCAGAGATAAGCCCTGCTCCCTGATGAGACATTTCAACTCTTCATCTTGTAGGTACCCAAGGCTTTGTCCCTTTATCCTCCACCTCTCAAGGCAATTGTCACAGAACCAAAGGTTCAAGCTTACTAGGACTAGCAGATGTCCTCAGAACCACTATGGCATCAATGCCTCCTTACCTCCCAAGTTTCCTCTCTATTTCCTATTCTCCTTTACTCCCTTTATTCTCTCTGATTTTACTTCCTCACTTGCAAGCTCAGCTAAGCATTATGCACCTAGGAAGATACTTCTTTGTCGTGCCTAGCTTTGTAGTGGGAAAGTTTTTTCAAGATATTTATCCCTCCAAAATGTCCAGAAATGAAAGAGCTGTATGAGCAATTTTTATTTTTTAAAGTTCACTCTCTGTCTGGTATGGAGAGTGAGTTGGACGGGGCCGATAATGGAAAAGTGAAAAACAGGTTAACATTATAATAGAACAGATAAGAAATACAGAGGGATTGCAAGATGTGTATACAACCTAAATGTCCATTGACACATTAATGGATAAAGAAAATGTGATATGTACATAACAATGGAATATTATCCAGCCTTAAAAAAGAAGGAAATCCTGCCATATGTGACAACATGGATACGCCTTGAAGACATTATGCTAAGTGAAATAAGCCAATCACAGAGGAAAAAATACTGCATGATTCCACTTAAGTGAGTTGATGGGGTTTAGGACATGTGACCCCAAAATACCACACCTTGACATATTGAATATTTTAAGCTAAAGGAGTTTGAAAAAATGTCAGAAGCAGGAAGATCACTCTGCCCTCCTCCCGTCCTTGCCCTTCTTCCCTGAAACAGGTCATAAAATGCTCATGTGCGAAGTTTCCCCCACTTTACTACAATTCCCTCACCCTCCTGAACTTCTCACATTCCTCCACCGTGGTACACTCTTCGTCAAATCCAGCATAAAATACTCAGGTCTAACTGTTTCTTTGGATCTTCATTTTCTTATGAAGGCTCCTATGTCATGTACAACTACATTGAATAAATTTGTATACTTTCCATATACTTTCCCCCTGTTAATCCATCTTTGTCAGTTTAATTTTCAGACCCAGCCAGTGACCTTAAAAGGGCCGAGAAAAGATTTTTCCTCCATTGTAAGGTATCTAAAATAGTCGAGTCATAGAATCCAGGGGCTAGGAAGAAAGGGAAATGGGAAGTTGCTAGTCAAGGGGTATAAAGTTTCAGTTCTGCAAGATGAATAGGTTTTAGAGACCTGTTGTACAACACTGTGCTCACAGTTAACAATTATACACTTAAATTTTTCAAGAGGATAGAGCTCATATTAATTGTTCTTATCACATAAAAAAGCAAAAAATAAGAATTGTTTTAATAAAAAAGAAGAAAACTTGGCTTATGGCAATCGTATAGAAGATGGAGAGAGCTGACTTTTTTTAAATGGCCTATCTTTTAAAGTACACAAGCAACATAGTATTATAAAAATAAGCCAGACAGAGAATTCCCTGACAGTCCAGTGGTTATGACTCCATGCTTCCACTGCTAGGGGCCCGGGTTCAATCCCTGGTCGGGGAATTAAGATCCTGCAAACTGTGCAGCATGGCCACAAAAAAAAATATATTAAAAAAATAACAATAAATGAACCAGACAGTCAACAGCGTAATCCACTGCTTCTCCTCCCCACTCAGAGCTAGCACTCTCCCCTGGAGATAACTTCTGTCTATATTCATTAGGACTTTTTATGTATTTATGTTTTATGTAGATATGATTTTTATTCAGGTATGGTGAGGCCAACAGATCAGGATTGCCATTGAAAAGGTAGCTGATTACTCACAGTTCCCAAAAGGAGGGAGGTCCACCACAGCCACTATGCAGGGCCACAGGAGAGAACACTGAGGTTGGTTGGTCGCAGGCAGAGAGAGATGGGGAAGCTGTGTGCAGGAGCGTTTTTGTGGTTTTTGAGGGGAAGAATGTCTGCTGACAGAGTAATGGGCTAAACAGGTCTAAAATCGGCTAGTTTGAATAACTTCATTGGCTCCATCACATAGGAGCTGTCCCTAGTTGTCTGGTACTGGCCTTGGGTGGGTAGGGCTGTGGGAATAGTGGCCCTGAGTGTAACAGCCGATAAAGGAGGCCGATGTGGGTCTGGGCTGGGTGGTTTGCACGTGAAAATCGCACTTGCAGCCCTTTGCTGTCTCTAGGAATCAGCTAACCCTGGGAGGGGTGGGCCCTCTCTTGGTCAGCAAAGCCCCAAGATGCCAAAGTATCAACACAGAAACTAGAAAACATTTCAATGTACAAAATAATTTTTTTCTTCCAAATTGAGGTTATATTTTATATATTTCAGCAGGTTGCCTTTTTCACATAGCACAAAATATGAACATCTCTTTATGACAGAGGATGTTGATCTACATTTTTTTAAATGACTACATAGTATTCTCCTGTATGTACAATAACTTATTTTACCATTCTACAATTTTTGAACTTTTGTTTCCAGTTTCTCATGATCATGAACAATATGGTAGTGAAAATCCTTACCAATTTTTTTTTTTTTTTTGCGGTACGTGGGCCTCTCACTGTTGTGGCCTCTCCCATTGCGGAGCACAGGCTCCGGACACGCAGGCTCAGCGGCCGTGGCTCGCGGGCCTAGCCGCTCCGCGGCATGTGGGATCTTTCCGGACCGGGGCACGAACCCGTGTCCCCTGCATCGGCAGGCAGACTCTCAACCACTGCGCCACCAGGGAAGCCCCTTACCGCTTTTTGTATGGTTGTATAGTTTTATAAAATACTTAAAAGTGGGATTTCTGGACCAAAGGGTTTACATGTTACAGATTTGTAATTTAATAAATTAAATACATAATTTAATAAATCTCAGTTAAAGTTTAGTTTAATTCCAAAATAAAACAATTTACATTCCACCAGTAGTGTAATGGAACGGGCGGTTTTTCTCATACTCTCAATAATATAGGATTTTATCAGTCTTTTAACTTTTAGTCAATTTGGGGAAGATATCAGTATCTTAGCTGTTAACCACTAACAAAAAGTGAGCCTATGTGAAAATACCAGACATAAGAGAATTCAAGGCAAAAAGGATTTAAAAGAGCAGAGTGATATTTTATTTTGATAGGTCACCTTCTACCAAGAAAATAGCCACAAACCTTAATGTATTATATAATTTCCAATGTCAGTGTCATATGGTTCAATCTAATATTTAATTGCATAGCTTCAAAATGTATAATGCAAAGATTCAGAAATACAAAGATAAATTGCTAAACCTGTACTTATCATGGAAATCTTTAAAACATTTCTTTCAAAGATTGAGCGGATCAGGAAGGATAAATAAGGATAAAGAGGATTTGAACAACATAATTAACAAGTTTGACCTACTAAATACACATAAGTAAACAGTATAAATTTTTTTGCAAATTCCCATGGAATATTTAGTACCTCCCAGCACACACATAAGCATCTTAGATTTATTGAAAAAGTAAATTTTCTGGGAATAGTGATTACTATTTTAGTATAGTAATAGTTTAGGTTGTAACCTAAGGAAAAAGTGCCCATAGTAGGAAAAAGCAAGAAAAGGCAAAATGTTTCAATCAAGTTTTGCAAACAGAGAAAAGACAGCCACAAGGAAGAATGCCTTGGCCTCCTGCATGGCTCCAGCTGGGACCCCTTGGGCTCTGGAGCCATCTCTTGAGCCCCCAGGCCCATCTGTCTTGTCAGCACTCTTCTGTTTCTAGGTTAAGGAGCTCAGCCTTCTCAGATGTGGCTTGAGAAACATAGCCTTCTAATCCAGGAGAGTAAGAAGACTTAGAAATGGGGAGGGGGCAGGAGTGAGCAGCAGAGAAACAGTCTTCAGGGGTTGGGCCTGGGTGTGAGGGACACACCCCAAGTGAGCAACCTCCCTCTTCAAATCCTCCTCACAGGCCTGATCTGACTGAGGTCAGAGCTGCCTGCTGCCTGAAAGCAAGGAGCCCTGAATGCTTGGCCAGGGCTGTGGATATCCTCACTGGCTTTCTCGGGGAAGGTATGCCGGACTAGGCCGGCACCTAATTTATCGGACTCTAGTTCTGGAAGAAATCAGATCAGCCCGGCATCCCTCGGCCAACACTGAAGACAAGATGGGGATCACACCTGTGTGTTAAAGAGGTTTCTGCCTCGTTGTGGCTCGTAGTAAACACATAACAAAGAAGGTAAGAGCTTTCTTTCTAGCCTGAAGTACAGAAATAGCTGAGACCATGAGGGCAACAAACTTATGTTTCACCCGGGAAATAGATACAGGTTTGGCCTGGGGACAGAGTAAGAGACGGGCCCCTTTGTTATCTCATCCATTTACCAAGGGAGGCTCTTTGCTGTGTGTGTTTCGAGGTCTTCAAGTCCTGGATGATGAATCTTGCATTTCTTGGGTTCACTTATTGGGCAGATAAACAGTTACCTACATTAAAAAAAAAAAAAAGATAATGTCAGATACGGATGATACTAAGTCAAATCCTAGAAGGACAAGGACTCTCACCCATGCAGTGTAAATGTGCCAGTTACCAGAGAAGATGGCTCAGCTGGGGAATCACCAGCTAGAGAAGCAGTTAGTCATCACCAAAAGGCGCTGAGGACATATCAAACTCATGTTTCATTTTTTTTTAATAGGAGATAGTCTTTTTTTAAAAATTTATTTATTCTTGGCTGTGTTGGGTCTTCATTTCTGTGCGAGGGCTTTCTCTAGTTGCAGCGAGCGGGGGCCACTCTTCATCGCGGTGCCCGGGCCTCTCACTGTCGCGGCCTCTCTTGTTGCGGAGCACAAGCTCCAGACGCGCAGGCTCAGTAGTTGGGGCTCACGGGCCTAGTTGCTCCGCGGCATGTGGGATCCTCCCAGACCAGGGCTTGAACCCGTGTCCTCTGCATTGGCAGGCAGATTCTCAACCACTGCGCCACCAGGGAAAACCCCATTTTTCATTTTTGATCTTATGCAGTTTTTACTTTTTCAGGTTTTGCCCTGAGAATTATTTTACTTCTTTCTATTCTGTGCACTTCCAAAACCCAAACACTTTAATATATAGCACGGCTCTATAGGCAAGTTACCAATGATCAAAGCAGGTTGTGAGTCATTGGTGGACTCAATCATTGCTGAATTCCCTTCCATCTCTAAAACTGCAGGTATCTAGGGGGAGTTTGCTTGGTTTGGTCATGATGGCTTCTCACTTTACCCCATACTCAGATTCTGCTTCCACAACATCCCTTATATCTGGGAACCATTTGGTGGATTAAAAAAAAAAAAAAGATATGGTGCTTTTTTCTTTGATTATTTCTTTATTATGTTAAACCAAGATAAGCAAGGTGAGCCTTTCATTTTGATTTGCAAGGGAAAAGATAACAACTCTTTGACAATCCCCAATACAATAACCTTCAAAAATAGAGGAAGGAGGGGCTTCCCTGGTGGCACAGTGGTTGAGAGTCCGTCTGCCGATGCAGGGGACACGGGTTCGTGCCCCAGTCCGGGAAGATCCCACATGCCGCGGAGCGGCTGGACCCGTGAGCCATGGCCGCTGAGCCTGCGCGTCCGGAGCCTGTGTTCCGCAACGGGAGAGGCCACAACAGTGAGAGGCCTGCGTACCGCAAAAAAAAAAAAAAAAAAAATAGAGGAAGGAGAATGGGGTAGAAGTAAAGGAGGGGAAAAAATATAGATGTGGAATCCACTCTTGATGTTTAGTTAGTACATCTCACAGTGCTTCCTGAAGAAGAGCTAGAGAAAGATTCATCTATGTTGTGTAAAAATAAATCCAGCATAAAGTTTATTCAATTACTATTCAATTACTATTTAATGAATCCATGTCAGGTACTGTGCTAAGTCCTGAGATAAAATGATGAATTTGCTCACACACAGTCTTTGCTCTCAAGGAACTCACAGTCTAATAGTAGAGAGATACAAAATTGAAAACTAGAATATGGTATTTCAGTGATGAAAATGTTGACAAAAATTCAATGAACTATCAAGAGGAAAAAAAAGGGAATTTTATTTGAGCCAAACTGAGGATTATAACCCAGGAAGTAGATTCTCAGAAAACTCTGAGAACTGTTCCGCCTCTTAAAAGTGGAAGGTACAGTCATATACATTATGGAGACAAAGGATCGTACATCAAAATGACTAATAGAATGCTTGGCAAGGACTGATAGTCAATTCTAGATTGTCCAGTAGTACTTATGTCAATTTACCCTGTTTATGCATTATGCATACCCATTGTTTTATATTGAATTATAGATATCATCAATAGTTTCAAGTCATTTAGACATCATTATTCTAGTTGGAGTTTTAAATATACATTGAGAGGCACAAGAGATTATTACTCTTAATCACACAGAGCACAATCAATATAGCCAACAACAATAGCAAAGTCAGAAGCAAAGATTTAAGCCATGAATCCCCAGGGCTTAACCATTTACCCAGAGTTTCATTTAGACTAGAAAGGGGATTGTTCAATGCAGAAATCTGATTTTATATGTGACTCATTAGATAGATATATTAGCGGGCTAATCTGGTATGAAAGCACAACGTTCAGTCTGGATTATAGAACCAGTTTCCCATTGCAAAGCAGTTTTAAAAATCGAGCCATTTGTTTTTCCAACATCACTTTCCCATTACAGAAACTTCAGAATTGAGTACATTTATCAAATGTAGTAAACAAACATGGAGGTATATGCTGACAGGAAACTTTAGAGGAACATCTGAAAATTCAGTGTCAAGAATTATGGCTGATGCCTTTTATTGACCAAGGAATTTGATGACAGATCCAACAATCGGTTAAATTGCCTCCAGTAACTATACTTTGTGACAACTTACTACAGAATTTTCCTTCGGTCTTCAACACTGGGGCAAAAGGATAGCTAGAAGTAAAACGAATAACTTTAAATTTTGATAGAGAGATAGATATTTTGTAAATACTACAGTTGAACTAGTAGGATGGGTCTAACAGGCCTGGTCCAGACTCTTGGGTTAGCTGTCTGCTACTGTTTTCTTCTTCTTCTGTCCTAGCTTGGTGATGTTTGAATTAGTTAGTTGAAGTCAGGTGCGAGAAACGGGGCCCAAAGTCCATTTAGGTGGAGGGGCCTTTTTATTTTATTTATTTATTTACTTTTTAATTTTTTTTACACCACCACCACCCCGCGGCTTTCCCCCCTTGGTGTCCATACATTTGTTCTCTACGTCTGTGTCTCAGTTTCTGCCCTGCAAACCGGTTCATCTGTACCATTTTTTTAGGCTCCACATATATGCGTTAATATACAATATTTGTTTTTCTCTTTCTGACTTACTTCACCTGTATGACAGTCTCTAGATCCATGCATGTCTCAAAAAATGACCCAATTTAGTTCCTTTTTATGGCTGAGTAATAGTCCATTGTATATACCCATCTGTCGTATATGTCATATATTGTACATGTCCGTCTGTCGATGGGCATTTACGTTGCTTCCATGTCCTGGCTATTGTAAATAGTGCTGCAATGAACACTGGGGTGCATGTGTCTTTTTGAATTATGGTTTCTCAGGGTATATGCCCAGTAGCGGGATTGCTGGGTCATATGGTAATACTATTTTTAGTGTTTTAAGGAATCGCCATACTCTTCTTCATAGTGGCTTTATCAATTTACATTCCCACCAACAGTGCAAGAGGGTTCCCTTTTCTCCACACCCTCTCCAGCATTTGTTGTTTGTAGATTTTCTGATGATGCCCATTCTAACTGGTGTGAGGTGATACCTCATTGTAGTTTTGATTTGCATTTCTCTAATAATTAGTCATGTTGAGCAGCTTTTCATGTGCTTCTTGGCCACCTGTATATCTTCTTTGGAGAAATGTCTATTTAGGTCTTCTACCTATTTTTGGATTTGGCTGTTTGTTTTTTCAATATTGAGCTGCATGAGCTGTTTATATGTTTTGGAGATTAATCCTTTGTCCGTTGATTCGTTTGCAAATACTTTCTCCATTCTGAGGGTTGTCTTTTCATCTTGCTTATGGTTTCCTTTGCTGTGCAAAAGCTTTGAAGCTTTATTAGGTCCCATTTGTTTATTTTTGTTTTTATCTCCATTGCTGTAGGAGGTGGATCAAAGAAGATCTTACTGTGATTTATGTCAAAGAGTGTTCTTCCTATGTTTTCCTCTAAGAGTTTGATAGTGTCTGGTCTTACATTTAGGCCTCTAATCCATTTTGGGTTTATTTTTCTGCATGGTGTTAGGGAGTGTTCTAATTCCATTCTTTTACATGTAGCTGTCCAGTTTTCCCAGCACCACTTATTGGAGAGACTGTCTTTTCCCCATTGTATGTCCTTGCCTCCTTTGTCATAGATTAGCTGACCATAGGTGCCTGGGTTTATCTCTGGGCTTTCTATCTTGTTCCATTGATCTATGTTTCTGTTTTTGTGCCAGTACCATATTGTCTTGATTACTGTAGCTTTGTAATATAGTCTGAAATCAGGGAGTCTGATTCCTCCAGCTCTGCTTTTTTCCCTCAAGACTGCTTGGGCTATTCAGAGTCTTTTGTGTCTCCATAGAAATATTAAGATTTTTTGTTCTAGTTCTATAAAAAAGGCCATTGGTAATTTGATAGGGATTGCATTGAATCTGTAGATTGCTTTGGGTAGAATAGCCATTTTCACAATATTGATTCTTCCAATCCAAGAACATGGTGTATCTCTCCATCTGTTGGTGTCATCTTTAATTTCTTTCATCAGTGTCTTATAGTTTTCTGCATACAGGTCTTTTGTCTCCTTAGGTAGGTTTATTCCTAGGTATTTTGTTCTTTCTGTTGCAATGGTAAATGGGAGTGTTTCCTTAATTTCTCTTTCAGATATTTCATCATTACTGTATAGGAATGCAAGAGATTTCTGTGCATTAATTTTGTATCCTGCAACTTTACCACATTCATTGAGTAGCTCTAGTAGCTTTCTGGTGGCATCTTTAGGATTCTCTATGTATAGTATCATGTCATCTGCAAACAGTGACAGTTTTCCTTCTTCTTTTCCAATTTGTATTCCTTTTATTTCTTTTTCTTCTCTGATCACCATGGCTAGGACTTCCAAAACTATGTTGAATAACAGCGGTGAGAGTGGACATCCTTGTCTTGTTCCTGATCTTTGAGGAAATGCTTTCAGTTTTTCACCATTGAGAATGATGTTTGCTGTGGGTTTGTCATATATGGCCTTTATTATGTTGAGGTAGGGTCCCTCTATGCCCACTTTCTGGAGAGTTTTTATCATAAATGGGTGTTGAATTTTGGCAGAAGCTTTTTCTGCATCTATTGAGATGATCATATGGTTTTCCTTCTTCAATTTGTTAATATGGTGCATCACATTGATTGATTTGCGTATATTGAAAAATCCTTGCATTCCTGGGATAAATCCCCCTCGATCATGTGGTGTGTGATCCTTTTAATGTGCTGTTGGATTCTGTTTGCTAGTATTTTGTTGAGGATTTTTGCATCTATATTCATCAGTGATATTGGTCTGTAATTTTCTTTTTTTGTAGTATCTTTGTCTGGTTTTGGTATCAGGGTGATGGTGGCCTTATAGAGTGAGTTTGGGAGTGTTCCTTCCTCTGCAATTTTTTGAAAGAGTTTGAGAAGGATGGGTGTTAGCTCTTCTCTAGATATTTGATAGAATTCCCCTGTGAAGCCATCTGGTCCTGGACTTCTGTTTGTTGGAAGATTTTTAACCACAGTTTCAATTTCATTACTTGTGATTGGTCTGTTCATATTTTCTATTTCTTCCTGGTTCAGGTTGGAAGGTTATACCTTTCTGAGAATTTGCCCATTTCTTCCAGGTTGTCCATTTTATTGGCATAGAGTTGCTTGTACTAGTCTCTTAGGATGCTTTGTATTTCTGTGGTGTCTTTTGTAACTTCCCCTTTTCCATTTTTAACTATATTGATTTGAGTCCTGTCCCTCTTTTTCTTCATGAGTCTGGCTCATGGTTTATCAATTTTGTTTATCTTCTCAAAGAGCCAGCCTTTAGTTTTATTGATCTTTGATATTGTTTTCTTTGTTTCTATTTCATTTATTTCTGCTCTGATCTTTATGATTTCTTTCCTTCTGCTAACTTTGGGTTTTGCTTGTTCTTCTTTCTCTAGTTTCTTTAGGTGTAAGGTTAGATTGTTTATTTGAGATTTTTCTTGTTTCTTGAGGTAGGCTTGTATAGCTATAAACTTCCCTCTTAGAACTGCTTTTGCTGCATCCCGTAGGTTTTGGATCATCGTGTTTTCATTGTCATTTGTCTCTAGGTATTTTTTGATTTCCTCTTTGATTTCTTCAGTGATCTCTTGGTTATTAAGTAATGTGTTGTCTAGCCTCCATGTGTTTGTGTTTTTTACGTTTTTTTCCCTGTAATTCATTTCTAATCTCATAGTGTCGTGGTCAGAAAAGATGCTTGATATGATTTCAATTTTCTTAAATTTACTGAGGCTTGATTTGTGACCCAAGATATGATCTATCCTGGAGAATATTCCATGCGCCCTTGAGAAGAAAGTGTAATCTGCTGTTTTTGGATGGAATGTCCTATAAATATCAGTTAAATCTATCTGGTCTATTGTGTCATTTGATGCTTCTGTTTCCTTATTAACTTTCTGTTTGGATGATCTGTCCATTGGTGCAAGTGAGGTTTTAAAGTCCCCCACTATTATTGTGTTACTGTCGATTTCCTCTTTTATAACTGTTAGCAGTTGCCTTATGTATTGAGGTGCTCCTGTGTTGGGTGCATATATATTTATAATTGTTATATCATCTTCTTGTATTGATCCCTTGATCATTATGTAGTGTCCTTCCTTGTCTCTTGTCACATTCTTTATTTTAAAATCTAATTTATCTGATATGAGTATTGCTACTCCAGCTTTCTTTTGATTTCCATTTGCATGGGATATCTTTTTCCATTCCCTCACTTTCAGTCTGTATGTGTCCCTAGGTCTGAAGTGGGTCTCTTGTAGACAGCATATATATGGGTCTTGTTTTTGTCTCCATTCAGCAAGCCTGTGTCTTTTGGTTGGAGCATTTAATCCATTAACGTTTAAGGTAATTATCGATATGTATGTTCCTATGACCATTTTCTTAATTGTTTTGGGTTTGTTTTTGTAGGTCCTCTTCTTCTCCTGTGTTTCCTACTTAGAGAAGTTCCTTTAGCATTTGTTGTAGAGCTGCTTTGGTGGTGCTGAATTCTCTTAGTTTTTGCTTGTCTGTAAAACTTTTAACTTCTCCATCGAATCTGAATGAGATCCTTGCTGGGTAGAGTAATCTTGGTTGTAGGTTCTTCCCTCTCATCACTTTAAATATGTCATGCCACTCACTTCTGGCTTGTAGAGTTTCTGCTGAGAAATCAGCTGTTAACCTTATGGGAGTTCCCTTGTATGTTATTTGTCGTTTTTCCCTTGCTGCTTTCAATAATTTTTCTTTGTCTTTAATTTTTGCCAATTTGATTATTATGTGTCTCGGCGTGTTTCTCCTTGCGTTTATCCTGTATGGGACTCTCTGTGCTTCCTGGACTTGCGTGGCTATTTCCTTTCCCATGTTAGGGAAGTTTTTGACTATAATATCTTCAAATATTTTCTCTGGTCCTTTCTCTGTCTCTTCTCCTTCTGGGACCCCTATAATGCGAATGTTGTTGTGTTTAATGTTGTCCCAGAGGTCTCTTATGCTGTCTTCATTTCTTTTCATTCTTTTTTCTTTATTCTGTTCCGCAGCAGTGAATTCCATTCTGTCTTCCATGTCACTTATCCGTTCTTCTGCCTCAGTTATTCTGCTATTGATTCCTTCTAGTGTGTTTTTCATTTCAGTGATTGTATTGTTTATGTCTGTTTGTTTGTTCTTTAATTCTTCTAGGTCTTTGTTAAACATTTCTTGCATCTTCTCAATCTTTGCCTCCATTCTTTTTCCGAGGTCCTGGATCATCTTCACTATCATTATTCTGAATTGTTTTTCTGGAAGGTTGCCTGTCTCCATTTCATTTAGTTGTTTTTCTGGGGTTTTATGTTGTTCCTTCATCTGGTACGTAGCCCTCTGCCTTTTCATCTTGTCTGTCTTTCTGTGAATGTGGTTTTTGTTCCACAGGCTGCAGGATTGTAGTTCTTCTTGCTTCTGCTGTCTGCCCTCTGGTGGACGAGGCTATCTAAGAGGCTTGTGCAAGCTTGGAGGGGCCTTTTTAAAAATGAGAGATGTGGGGCACTTCTCTGGCGGTCCAGTGGTTAGCGCTCGGCACTTTCACTGCTGGGGCCCAGGTTTGATCCCTGGTCGGAGAACTAAGGTCCCACAAGCCACATGGCAAGTCCCAAAATAAATAAATAAAATAAAGATGTGAATCCATGAATTAATGTCTTTCGGTTTGGCTGTACATGGATCAGTTAATAATACTTGACAAGGTTCTTGCCATCATGACTGCAAAGAATCTTTTATTTGATGTCCTTTCCAATAAACAAAACCTTTAGGTAGTATTCCATGATCCTTAAGGTTTTCATCTCCTAGAAGCTTGCTGTAAGAGGAGCTAGTTACCAGTGTTTTAAAATGTCTCAGTAAGATCCTGTCAATAATGTAATATATTTCTTTTGAACCACCACGGGTGAAAGTTTCCAAAAATATTGTTTTCTCTATAAAACCATTTTCTCAGATGCCCAAGAGGTAACGAACGTACATGCTGGAGTAATGGCAGTTGTGCGTCAATAGACACTATAAGGTTTTTCTGGTTTGCTTTTTAATCAGGTCTATACCATATTTGTGTTGTGGGGTCAAAATTCCCCTTTTTTGTTCCAGTATCTGCTTCTTTTCTTTAGCTGTGGTTTCCTGAGCCTGTAGAAAGAAATCTTTCATTTCATTAGCAGGGTTAATGGAGAGCAGTGGACATTCTCAAGGCTGGGCAAGATTAGTGTTTCAAGCTGCCTCTTTGGCTGCAGCATCAACAGGCTGATTTCCTTTCGCTTCCACAGTGTCAGATTTGGAATGTCCTGGTGTTTTAATAATTGCTAACTGTTTAGGCAATTGCATAACAATGAACAACTCTGCAACCTGTTTTCCTTTTTTTTTTTTGGCTGCACCTCGCGGCTTGCAGGATCTTAGTTCCCCGACCAGGGATTGAACCCCAGCCCCTGGCAGTGAAAGTGCTAAGTTCTAACCACTGGCCCGCCAGGGCATTCCCCCATTTTTTAAATAGGTTGTCTTGAAGAGGTTAAAAACCTCATTGTTTCCATAGCATTCCAATATTGTGTGCCACTCCAAAAGCAAAGCAACTGTCGGTGTAAAATTTTGTTATCTGGTCTTTGGCTAGTTGGCAAGCTTGGGTTAAGGCAGTTAGGTCAGCTTATTTTGCTGACGTTGTTTCTGGTAAATAAGAACTTTCAGTTGTATCCACTGTGGATGTTATTGCATATCCAGCTCGGTAATATTCATCCCTTAAGGAGGACCCATCTGTAAATCAAATAGATTAGCCTTATCAATAGGAGCTTCTTGTAAGTCATTCCTGGGAGCAAAAAGATAATCTCTTAACAGTGTGCAGTTTGGTTGTTTTCTTCCTGTAGTGCTGGAAGCAAAGTTGCAGGGTTAAGGTTATTACATAGAACCAAGATAGTATTAGGTGCAGAAAGCAACAGTGCCTCTTAAGAAGTTAGTTGGCATACAGAATAGTGCTAAATGTAGTGAGAGTTTAGAAGAGCCTCAACTGAGTGTGGGACATAAATAGTAAAAGGAGACCCCATTACTATTTCTTCAGTAGCCTTACATAAGAGAGCCCTTGCTGAAAGGGCCCACATACAATGTAGAAGTCCTTTTGCTACCGAGTCTAATTTAGTTTTGGAGCATAAAAGCAAGTCATTTACAAGTATTTTTGTAAAAGGGTCAGAGTAAGACAGTAGCTATCTATAAGTGACAGAAGACTTAAAAGCATGGTTAAAGACCTGATTACAATGCAGTTGTCAAGGAAATTGGGCTGTTTCTGTGAGGTATGAAATTTTAAGATAATGACTAGAATTATGGACATTTCAAATTTTAGAAACTTCATATCATTTCTAGAACATTTATATTAATAATGTTTACCCATAGACTATAACTTAAGAAGGTTTATCATTACTCATTTGACAATGTTTCCCATGTAATTTAACAGACCAAATAAGCCTGATTATTTTAATATCTCTCTTTGAGATGTTCAGGGGCCCTCTGTAGTACCCCAAAGTTAGCTAGAGGTCAAAAGAACTTCATTTAGAATTTGATGTGAGAAAGTTTGTCAAAGATATCAAAAGGTTTTAAATGTTTGGCCAAGTAGGATCATAAGTCACTGTGAAACAATATTAATTCACTTAACCAAAGTGACAGTAAACGATTATAAAGGCAAGTGCAGAAAGTTACTGGTAAAGAAACTTCACAATCTGTTATTAAAAGCAAATTAACATTTCAAAGAAAACTTAGAGAAAAAAATCAAATTCTAGTTTTACACGTTTTCACACTTAACATTAAAATTCACTTATTTAATCAAATTCAATCTAATCTAAGACAGTCTTTTTCTTCTTTTTTTTGGCTGCATTGATTCTTCATTGCTGCGCGCTGGCTTTCTCTAGTTGAGTCGAGTGGGGCTTACTCTTCGTTGCGGTGTACGGGCTTCTCATTGCGGTGGCTTCTCTTGTTGCAGAGCACGGGCTCTAGGCATGTGGGCTTCAGAAGTTGTGGCATGCGGGCTCAGTAGTTGTGGCGCATGGGCTTAGTTGCTCTGTGGCATATGGGATCTTCCCGGACCAAGGATCGAACCCGTGTCCCCTGCATTGTCAGGCGGATTCTTAACCACTGCTCCACCAGGGAAGTTCCTCTAAGATACTCTTGACCATGCATAAAACTCTTTTCTCAAGGTTCCCATTTTAGAATAAATTTCTAGAAATATATGCCATTTCAAAGTATAATCTTTCAATAAAGCACAAAATATTTATTAATATTCTCATACAGATTTAGTTTCACTGTAGTAAGAAGTCAATAGGTAAACATAGACTCCTTTAGCAATTAATGTTTCAGCATTTTATCTTATTAAAAATGGTCTAGAGGAAAAAAAATGATCTAGACATTCAGTGAATTTCCATCATTTAACTTATCAGAGCTCTAAGGTTTCAAGTTGCCAGAAATCTGGAGAGACTGTTTTTAGGTAGGCATACCATAAAACATAATTGTTCTTAAATAGTTTAACCAAAACCTTTTATCCCATTTATTTCATTACCTATGAAAACATCATCAGATCATTAATTTTCTTGTTAACAAATTTTATAACCTAGATAAATGAACTTATTGAATTTCAGTAAACCTAGGTACAATAACAGTATTCTACTTAATGTTGATGACTCTAAAGACATGCCTATGTTAATTAAACCATGAGTTTAAGCTTGCTTTTTATTTCAGTAAAGATTAATCCTAGATCACGTGATCCTGTAAAAATTTGTGTTAGTTTAAGTTACATTTAGAAATATTTGATTTGTAAGCACTTGCTTTTAAGTCAATTAAATAGAGCTCTTTTACAAATTAATTTTGATAACACCATCCAGAGGTAGAGTTATATTGTTTTTATAACATACACCCAGACATACATACATCCAGATGGACACAGACAGAGATCTCATAGTTTTCTTGCTTGAGTTTTAGAAAGCTCCCCTCTCCTTTTTTTTCCCCCTTTCAGTTTTAAGTTCTATTAGTTGAGCCAAGGCTGTAGTCTCAGGCGATATGGGCTATGTTGACATTTCAAGACATGATAAGAGTTATAACTTTAAGCTTTCTCCTAGGAATACTTCTCTCAGGGTCAGAATTTTGCGAAGATGTTTTATCAAACTGGCTTTCTCTACAGTTTTGGAACGTCAAAAGGGTTCTATCCTGGCCATTTAAGAGTTAAGATTAAAGTGCTTGCAAGCATTGGCTTTGTTTCAATTGTACATGAAGCCAGCCGGGGTTCCAGGAATGGGTGCACATACGGGAGCTGTTCAGCCTTTGAGGCACCGTTTTCCATTATTCATTTGGTACCCTAACTCAGATATGATCCGAACAACTTTCTGAGGTCAGTGTGATGGATCGAATGTGTGCTACTTCTGAGTCTAGCTTCCCAAGGAGTTACCCTTGGGTCTGTTCGACTCTCTTATATGTCTGAGTCTCTCCCTCCAGCAGTCTAAAACTGCCATGGGTGCCCAGAGCACTAGGTGATCAGCCTTATAGTGTCCCCTGGGGAGCAGAATTTACTTAATGATTGTACTGGGATCCCCTGTAGGACCACTGCATGGCATGAGGATTGATTCTCAGACACTTCCGCTAGGTTCTCAGTCACCTGAGGACACATTATGGCCGGAAGGAGCGAAGTCCCTTTTCTTCAGAGCTCAGCAGGCTCAGTCTCTCATTTCACCAGCAACAGTTTGTTCAGACCATATATACCTAATCTTTCCAATTTAAGCCAAATTTTAGAAAAAGATGGCCAATCCAGTTCACTTCAAAGTTCCTCCTAGGTGTTTGCCTAGGAATTTCCCCTTAGGTCCCTGCCTAGGAAATAGGAAATATGCCAGTATCCCCTTAGGACTCCAAGTCCCAAGAGAAACGGCTTGAATAAAATTCAGGACGTCATTTAAAGCAATGGTGTCTGGATATCAGGAGAACTCACCAAAGCACGTGAGGCATACTAAGAAGTGGATGGGGCTCAAAGGGCCCATGCTGGTACCAAGCACTGGTTTGGGGTAGACTCCAGGTGTCCTCTGGTGGTTGTCTCTGATATCCTGTTGGCTACCCCAAGAAAATGACGAGGAAAATTCAGTTAACTATCAAGTTAAGAAGAAAAATAACGGGAACTTTATTTGAGCCAAACAGGATTGTAACCTAGGAAGCAGCTTCTCAGAAAGCTCTAAGAACTGTTCCACTTGTTAGGAGTCAATGGCACAGTCATATACATTTTGGAGACAAAGGATTGTACATCAAAATGACACACGGGTATTTTGCATAAAGTTCATCAAGGATACATAGTCCAGGTAAGCATGAGCAAAGTGAGCAGCAAGTCGCCATGACCCCCTACAGAGCTGGGAAAGAGCACTGTTCTTCTAAGAAATCACATTGCTAGCATAAGAAGAAAGAAAAAAAAATGCACCTTTGTGCTTCAGCAGGCACCCCCATCTTTGAGGAGGTCTGGTTAATGTATAATGCAGATGCATACTACACATTAGGGAGGGAAGGAAGAGGCCCAAACAAACACAGAGAGAATTTTGTGTTTCATTTTTCTTGTCCTGCCTTGAAATGTAAATTTTATTTCATCAGAGATGTGACTGGGATATTCAGGAGTCCAGAGGAGGGGCATGTTGAACTGGCTTCTTTAAGGAAGGTGAGGCCTGAAGTGAGCCTTAAGGAATGAGTAAAGTTAGTCAAGTGTGGGCTAGGACATTCCAGGTAAGAGCAAAAGCCCAGAAGTCATCGTGGTCAAGAAGTAGAGTCGAAGAAAGGAGAAAAGAGAGATGAGGCTGGAGGAGGAGGCTTTTGGGAAGATGAGTTCTATTTGCGTTACATGGAATCTGAGGCACCCCAAAGTTCAGCAGGAAGCTGGGTGTGTGAGGCTGAAGTTTAGAGTTAGTCTGAAATGGAGATGGAGATTTAAGAGGGAGGAAGTGATAGCTGAAAGTGTGAGTTGACTCAGTTATTTAAGAAGCATATACAGAGGGCTTCCCTGGTGGCACAGTGGTTGAGAGTCCGCCTGCCGATGCAGGGGACGCGGGTTCGTGGCCCGGTCCGGGAGGATCCCACATGCCGCGGAGCGGCTGGGCGCGTGAGCCATGGCCGCTGAGCCTGCGCGTCCGGAGCCTGTGCTCCGCAACGGGAGAGGCCACGGCAGTGAGAGGCCCGCGTACCGCAAAAAAAAGAAAAAAAAAAGAAGCATATACAGAGTGAGCAGAGCAGACATTTGAGACTAGAATGCAAATCAAATCGACATTTAAGGGGTGGATAGAGAAAAATGAGCTCAGGAAGGAGAGAGAATAAAGAGACAGTATGAAATAAAATTCATATTTTATGGCAAGACAAGAAGAATTTAAACATAAAAAAATTTCTCTGCCCTTTGGCCTCCTCTCTCCCCTCTACTGTGCACTGTGTATCTGACCAAACCTCCCCCATTGGCAGGAATACCTGCTCAGCCATAAAGACAACATTCTCCCAGCACCAAGACAATTGCTTGAAGATGACATTCCTTCTTGATCTTGTAAGGGGTCACATGACCCGCCACTTTGTACTTGCATATCTGGATTGTGTAAACTGTAATACATCATTTGCTGTACAGCTCTCTGTCTCAGAAGAAACTTATATAACTGTGCCTTGATTTCTAACCAGCAGAACAGTTCTCAGAGCTTTCTGAGACGGTCTTCCTGGGTTACAAATCCTCAAATTTGGCTCAAATAAAATTTTCCAACTCTTTCTTAGATTGACTGATTAATGTTGTGTCAACAAGAGATAGGAGCATGGCATCATGGAAAGCCGAGGGGTAGAATTTAAACCAAGGCATGGCTTATGACATGATGGCCTTGCTGTTCTGACAAGGTCCGGGCTGAAAAGATGAACGCATTGGAGACATCAGCATGAAAAGGTTTGGTCAATAGTGAGGATGAAAAACATGGTGTTAAGAGGAATTAAGGAGAATATAAGTGGTCTGCTCCAGAGAAATCTGGATGAGAAGAAAAGAGAAGTTGGGTTATAGCTTGAGGGATATAGGAGGTCAAAGGATGATGACGATGATGAAATGCTCTGAGAAGAGACTTCAGTATGTTTTTAGTCTGAAGAAAATCTAGTAGGAAGGTTGAAAACATAGGGGAGAGACAAGATGACACATGGAGGAAACATAGGGGAGGAATATCTCATGCACTGAGGCTGGGGAGGTGGGGGGAGGGTGCTATCACATGATAGCCTCACATTTTTTTTTATGATGTGGGAGACAAGGTTCATAGATAATTTGGTCTACCTGAACTAATATAATGCCCAAATCTCCCTATTGCAGGTTCCTTCTTCTTTTTGTCAACAAACAATTCACTCTCCCTTGGACCTGCTATCTGCGTCCTGCAGAAACATTACACTTACGCTATGGGAAGCGGCACCTCAACCCAACATCATTTTGCTTTCCAGAATGCAGAGAAAGGTATGCGCTTCCCACCTTCAGACTAACTGTGGGTACCCCGAAGCCTACATTGCATAGGGAGGGGCTTCTCAGGGTGGGCAGGAAATCATTACATTTCTCCTCGTGCTAACTCTTGAAAATCGGCTTCTCCTCCTTGTAACATGACCACTAGGATGCTCAGCTGAATGTCTTAGGACTTGATGAACTATATTTAATAGAATTAAAATTTACTCAAGGAGTCAGTGTTGTCCATTGGGGTTTATCCCAAACTACACCTTTACAACTGAATGAAATAAGATTGGGCAAAAAGGGGATGAAAGCATTCTAGGTAGAGGGTACAAAGGTCGTGAAGTAGCAAGGAGAGAGACATATTCAAGGAACTGAATGGTCTGAAGTGAACAAGATGGAGGGTGACATGGCATGAGGCTGCTGAGGTGTGCAGAGCCCATGTCACTCAGGAGCTTGTAGGATTTTAAACTTTACCCTAAAGACAAGAAGAACCACTGAAGAATTCAAAACAGGGAGTTCTAGAATAAGATTTACATACATAAAATACCCTTCTGGCTTCCATGAAGAAGGGATTGAGACAGGCTGGATGGTGGTGGTAAGAGTAGAAAGAAGAAAATTTATTTATTTATTTATTATTTTTTAAAAATAAATTTATTTAATTTATTTTGGCTGCGTTGGATCTTCGTTGCTGCACGCGGGCTTTCTCTAGTTGTGGCGAGCGGGGGCTACTCTTCATTGTGGTGCGCGGGCTTCTCATCGTGGTGGCTTCTCTTGTTGCGGAGCACGGGCTCTAGGCACACAGGCTTCAGTAGTTGCAGCACGTGGGCTCAGGAGTTGTGGCGCACAGTCTTAGCTGCTCCATGGCATGTGGGATCTTCTCGGACCAGGGCTTGAACCTGTGTCCCCTACATTGGCAGGTGGATTCTTAACTACTGGGCCACCAGGGAAGCCCGGAAGAACAATTTAGAAGCTACTAAAGTCATCTAAGCAGGAGATGATAATGCCTTGGTCCAGAGTTGGTGGCAGTAGAGATGGAGAGAAGAGGGTGAATTCCAACAATATTCAGGAGGTGGAATTGATAGGATCCACCTGATTACATGTGTGGGGTTGGGGAAGAGGATGGATCAAGAATGACCTCCAGGTTTCTAGCTAGCAAACATGGGCAGGCGATAATGCCAATTTCTGACATAAAGATAATGGAGAAGAACCAAGCTCGAGTAGAAGGAAGGTGCTGAGTTTATACACGCTGGGTTTGACATGCCCATGCAACATGCAGGTGGATGTGCTGAGTAGGTAGTTGCATATTCAGATCTGGATTTTGGAGACGTTGGTGGAGATACGTGCATTTGGAAGGCGTCAGAGTACGGGTGATTGTTGAAGCCATGGGGGTCACTGAAGTAGCCTAGAGTGACAGTAAAGTCAGGTCGGAGACCAGGGCCTAGGAGAGAGCCATGAGGGACTCCAGTACTTATTAAGTATCGGTCGAAGAGGATGAGCCAACGAAAGAGGCCGAGGAGAGGCAACCAGAGATGAAGGAAGAAGCAAGGGAAATAGTGACAGCACCTTGTTTATATAAGCCTAAGCAACTTTATAAGCTCATGGCTTCCTTTCTAGTTTGGCAATAGGTCCCAGGCTCATCTTGCGTATTTTTGGCTCCAGACCAGAAATAGCTATTTCTCCAGAGCTTGGGGTGTTCGCTACCAGGTTGGTCATTATTTTCTACACCTTTTCAGTGACCAGATCCAGAAAATATGTATTATTTTAATGACCAGTTTATATTTAGGATCACAATATTTTTACTTAACTTTGATATGATATTATATCTATATCTCCTTTCTCTTTAAAAAACCTTTTTTCCCAAATGATACTGATGTGGTATTACTTACTTTGTCCTATAGTATATAAAAAAGTTTCTGAAAAATAATAACAATACTATCATAACGATATGATTACTGAAAACTCTTTAAGATTTCTTTGTAGTTCTTTTTGTCCTTTGAGTACATCCACTAGGCATATACAACTTACTGAATTTTCAAGTCATTTGAAAGAACTCCTTTCTGTGTGATTATGCCACTAACTTGTACAAGATTAGATTTACTTGTTTGACTTTTGCTTTTTAGAGATTGATATTTTTTTAATTTTTGATTTAAATTTGCTTTATAATTTTATAAAACATTTATACAATTCCCATTCCAATTATCTGGTGCTGCGTAACAAACGACCCCAAAACTGAGTGGCTTAAGACAATCATTTTATTCTGCTCATGATTTTGTGGGTCAGGAATTTGCAAAGGGCCCAGCTAGATGGCTTGTCTATGATCCTCAGGGCAGCTGGGGCTGGAGGTTCTGCTTCCAGGACGGCTCTTCACCTTGGCCTCTGTCTCCCCACATGGTTGCCTTGTCCTTAGTGTGGAATTTTAACAGCCAGGTGTATTTGTAACTTTTGCCATAGGATTTAGTCTGCACAAGGCTGAGGAAGAGGAGCCCAAGCATGTAGTATTGCACTGATGGGAAGGGAGGATGGGGTAGAGGTCCTTAAACTATGCTACAACCTCACAGCACCCATCTCAGTGGAACCCAGGCCCTAGACAGAGGATTGGCAGGGAGAATAAAAGGGAGAAACAGAGGCACTGCCTGGTCTGCCTACCCTGAGCAGCCGAAGAGGTACTGAGGATAGTATGTCTATCCTCAGTTGGCAGCACTTGCCTTAAAATGCTTGAGGCAAGGTGTTAGCAAACAACATTTTCACGGAAACTTGATGGTCATGATATTCCTCAGTGATGCCTACCCTTCAGCACAAGTCAGGATCATTCATGGAGCTTGTGAAACCTACAGATTACTGGGTTCCCTGTAGAGATTCTGATGCTGTCGGTCTAGGGTGAGGTGCAGATGTCTGTGTTTCCCATCACTTGTTACTTTAGCTGAGTACCGCTTACTCTGGGCGTTTCATTCACTACTCTGAATGGGGATTTACAGAATTCAATCCTCATCACTTATTATTTCGTGGGTGCCTTTGGGACATACTTAGTGTATGACATTTTTTCCTCACAGAAAACCAAATTCAGCTTTGCTTAAATTTCTCTCAAGTTCTCTTTTCCCATTCACTATTGTATCTCATCTCCTCTTAGGGACATCAGTAGGAATTCCATTAGCTCTCTAATGCAAGCTAGATGTATTAAATCAACCTGTCTACTGTTCACAAGGTTGACCTGAGTGAACCTGCTGGGTTTCCTTTGCAATCCAGCTTTATCCACAAAGGCTCCATTCATCCCTGGTGGCACATTCAGGCCCAGGAGCTTAAGGAGAATCTAGTTACTCACGTGGACAGCTGTCGTCTTCTCTGGCAGCAGTACTTGACTGCAGGTTCTAGAGCTCATAGGAAGAATTCGACCTACTCATGCCATCCTGCAGTACACGATCACCCAGCACAGGTCCTGGCAAAAGGAGAAGCAAAGGCTGCCCTTCGGATTGGATAGTCAGCACAGTCCTGGGTGTATTGTGATGGGGACACAAAGCCACAGGGATAGAAGGAATTTGGGGATATCAAGCACTGACCACCACCTGCCATGATAGTATGTAGTAATTTTGTGTGTGTGTTTCTTCTCCCCAGTTATCATCGAGTTCATCTCTTTCTCCAGATGAGGACACTGAGGCCCAGAAAGTTGACTTGCCTGAGGCCACATCGCTGGTCAGGGCAGTTCCAGGCCCAGAACCAGACTCCTGACATCCTGTCTATTGTTGCAGTATCAAAATGTCCTCCCCACCCGCTGACCCCTGCATCATCCCATCCCATCCTTTATTTTTTTTTTTTGCATTTCAATGTTTTTTTAACACAATTTTTGAAGATTACTTTCCACTTACAGTTATTATAAACTATTGCCTGTATTTCCCATGTTGTACACTATATCCCTGTAGCTTACTTTATACATAATAGTTTGTACCTCTTACTCCTCTTCCTCTATATTGCCCCTCCCCCCTTCCCTTTCCCTACTTGTAACCACTGGTTTGCTCTATCTGTGAGTCTGCTTCTTTTTTGTTATATTCACTAGTTTGTTGTATTGATATTTTTTAGGTTCCACATATAAGTGATATCATACAGTATCTGCCTTTCTCTGACTCACTTCACTGAGCATAATGCCCTCCAAGTCCATCCATGTTCCTGCGCATGGCAAAATTTCATTCTTTTTTTATGGCTGAGTAGTATCTGCACCATCCTACTCTTCAAGGATGCTGCAACCTTGCAACCTCCCCAGTTTACATCTCTTTCTCAGAATCCAACCTTTGCATCTCTACACATATAAATGTTTTCATCAAAAAGTGGTAATTCCAGTAGTCCTCCAGTGATTTTAGTATAAGTAATAGGTAAGAATGGAGGAGGGATGGGGGCGGGAATGCGGAAAAAGCACCCCGGCCAGCAGTGAGGCAAATCCTTCCTACTGGTGGCAAAATATAGTGCTTTCCCTACCATCTTGTCCCCATGTGACAGTGGGAGAGGCACCCCCCCCAACTCCCCCCGCAGGCCCAGGGAGTCCCACCTCACAGGCTTGCTTCTCCATCTGTGTCACAGCCTTCAAGGCAGCGGTCCTGATCCAGAGATGGTACCGGCGCTACATGGCCCGCCTGGAGATGAGGCGGCACTGCACCTGGAGCATCTTCCAGTCTATAGAGTATGCTGGGCAGCAAGACCAGGTCAAGGTGCGATGGGATGTGGGATGGGGCCACCTCCAGGTCTGCCTTCCAGGCCCCACACAGCTAGGCCCAGGTGCCTAGAAGGTGCAGCTGATCTGGACCACTCCTGGGTTTTCTTTCTATCTCTAAAGGCACGTCTTCTTGGGTTTTTCTGCAGCTCCACAATTTCTTCAGCTACCTTGTGGATCACTTCACCCCCAACAATCACAACGAGAGTGAGTATGAACGGCCACATGGCGGGTCCTCCTGTCTCAGGGTCAAAGACATTGGGGTGAGGTGTGGGATGCACAGGGAGGGGAAATGTGAATCTGGTGACAGCCAGGGAATGAGCGAGGAGGCTGACAAATAAATGGTTCTCCTAGAAGCACACCTGGAGACAAAAGTTTGGGTGCAAGGAGTTTATTTGGTAAATACAGGAAACACTGGGAGGTGGGGAGGGAGTGGGGAAGGGATTCAGGAAAGGGGAGGCAGGCAAAAAAGGGTGGGTTACTAAACCTGCAGTGTACCTGGGAAATAGTGCAAAACGCAGCCTGGGAAGTATCCCGTCTGAAGGCAGAGGGAACTGGAGTCTCAACGCCCGAGAGTCATTGGTAGAAGGCTGCTGGGAGGG
The DNA here is from genome assembly GCF_005190385.1 of Monodon monoceros. Classification (NCBI taxonomy): domain Eukaryota; kingdom Metazoa; phylum Chordata; class Mammalia; order Artiodactyla; family Monodontidae; genus Monodon; species Monodon monoceros. The sequence continues at coordinate 46,163,329 of NW_021703777.1, forward strand.
GCGGACGGGAAAGGTTGTTCACGCAGGTCTGGCCTGCCATGCAGGGCTCTCTGCAGATCCAGGGACAAAGCTCTCAGGCAGAGATGCAGGGGCAGCATTTGGAAATGAATTGCCTGAAAGTCTGAGGCATCTGCCACACTCACTAAGTACACCAGAAATGCCCGTGAACTTTTTTTCCACCGCAGTTTTCATTTTCCTCCTGCTTACCAACCTAGGCCTGTAAATGTCTGTACTTTCTAAGGCAATCTTTTAAAATAAAAGTAGAATGGAGGGCTTCCCTGGTGGCGCAGTGGTTGAGAGTCCGCCTGCCGATGCAGGGGACGTGGGTTCGTGCCCCGGTCCGGGAAGATCCCACATGCCGCAGAGCGGCTGGGCCCGTGAGCCATGGCCGCTGAGCCTGCGCATCCGGAGCCTGTGCTCTGCAACGGGAGAGGCCGCAACAGTGAGAGGCCCGCGTACCGCAAAAAAAAAAAAAAAAAAAAAAGTGGAATGGAATTGACATAACAACGTCGTAACCTTTCTCCCGCCCATTCTAATTTGTCATCACTTTGCCCTTTACTTTCTCCTCTCCTGTGTTGGAGCCGAAGCCAGACTGGCCAGGACCCACTTCAAGTATGGTCCAGGGAATGAATTCTATATTGCCCGTGCCTGCAGGTCTGATCATAAGCCGGCCCACCCTTTCTGTCCTGACTAGGGGACTTCCTGAACCGCATGTTCACTGAAGAGAGATCCCCCCAGGACTCCGAGATGGAGAGTTGCAGGGACTATGAATCCATCGAGGTACCAGACAGTTACACAGGGCCACGCCTCTCCTTCCCGCTCCTTCCCGACCATGCAACTGCTCTGGTGGAAGCTTTCAGAGTGAAACAAGTAAGCTCCCCCCGGGGGACCTGGATCACCACCAATTCCACGGAATGTGTAGAAGTAGAGCAGACACAGTGCAGAAGGAATGGCCCTGGATTTAGGGTGTTTGTGTCAGGGATCCGTCAGAGAGATCCGCTTGCCCTTTTCTTAGCCAGGACCTTGTGATTGATCAGCCAGTTTTTATGTATTGAAAATCCCTCCTCCCCATCATGTAATCTCTATGTTCATTCATCCCACAGATGATTGCTGAGTGCTGCTATGTGCAGCTACTCTTCTAGGCACTGAACAGTGAACAAGACAGACGCAAATCTCTGCCCTCATGGGGCTGAGATTTTTAGTGGGGAGACAGATAATAAAAAACAAATGAGTAATATTTATATATTAATATATTAGGTGACAGAGCTATGTCAAAGCATAAACTAAGTTCTAGGTGGGAGAGAGAGCAATTTTACAGGGTGGTCTGGGAAGGTGTCACTGAAAAGGTGATTTCTGAGCAAAGGTCAAAGGTGGGGAGAGAGGGTGCTATGTGGACGTCTGGGGAATGCGTTCTAGGCAGAGGGAACAAATGGAAAGGCCCTGAGGCAGGACCTTGCCTGGACTGCTCGGGGGACATCAGGAAGGCCATTGTGGCTGGAGAGGAGGGAACCAGGGAACAGCTATGAGAAGATGGAGACAGAGAGGTGAGTAGGGTGGACTTTCATTCTGAAAGAGAGGGGGAGACAATGAGCGCAGAAATGATATAATCCAGCTTTCCTTTTAATATAATCATTCTGTTTGCCGAATAGAGTACTGGGAGCAAGGGCTGAAGCAGGGAGGCCAGGCAAGAGGCTACTGCAACAGTCTAGGCGAAAGATGATAGTGGCTTGAAACCCGGGTGGTAGAGGTGGAACTGGTGAGAAGTGGTCAGATTCTGGCTCTTACAACAGATTCCAATCCTTCCCCTTTTTCATATGAAGATTATTCATTGCAGGAAGAGCTGGGACGATTTTCCCAGTAATGTCAGGATCACCGATACCATCGATATACATGCACTTATTCATACTTTGCTGAGACAATCCTGTGTTTCTCCCAAGCTCAAGGCAAGCAGGGGTTACATAGAGTAGGTAGGAAAGAGGACATCAGTTCAGTATTTGGGGGATGATGCAAAGCACAAACAAGGGCACAGATGGGTGAGAAGGAAAGGATCTGTGCATAGGGAGGGTCCCAGGAGCAGTTTACTGGGGTCACTTTTGTGGTCTTGGGGTCATTAAGCAGTAAAGGTGAGGCCCATCTTGCCTCACAAGTATGTGTTGTTTTGTCCCATCCCTCCTCTTCCTCCTAGTAGAGGCTCCATGCTCGCTATGTCTTGAATCTTTTGTATGAAGCCAGGAAACATCTGGTACAACTACCAAACATCAACCGGGTCTCCACTTGTTACAGCGAGGAAATCACAGTATGTGGTAAGAGCCAGTCAGAAACGGCTTTTCACGAACCAGAAAACTCTGCCTGTGATCAAGGAGGGGCAGGAGGGCTGGAGGGGACCCGATGGCCACTCGGGCAGGCCGGGTTCACGCCTTCACACTGATTACATTTACATATTTACTCCACAGTTATTTAAGGAAGGGGTGGTGCCGTGAAGGAGAACTGTGGGGTGAGAGGGCCCAGCCTCTGCTTTGTTTTTTCCCAGAGATTCAGATTTGGCCCCAAATTCCTCCTCTCCATTCAGAACAAAATCCTAGCAAATACCCAGACCTTCCCTTGTTAGAAGACGGTTTACTTACTTACTGGACTCGAAAAGGCCTAAATGCCTAGCAAATTATTCCTTCCATTCACATTTATTCAGCTTCCAGAGAGAAATCCTATTGCTGACAATCTTCTCCATCTCCTTATGTTTTCAGTGATGTTTTAATAACCATTATAGACTGATGCCCCGCACTTGAACTTAGGGGAGACGGTGATGCACCAGGGATTGTAAACGGGCAGCCTGCAGTATGTCTTGTCTGCCTCAGAATGTTCTTAAATTTCTAACATTAGCTTCCAACATTTGAAAATCGGAGGATTTCATATTAAAATCCAGATTTCCAACTTCTTAAAATCTTGTAACACTGACCCGTGAGTAGCAGCTTCTTGCTTTAGGTGGGGCAAAAATCTCTCTAGTTCTCATCCAGGTTTTCAACCCTGCAGTATTCTGTCCCATTTTTGCTTCAGTGAAAATGTAAGTCATTCACTGTTCATGGTAATCGCACAGGAGAAATATCGTGCTTTCTGCTTTCAATATTAACTATCCCCGCAACTAGGGAAGTTAATATTTATCCCTATCTTATATATGGAAAAATGAGTAAGCATAAGTTTGTCAGGCGTTCCTGGGTATTTTCCTTTTATTTAAATTGAGATATAACTGACATAATACTGTATTAGTTGTAGGTATACACTGGGTGTTTTCCTTTTTATAATAAAAAATTAGAAACAATGGTGAAGACCAATCAAAACTGACGTTTTTCTGTCTTTGTTAGGAGATTTACACGGCCAGTTGGATGACTTAATCTTTATATTTTATAAGGTATGAACGCTCAAATTATGTTCCTGTCTTGCTCTGAGGTTTAATTTAGAAGTTCAAATACAGTCTCCATTAAAGAAATGCTTAAGTTATTACTTGGATTTTAAAATATTTTAGAAAAATATTTGCTACTATGTAGCAAACGTGTAATGTAAAAGTCATCGCTGCATTATATTCTAGTGTATTTTTGTAAACTGTTTAAAAAATACAAAATCTAAGGTTAATAAAGAGAAGGAATCATTATTTGGAAAAAAGAAAATCAATTCCTAAATAGAGAAATTGTTTATTATCAAAGCAACCAAAAGCTATTTTCATATCTATTTTTAGTTATCAAATACAGAGCATATAACAAGCTATATAAATATTCTATTAATGTAATTAACACAAAGCAGTTTCTGATGTATTGTCTTGTTAAATCCTGAGAAATGCTTTGGATAACGCATTTATTTCGATGAGCATGTCATAACCTCAGCCTGGCTAGAAAGGAAATATGAGACTAATACAAAATATTTCCAATATCCCCATCTTTTACTGACATTTCATGTTTGGAAGAGAGCCAGACAGCACAGAATTGGCTTTCAGGCCTGATATGACTGTCAAATGCACACTGGCTTGACCCAATTTCCTATTCCCTTCCTTCCACTGCCTCTTCTCGGACTTCTCCCCTTATTGGGAAGAACGGCCTCCCGTCACCAGAGCGGGCCTATGTGTTCAACGGCGACTTTGTGGATCGAGGGAAGGATTCAGTAGAGATCCTGATGGTTCTTTTTGCCTTCATGTTGGTTTACCCAAAAGAGTTCCATCTCAACCGAGGAAACCATGAGGACCATATGGTGAACTTACGGTACAAAGAAAAACGTGACTGGGGATTTGATCCTTACTTGTTGTGACTGTAAAGTTATTTTGCCAGAGCTTCTTATTTGTTAGATGCCTTTTTAAAGTAGTTTTCCAATCTTATAAAGTGGAATACACAATATATAACATTTTAAAAGATTCTTTTTAAATTTATACAGTATCCTACTGTTCTGATAAAACCATTACATTTGTTTTCACATAGCCATACACTTTATCATATAAACAATAAGGGTTCACTATAGAAAACGTAGAAAACATAGATAAGCAAAAGAAAATGAAAATATCCCACATCTCTACCCACAGATAATGGTATGATTTTAAACATTTGGGCAATTACTTCTCAGTGTCTTTTCCATATATTTAAGTAGATGCCTCTAGAGTATGCATTTTTATTAAAAATGCAAGCATGCTATAACTAATATCACTAAATCTAAAATCTGTTTCTGCTTCTAACTCTAGATATGGTTTCACAAAGGAAGTGATGCATAAATACAAGGTACGCTGCCTTTAAAAGCAGAAGCTTCTCTTAGTTCAGATAAGTTGAGTAAATTATCTGAAACTTAATATCATATTAATGTCATTTTTTTAGACACATGGCAAGAAAATACTAAAACTACTGCAAGATGTGTTCTGCTGGCTTCCGCTGGCCACGCTGGTTGATGAGAAAGTCCTGATTCTTCATGGTGGAGTGTCAGACATGACTGACTTGGAGTTCTTGGCTAAACTAGACAGGCACAAGGTACTGACTGAGTGCTAAAATAATGCAGATTTCACTATGATGCCAGGTGTCACTGCCAACATAAAACAAACGTCGTCTTGACTCCATGCTGACTCCAGCTGACTAATAAAGCCATTAAATCTTTGAACGGAGGATTGGGGATCCACAGCTGGTGCAAGCGTGCTGTGATCAATTAATGTTTGCCGTGGACATGACAGTAGGGCGTGGTAGCTAGTGCCATGTTTGCCATTCCTGATCTAGGTAATTCTAATCACTACCCCTCAATTACTCCACCTGATGTGCCTCCATTTCCTCAATACTTCAGATCATCTTCAGTTAAACTCAAAGGTAGATTGAGGGCCTGCTACATGCAGGGATGCCACTGGCAGATACAAAGATGAAGATCAATTGCAGTTAAACTCAACGACCATGTTTTAATTGCTTACTCTATGCAAGGGAAGTGCTAGCAGAAATGCAAAAATAACCAGAGATGGTACTTGCCTTAAAGGAACTTACAGTAACCAGCAGGGGGAGGGTGAGAATGAAAGACAGAGTACATTATACTGCAATATGAATAGGTCTCGATTTTCTGTTTCATTTTGGAAGTGGAAAACTAGAAAGCAAAGATTCTAGGGAGTTCCCTAGTGGTCTAGTGGTTAGGATTCGGTGCCTTCACTGCTATGGCCCGGGTTCAGTCCCTGGTCTGGGAACTGAGATCCCACAAGCTGCACGGTGTGGCCAAAAAAAAGCAAAGGTTCTGTTTCCTTTTAATCATAGACTCTTACACTTGAATGGTATCTTCCTGTAGCCTCTCTCCTCCACTGCCCACCCACACAGGAATCCCAGCTACGACATCCTTGACAACAGTAGCCTGAGCAGTTCCAAAGACAGAGAAGTCATTACGCACAAGCCAGTCTACTTTGGGCAACTCTAATCGGTATAAAAGTATTTTATGAGACATAAATGAAAGAGTGTTTCATTTATGAAACCTGGGTTTGAATCTGGGAACATGCACTTCTTGGCTGGTATGGCACCTTTGTTTACTAGATTGTCCAGGGACCAAGGATTCTTAGGTCTTGTTCCCTGCCATCCTTAGCGTGTCATCCCCGTGCCCTCATCTGCACAGCTTGCCACCACATGTGTGTTCCAGGCAATACAATAGAAGAATGAAGGGAAGAAGAATATCCTACCCTTTAAAGACGTAATGAAGACGTTGCATACATCTCTTCTGCTCTCATCCCATTGGTCAGAATGTAGTGTCAATACATCCCTGTGGGCAGGATGTGGGGGCTCCGTTGATCTCTGTGGGACCAGCTTAACTCGAGTGTGATGGATCCCTGGCTTAATCCCTTCAACTTCACCAGGGAATGGGTCACGAGTAGCACCTCATAAGGTCCAGTCCAGCAAGGATGGAGATGGCCTCCTGGATGTTTATTCTTCCAAGATTTCAGCAGGACCCAGTCTCCAGGACAAAAGTGGCACAGGTGAACATCTGCAGGAAACATTAACCTGCTAGAAGCAAACTTATATAGAGCACTTAGAGTAGCTGCCAGTGATTCTTACACACCTTTACATTATCTACGTTCCTTAATTTGAATTCCTTCTGGATCTCATGCCATTTCTGGAACAATGGCAGGGTCTCTCATACAACATTTCATAGTTGGTGCAACTGGAGCCTGCTTGTAGGGTCTACCTTCACTCAAAGCAGGGCAACTGGTGAGGCTTTATCCCAGGTTAAATTAATCTGACAAAGTTTAGTTACATGATTCCTCTTTTCCTCATCATTCCTCATCACAAAAGAGTATGATTCCGCTTTTCCGGTTTGCAAGTAGATTGGGGTCACCAAGAAGCATGTACTTTCCAACAAAGGTTTAAGACTCTAGATACTTTTTGAGTTATTCTTGCTATAAAGGCCCCTCCATTGTCACTCTGAATGAACACAGGTAACCCAAACCTAGGAATTATTTCTTTTAGGAGAGCTTTAACAACCTCAGGCTTTTTCAGACCAGCAAGGAAATGCTTCTACCCAACCAGTGAAAGTGTCCACAAATACTAATAAGCACCTAAGGTTTCCAGTGGCTCTTGGCATCACAGTGAAGATCTTCTCCCAGTCCAGTACCTGGAGTCCGAACTCCTTTGATTGATTAATGGCAGTGGCCCAGTTTTAGGATTATTTTTAGCACATGCCATGCATTTCTGTATCACCTTTTGAATTGTCCTTTGCATGTTTGGTCCTGTAAGGAATTTCTAAATCCACTAGAGGGTGGCATCTCTCCCACAGTGGGTACTCTGGTGTGTATAACGTATTACATCTTCCATGAGGCATTCAGGTACAAGGATCTCGCTATGTCTGTTATAAACCCACCCTTCCTAGAGTCAGGATCCTGAGAATGGCCAGGACTCCAATCAGATCCCCATTCATTGGCCTTAAGTCTTCAGGAAAATACTTTGGATAGCATCTTGTCAGATCCACATCAGGGGATCAGGGCCAACGTTGGGGATCTAGGGTGTTTTAGTCCTGGCTGCTAGCTTTGCTGCTTGATCTGCTAGATTATTCCCTTGAGCAGTCAGACAATCTGATTTCTGATGTCCTCGACAGTGGACCTTCATTCTTTTGGCTCCATGACAGCTTCTAATAAGGTTAAAATTTATTTGGTATAAAAGTCTATTTATACCAATTTCCTTCTTCCCTGCAGTTCACATCCTCTCTCTCTCCAAGTGGCCCCAGCACGGACCACCAAGAAAGTATATTTTAGAATCAGTGAAAATAGTTACTCTCTTATCTTTACCTGTATGGGGGGGCTCTCATCAGGGCTATAAGTTCCACCTTTTGTGAGGAGGTAGTGGGGGAAGGGCTTCTGCTTCCAGTGTCTTTGGGATGAGTTACCACTGCACACCCAGCTTTGCATTGTTCCTGGTCCATAGAGCTGCTTCCATCCGTGAACATCTCAAGGAGTGGGTCCTCCAGTGGTTGGTCCGTCAGGTCTAGATGGCTGGAATAGCCCTGTGCAATTATCTGAATAGGCTCTTCAATATTAATTGGGAACAAAGTGGCAGGATTCAGGGTGGAGACATTAGGATTATCCAATAATATAGCCTGATATTTTCCTCATCTTCCTGAAGTTAACCAATATCCTCCCTTCTGTTCTAGGAGAAGTGCACAGTGAAGGGTATGCACAGTGGTAGGTTGTTTTACTGTAAATTTCTCTGCTTCTCATAAAAGATCACAGGTAGCTGCTATAGCCCAAAGACAAACTGGCTATCCCTTAGTAACTGTATCTAACTGCTTTGAGAAATACGCAACAGACCTCCTTATGCTGCCCAGTTTCCGAGTCAGTCAGGATTCCAAGGCTGATTCCTTGTCTCTCATGAACAAATAAGTCAGAGGGCTTTCTGATGTTATCTGGAAGACCTAAAGCCAGGGCCGTTAGCAGTTTTTCTTTGATAAACTGGAATGCCTTATGGCATTTCCCTAGTCCAGTCTTGAGATCCACTGTCTCCTCCTTTAAGAGCTTCCTAAAGGGGTTTTGCAATGAGTCCAAAGTTGGGGATCCAAATGAGGCGGAACCCAGCCATTCCTAGGAATCCCTGCAGTTGTCTCTCGGCAGTGGGAACGGCAACCCTGACTAGAGCTTCCTCTGTCAGGGGGCAAGTCTCTCTGCACTTGTGAGAGTTCAAAACCCAGATACTTGACAGAGGGCAGAAAATGTGTGCCTTTTTCTTGGACACATTATAGCCTCATTCAACCACAAATTCAAAGTCAAAACCGTATTCTGGTCTGAGGTGTCCTTTGTCTTACTAGCAATCAGAATATTATCCCCCTACTGCATCAAGGCTCCCTCAGTTTGTTGAGGGTCCCTCAGATCTTTTGCCAGGATTTCTCCAAATATTGTGGGGGAATTTTTTTTTTTTTTTTTTTTTTTTTTTTTGGCCATGCTGCACGTCATGCAGGATCTCAGTTCCCCGACCAGGGATCAAACCCGCGCCCCCTGCAGTGGAAGCATGGAGTCTTAACCACTGGACCTCCAGGGAAGTCCCTTCTGGGGGAATTTTTAAATCCCTGAAGAAGTACTATCCAATGGTACTGTTAACTTTTGTATCTAGATCTTACTATTCAAAAGCTAACGACTCTTGGGATTCAAAACTCATGGGTATACAGAAAAAAAGGGACTCCTTCAACTCTAATGCAGTAAACCAACAAAAATCTCCGGACAAAGTAGTGAGCAGAATATATGGGTTAGGGACTACTGGATGAATATCTTCTACGATTTGATTAATTGCTCTTAAGTTGTGCACAAACCGATATTCATCTGTGCCTGGTTTCTGGACCAATAAAATTGGAGTATTACAAGGTGACGGCATGGGCGTATTAAATCATGTTCAAGGAGGGCCAGTAACAGGGGTTGCATTCCACACTTTGCCTGCTCCTTTAACAATTACTGCTTTAAGTTTGGAATTTTTGCCCCAGAGTGAAGTCTAACCTGTCTAGGCTTAGCCATCGTTGCTCTCCCTGGCCTCCCATCTGCCCATACCTCCAGACACACCTCCTGCAGTATCTCATCCAGAATCGTTGCTAGCTGTCCTCTTTAAGGTCAGAGCAATAAAGCCTGCAGTGCGCAAGCCTGTTCTGGTGAGACTTTAATACCCATTCGTCCAGGTGCAAAGGTAACCTTGGCAGTAAATTTAGTTGGTAAATCTCATCCCAGAAGGAGAATGGGGTATTCAGGCATGTATAGAAAGCTATACTTCAGATGGGTTTTCCCCATCTGGCAGTCTAGCAGCAGGAGAAAAGACTTTTTCAAGATTTCTCCAGACACCCCAGTTACTAAAACACAATCTCAGAAGCAAGTTTAGAAAGCTGGGTATTTAAAAGCCAAGTGAGTGGCCCCAAATTGGTCAGAAAACCTGAAAGTTGATTTCCCACCCTCATCATCACTGGGGACTCTGTAGGAGAGATACTGATAGATTTTGACAGGATTTAAAGGAAACCCTGGGCCCCATCATTCTTGGTCACTCATTCTCAGTTCGGGCATCTGGTGTGCCACTTGTTGTTTACCTTCTCCAAGAGTCTTATTTAGGATGGGACACTCTTTTCCAGTGTCACTGGAGGGGTCCCACTATGGGGTGCTCCATTCGAGTGGAAGCTTGGGGCCGCCTAACTTGCGCTGAGTCCCTTGTGTGGGTCCTTGAATTGATCCAGCTCTTGCCTGTGTTAAGGCAGCCGCCAGCAGAATGGACTGTCGTTTCCGTCTCTGTTGTTCCCTTTTCTCCCGAACCTGGTCTCTGCCATTAAAAAAAGGCAATTTCAACAAGCTGAGACATAGGCATCCCTAAAGCCCCTTCCATCTTTTGCAGTTTCTTCTGTATATTGGGGGTGCTCTGGCCAATAAAAGTTGTTTTGGTGCCCCTCTTCGCTATGAAGAATGGAATCTCAGTAACGTTCCAGTTTTGGCCTATCCCCAGCATTCACATCCCAATTAGGATCCACTGTTGGTACAGCTACGCTTGCTGCAGCCCGTACCCGGTTGCCAGGGGTTTCGGTATGAAGCCAATATGCCTCCTCCCTAGCTTTATCCAGCACCATTCTAGATGTCCAGTTCTTCTGAAATGAGGAAGGTATTTAACACATCTTGAACATCTGCCCAGGTTGGGCTGTGAGTTGCAAAAATCGATGAAAAAAGATTTTCCATTCCCTTTGGGTCATCTCTCTAAAGTTGGCATACTCTTCTGATTAAATACATCTAAAGCTGAAAAGGGGGAGTAGACCCAGATCAGTCCCATTGGCTGCCCGGTCTCAGCATTCACACCCACAACCGGGACATACCTTAACAGATATTGCCCCACCTGAGCTTGGGTAGCTCCCTGGCCAAACAGTACCCTGATCAGTACGCAGTGTGAGAGGGGAAGACCGTTCCTACTTCTGGATCTAACGGGGGCGGGGAGGTAGGGGTGGGGATGAACCTGAGTCTGTGACTCAGGCGCTGGCAATGAAAGAACAGCAGCACCATCATATAAGGGTGGGGGAGGAGCAGTCGAAGCGGCGTTCGACTGAATTAATAGCAAGTCATCTTCCTTTTCATTAGAATCAAGCAAAACAGGTTTCTTTGTCTTCCCTTCCTGTTGGACCATAATCTTACAATAACATATCAATATTCTGATACAATAACATAAAAGACCATACATAAATTATTTCACCTTATTTTTCTTCCCATTTACAAAATCTAGTTGCAAAATTGTAATTCAAGGATCCACTCAGACCGTTTTGCTCCAGGGTCTTAAGGATATTGTGGCCATGCAGTGTTACCAAAAAAAAAACCCATAAAAACAAAAAACCTTTTCCATGAATTTATAACTGAAAGTCTCCCAATTTTGGAGAACGTTGCCTAGAGGGCTGCAAGGGGGAACTGAATTAATATTTCCCCTTTTGAAGAGGCTTTGCTTCCAGGTGGTCACAGCAGTGAAATTTTTCCAAGGGTCCTTGCTACAGTCACCAAGAAGTTGAATCCCCAATTGCCAATCCTTAGCAACTTAAGACAATCAGCCATAGGTGGACGTGGACAAAACAAGACCAAAACAAGACCAAACAAAACCAAAAACCAGAGCCCCGGGCCTTTAACCCGGGTATGGTGGTCAGAATTGCCAAACAATCTAGGCACAGGTGCATCTCTTTAACAAGGTTACTCACCCAAGGACGTCTTCCAACCCCAAATCCCCAAAACTGTCTCCTTGCTGCAAAACTCAGCACTGAAGGTCAGCAGCACCTCACCAGGGAAACCCAGAGGATGGTCCCTGGAAAAAACGGGCAAGGGAGCTGCTTGGACTCACCCACAGGCTCTCAATACTGCAAGGGGCCAACCAACCACAGCCAAAAGGTCCATCTGGACTTACCTCCTGGCTGGTTTGCCATATTTGTTAGCAAACTAGGTTCCTTTTGCCCTAGCATAGCAGCCAAAATGTTGAGACACTGAGGTTTACAGCAAAGAGAGGGTTTATTGACAAGGCAGCCAAGGGAGGAAAGGGAGAACAAATCTCAAATCTGCCTCCCTGAAGGCAAGGTGCTCAATGTATTTATAGGAGAAAGCAGCAGGGCATCTGAGGTGTGAGGAGTGTGGGGAAAGGTGATTAGAAAAAGGTGCAGTAATCATGGTTCTGGGCAGGTGTAACCAGGCTACACAGGCCTCTCCACCTTCAAAGGGGCACTAATAATACCCTAGTGCATGCCTAGTTGAAGGGTCAGTGGTCCCCTCCAGTCTTAATCAGCTCAGCTCGAACTAGACACAGCTGATTCCAAGTTCCCGGAAAACAACACAGGCAAGCGTCTTATTTAGGCTGTGTACTGCTTGGAGGACACTCAAGTCTTCTGTAGCAACAATTAAAACAACCTTGATTAGCGAAGGCAGGTTATAGGTGGAATGGATTTAACTAATGATTACCCACAGTTTCAGAAAATTGGAGAAGCAGGGGCTCTGGAGTCAGATATCTGGATTCAGTCCTGGTGCAGTCTTAGTATCTCTTGTGCCTCAATTTTCTCACCTGTACTATAAGTAAGGATGCTGTCTCATAGGGAGGTGAGGGCTAATCAATGACTTCATGCAAAACTATGAAGATGACATCTCATAGGGGTGTGAGGCCTAATCAATGAATTCCTATAAAGGGCCAAGGATAGCACCTATTTGGAAAAGGCTCAATACATATTAAAACTATTATTCCCCTTAAGAATAAAAGTTAGGGGTGCCTCTTTCTAAAATAAATTATTTATTTATTTTTGGCTGCGTTGGGTCTTCATTGCTGTGCGGGAACTTTCTCTAGTTGCGGCGAGCGGGGGCTACTCTTCATTGTGGTGCACGGTCTTCTCATTGTCGTGACTTCTCTTGTTGCAGAGCACGGGCTCTAGGCGCGCAGGCTCAGTAGTTGTGGCGCACGGGCTTAGTTGCTCCGCGGCATGTGGGATCTTCCCGGGCGAGGGATTGAACCCGTGTCCCCCGCATTGGCAGGTGGATTCTTAACCACTGCGCCACCAGGGAAGTCCTAGGGATGCCTCTTGAAGCAGATAACATCCTTATAAAGTTACCTGAGCATCGTAAGGGCGGGACTGATGGACTGGCCCTCGGCTGTGAGTTGGCAAGAAGACAGTTGAGGAGAGAAGGAGGTGGTTATGAGTCTACTCACATTTTGTGGCCTTTCCCTCTCTACGCCCAGGGCTGGAACTGCCTAGGAAGTAATTAGCGCTTGTCCAACGTTAGAGAAGAACCTCTGTTCTGTTCTCTTCCATCTGGATCCCTCTTCAAACGTCAGTCAGTTACCGCCGAGCCACTCTGAGTGTCCGTCTTTGTTCCCGCCCACAGTCAGTCTACACCAGGACGTGGCTTTCTTGTACATCAGCCCTTAGACCTATTTGCAGAAAGTTCTTGCTCCTTGATTACACACTTGCACAGAATTCCTCTTGTGAATCAGACCTTTATCTTGATGTCCTTGTGGAACACTGTGGCCCTCAGTCTTCACGGTGGCACTCAGGCATCCCGGGAATGGCTGCTCTCTCCCTTTGGCTGGATGCCCCAGCTCTGCTCTGTGGCCTGAGCTCTCTCTTTCTCATGATCAGAATTCTTCCTGCTTGTATCCTCTACATTGTTGGCTTGGTCCCAGTACCATAATGACTCTGAGGCAGTGAGAGGGACGACACTCAGTCCCTTTGGCAAGAAGAGTATCTTCCTGATTAGGTCCAGGCTGAAAAGAGGTCCTTCCTTCCCCTCCCTTGTCCTTCCTCAGCAGACAAGATAGCACTTCCTGTAAACTCCCAGTAAGTGCTGTCCCTCCCACAGTAAGCATCAAGTTTTTCCCATTCCAACATTTCTCAGCCATAGGCTGCATTCCTTCTCCTTTGTTTTTGCGTCTGTGGAACAACACGAAAGTCGATAAGGGCTGTCCTTCCTGAGAGGTGCCCTTTCCCATCCTTGTCTAAAAATCACTAGGTTCCTAGAAACAATGACCTAGGTTAGCATTTTCCAATGATCTGTGGTGGAGGACCAGGTTTCATAAATGTCTAATTTGTCACAGATCGATGCTTTTGTAAAATACAATAAATGTGAATGACTAGAAAACTGAAATACAAACAAAAAATATAAGCCCAGTGATCACGTGCTTGAATGACAGCCGTATCCAATTGCTATAAAAGCTTTTAAAGGGTTTACTCCTAGTTCTCTGCTGACCTTGTCACTGCCGGGACAATCCATGGAGCCCAATGTGGGGAGCACTGACTTGATGCCAAAGTGCTGCTCAAAAAGGCTTCCCTGGTGGCGCAGTGGTTGGGAGTCCGCCTGCCGATGCAGGGGACGCGGGTTCGTGCCCTGGTCCGGGAAGATCCCCCATGCCGCGGAGCGGCTGGGCCCGTGAGCCATGGCCGCTGAGCCTGTGCTCCGCAACGGGAGAGGCCACAACAGTGAGAGGCACCAACCGTTTCACTGAAGCATCTGTTATCTTCTCTGGACATTTTTAGATTGTTTCCACCATGAGATGCAAAACGAGAAAGGAGGATAAGAAACAGGCGGAGGAGAAGGGAAAAGCCAACCAGACGAGCTCTGCCGGGACACCCTCCCCGTGGTTCCTCCCCCAAAGCCACTCTCTCCCCACCTTGCCCCTCTGCCCCAGCACCCAGAAGGCCCACAGAGCCGGGCGCTCCTCCAGCGTCCCCTGCAGGGTCCCCCTGGACCCCAAGGAGCTCTCCCATTGGGTGCGGCACTCCGTGGACCTGGAGCTGGAGAGGTGTCGGCAGCAAGCGGGCTTCCCAGAGCTCAAGGAGAAGGAGGAACCCTTGCCCTTGGCATCCGAAGCGGACCCGGAAGCTGAGGGGCGGCGGGAGCCCACTCAGGAGGAGTGGAGCCAGGTGGGTGTGGCCGGCGCTGCTCTCCGCAGTTTGGCTGCCTTCGGGAAGGAGCAAGGATTTCAGAAAAACCGAACGAATCTCCTCCTTGCATGTAAATCCAGAGTGGGGTGTTTTTTCGCCCCTCTTTCTCTCCCTCCCTGGGGTTAGAACACCCCGGAAGGCTATTGGTATTTGCCTAATGACTCATACTTTGGAGTTTTATAAAGGATGGGAAGATGTAGTAGGTGGGCTGTATCGTCTGAGTGAACTTGGTTTAGTGACCTAGCATCACTGGGCTGAGAAGGTCAGCCACAGTTTATGGGATGCTGTTTTATATATATCTGACATCTATCAGTTGGCTGCTGTGGCTCAAGGCCGGAAGGGCTACATCGGCTGCTTCTGTCTTCCGTTTTCAGGCAACTAAAGGCTTTTCCAAAATCTTCAGAACTGCATCCCATGGCCACCCCTAGCTGCAAGGGAGAGTGCGAAAGCAAGTATTTAGCCAGGCACATTGCCATGCCAAACACCCCAGGAAGAGTTCTGTCAGCTAGGAAGGAGGAGAACGGACATTGAGTAGTCGCGCACAGTGCTTGCCGAAATAGATGACTCTGGCAGCCGAATGGGGGCTACTTCCCCAGGCCAAGACCTTGGCAGGGAGACCTGTAATCCAGGTGGGAGATTCTGCTGCTGGTGATCTTGTGTAGTAGTGCTAATAGGACTACCTGAACTCATTGGTGTTCAACCATTTTCGACCCACGAAAAATGGCAGCTTCTTATGCCTCATTCAATAAAGAAAAGGAGAGAATTCAGAATTGCTGATGGATTGGATGGAGGGTGGTGAGAAAGAGGAGGAATCGCAGGTGACTCTGAGGCTACAAACCTCCAAGAGAGAGATGGTGAGTCTGGGTTACATTCTCCCTGAGTTATCGATCTGGACCTCAACATCGACTTAGAACTGAAACTTTAAAATGCAAGTCTCTCCTTTTGCAAAATATGCCTTTTCTCTCTAGGTGGTGGATATACTGTGGAGTGACCCCATGGCTCAGGAGGGCTGCAAGGCCAACACCATTCGAGGAGGTGGCTGTTATTTTGGGCCTAACGTGACAGAACGGTTGCTACAGAAATACAATCTGCAATTCCTGATCCGCTCGCACGAGTGCAAACCCGAGGGCTATGAGTTCTGCCACAGCCGCAAGGTGGGCAGGCCTCTGCCATCGCGCAAGAGTGGTCCGGTCCATTTTGCCCTTCCAAGACATGGATAAGCTAAGGCTCCCAGCTCTTCACCATCAGCTGTGCCTCGCAGTTGTTATCCACTTGCTATCCACTTGCCCAAAGTAACTAGGTCCTTTACAGTCATTTATCCTTGACTTTTGTAGCCTCTCTAAAACCCCAAGTTTGATTGAGGCCACCACTTACCAATACCCTGAGAAGAAAGTGAGGGGCAGATATGGTCCCATTTCATGGATGGAAATATGGCCCAGTGTTTTCCCAGCCACATCTCTATTCTTTGTCACATTGCTTACTGTCACAGGTCTCAAACTACACTATAGGGTAACAGGATCTCTGCACTGAGCCCCAGGCAGGCATTCAGGATTGTTTGTCTCCTCAGGAGCATAATTAACATCCTGTCTAAATCTTTGGGCGTCTCCAAATCCTACAATGTTTGCTTAGCCTAATGCCCAGAAATACCAACTCTACAGGAGAATTACAGGTTTCCACACTGAGGAAAACAGTTTGACATCAACTAATGTAAGAAGTGTTTAACAGGAATGTTAAACAGTTGTATAAGTTTCTTTATTGCAGGACTTCTGAGAGCCTTTAATTTCCTCTATTCATTGTAAATCTCCAAGAAGAGATAACAGTGTCTAGCATTTCCCATTGTCTTGACAATGGAAATTTTTTTCACAGAACATCTCAGCAGGCCCAACACTCCAAAGGAAACTCTGCTGTGAGGCTTCGCACCACCTTGAATAACTGATCTGCCTGCTAGTTGTAATGGGCATCCCAGTTAATCAGACCTAGCTTGCCTCTGAGTTGAACCAAATGAAGTGTTTTCTATGACCCCTGCTATTTTTGATTGGGATAAAAATGTGAAGAAAACATGTTGTGGACGTCCTATCAGAATTCAAGTTTTTATTACTTGAGTCATAACTCCTGCCCTACTAGCATTGATGATAAAAAAATAATAAAACAAAACAAAAAAAACATAGACGAGATCAAGAAGGAACAGCCACCCCTGAAATTGGGTTGGGCCCTGTAGGGTTGAGGGTGAAGAGTTCTTCAGTGAACCTGAATGCTCGTCTCTTTCCTGTTTTTTCATTTAGGTGTTAACCATCTTTTCTGCCTCCAACTACTACGAAGTTGGCAGTAACAGAGGAGCCTATGTCAAACTAGGGCCGGCCTTGACCCCACACATTGTGCAGTTTCAAGCTAACAAGGCAACCCACACGCTTACCATGAGGCAAAGGCAAGACTTTTCAATGAATGATTTTCAGAAAGACAGAATTATAGTGTTTGTGGAAACTTTGAAGTGCAAATGTCATTACATTTATCCAGATTCTAAGTCAGAGTTCAAAATTTAGCTGTGTCAGCAGTAGGACCTAGAATAGACATTACAACAGGGCCTCTTCTTTCTCCTCCATATACTCTAAAATCTCCACCTACCCATCATTAATGGAAGGGACAAATTTGCTTCCTGCAGAAGTTATTCTCCGTGGGTATGTCTTGGGTGAAATACATATACCAGGCCACTAAATCTTTCCAGGGTCACTCTTCCTTTTTCTTTCATCCTTAAAGCGTTTGTGTTACCTGGTCAACCACAGACAAAGGTTCTTTCACTATCTAGGGATTTAGCAGATAGATTTCAGTGCACACATTTGTTAACAATGCTCCTTTCTTCCTGGGAAGAGAGCATATAATATTACTTAAATGGTTTCTGTTGAGATGATTCTGAGTTCTAATCTTAGTTGAGAGCTTACTATACACTAAGTGTTATTGTAAAGAATTTATATATTGTTTCACAATGAGCTTATAAAATACACAGCATTACTAATTTCAGTTTTATAGATGAGATCATTAAGGAACAGAGGTTAAATCAGTGGCCATTGGCCACACAGCTAGTAAGTGGTGAAAGTAAGCCTTGACCCAGACAGTCGTATTTCAGAACCCACATACTTAACAACTCTACAGTGCTGTTGCCCACTGAGAAGCTGGCCCCGGAGTATATAAGCTGCTGAAAGATACAGTTGCAGTGCTGCTGAACAAGCTTCTTTAATTATCAGCCAAACTAAATTAGAAATCAAAACAAAGTCAGCATAGGGACTTCCCTGGTGGCACAGTGGTTAAGAATCTGCCTGCCAATGCAGGGGACATGGGTTCAATCCCTGGTCTGGGAAGATCCCACATGCCGCGGAGCAACTAAGCCCGTGTGCCACAACTACTGAGCCCACGCACCACAACTGCTGAAGCCTGCGCGCCTAGAGCCCGTGCTCCGCAACAAGAGAAGCCACCGCAATGAGAAGCCTGCGCACCGCAACGAAGAGCGGCCCCCACTCGCTGCAACTAGAGAAAGTCCGTGCGCAGCAACAAAGACCCAACACAGCCAAAAATAAATACAATTTTTTTAAAGTGAAATAATGTAATTTTTTTTAAAGTCAGCATAAATCTAGTGGGAAAAGAATACAGGAATATTTAATATCTGCCTTGTATGAGTGCCAGAAAAGTGCATTATTTTAAATCACTCGAGTTATTAAATACTCAAGAGTTACTAAACACTCAAGTTTTACACAATCAGAGCCAGCATCATTCAAAAAGAAGTATTATGTGAAAATTTAAGCTCACCAAATGATAGTGAAACCTACTATGCTACAGAATCATCTCTGGAGCTTTATAAAAAATCATTTATTGGAGCCTCATCCCATCCCTCCCAAATTAGAATCTCCAGGGGTGAGCCCCAGGAACCTGGAATACCATGATTCCATGTGATTTAGATGTTCCCACCACAAAAGGAATCACTGTGGGGAACCCTATAAATAACATGTTTTAATACCATAATTAAAGAACACTCACCTTTTAAAAATATTCACTGATTGCATTAAAGCAAGTACAACATCCCCGAATTTATGCAGAAGTCACTTGTCTAACAATTCCAACTATTTGGACCACAATAGAGAACTAAGAAGTAAAGAGGAAAATGTCTCTGACAACCATAATGGATGTCTCAGTGTCCATCAACTCAAGATCAAGTGTTTTTCCTAGAGGAACCCTCACTCAGAATCCATTTATTTTTGGTTTAAACCCATGTCTCGTGATAATAGTTTAGCCAGCCTGGAGTCCACTTGTCAACATTGATTTCTGGCCCTACCCCTTACTAGCTATGGGACCTCGGGCTAGTTACTTACACTGTAATAGGCATAATAGTTGTACCTACCTCAGTGGGTGTTGGAGGATTAGTCAGATGATCCACGCAGAGCTCAATATGCGTTGCTTGACGTAGGGACAGAGAGCCTTGTGCATCCAGGCAGCTCTCAAGGCCATTGCTATACTCCATCCCTGCATGGTAACCATCAACGAGCACAGTTTACCAGAAATAGTTGAAATGCTTTTCAAACCAGTGGTTCTTAAACTTTTAGGGGGTCCCATACTTCTTTTAGCCTCTGATAAGACAACAAACTCACCAGAAAAAGCACATACGCTCACATACCCATGAAATCTGAGATGAATTTTAGGCAGCCCATACTTTTCTGAGGGTTTATGGAGACCATTATGCTAAGTACCTTAAATTTCAAGGAAGACTTTCATCAAACGTGATTAAAATGGGGTTTCTTGGTTTGTGTTTTGGCCTTTTTTTTACTTTTAGCACTTGCAAAGATAGGTTATCTGGTCATCATTTATAGAATGGCTGCTTCCTCAATGACATAGGACAAAGTACATATTTACCTTTTATCTCTTTTTATATTCTTGTTTATTCAACTACAGATATTTATTGAACACATTTTAGGCCAAGTACCATGCCCAGCATTACTCTGTTGACCCAGTAAGCATAAGAAAACTAACTTAGTGATACTTTGCAGATACCATTTGATGAGTGCTTTCTATGTGCCGGGCTTTCTTCTAAGTGCTTCACATGAATTTACTTATTTAATCTTCACAATAATCCTGTGAGTTAGGTACCATTTTTGTCACTATCTTGCAGATGGAGAAAATGAGGTACAGTATAATTAGATAACTTTACCACAAAGGTGGTGTTTCTCTAGAACTTCTGCTCTAACCACTGTCCTACACTGGGAAGGACAGCAGCATTCCCCAGACAGAGCCTATCTGTGCACAGCAGGGCAAAGCAGGAGAGCATTGGGGAGAAAAAAGAGACGAGCTCTTTGAAGGTTGAGACATTAAGAAAGAGAGAGGAGAAACTTAGTAAAAATCCAAGACTATTTATTCTATACTAATGTTTTAAAATGTTCCTTTTCATCTCCTGTCCCAGGATTAGCAGAGTTGGGGAGTCGGCTCTGAGAGCCCTACGTGAAAAGTTATTTGCCCATTCCTCAGATCTTCTTGTTGAATTTAAGAAGCATGATAAAGATAAGACTGGTAAGACTAATCAAGTGAAATATTCATAGAGGAGGGCAGCTGGCCAAAAAACCCTCTGTTTCAGGTAATTAGCAAATAAATATTTGTTTAAATGACCAGAAGACCTTTTTGAAGACGTCCTCCCTTATTCAACTTAACATCCTAGTTATCGTTCCTAAATGCATAAATTCTAAGCTTTTAGAAGAACGTGAACTTAGCTAAATATAAACAAAGCTGGTGAAAAGAAATGGAGTCCAGGGAAGGGTGACAAGGCCAGAACTAAGCAAAAAGAAACAGGGGGACAGGTTACCAGAGTGGGTCCAAGACTAACAAAAGATCAATGATTCGGTTTCTCACTGTTCAGTGTGTGCTTGTCTGTTCCTCGTTCTATTATCCAAGCTGGAAATTTTGTCTTTTCTCAACCCAGTGGAATGTCTAATGGACACTGACTACAATGTAGCCCTATTAAAAAATAGCAGTAACAGTCATAAAATCATAGCACTATCTTTTCGTACACATAGAAATAACCAATGCTATGTATACATGTGTGTGTGTCTGGGTATATGTATTGTGTGTGTGTGTGTGTGTATATATATATATATATATATATATATATATATATAGTGTTTTATGATATTATTTACAAGAGTCTTGTGTGACTTCCAGTAGTATTGCCAAATAGATTTGGCAAATAAAAACAGAATGCCTAATTACGTTTGAATTATAGACAACAAATCGTTTTTAAATATAAGTATGTCCCATGCAATATTTGGGACATACTTATAGTCTGTCTGAAAATCAGATCTACTGGGCATCCTGTATTTTATCTGGCAACCCTACTTTCCAGCCAACTCTACCATAACCAAGAAACACAGTGACAGTACTCATTACTTCTATTATCTACTGATAGTAAGAAGAATGTCAGGATAAAAGATTTGTAGGTGATGAGTCAACAAGTTAGCTCTTTCCTACAGGTCTAATCACCCTGAGTGACTGGGCAGCAGCCGTGGAGTCTGTGTTGCATCTAGGACTGCCATGGCGGATGCTGAGGCCACAGCTGGTGAGCAGCTTGACAGATAACAAGCTGGAGTACAAGTCCTGGCTGAAAAACTTGGCCAAAGAACAATTCAGCCATGAGGTAAGGGTGTGAAAATGGTGGATGAAGGCATACTGTGGACCGTGAAGCCCCTTATGGAGAACTTTGAATCATAAACAACCAAATATTGAGAACCCCAAAAGGAAGATGAATGGAAACAACTATTCGTTGAGCTTCTATGTGTCAGACTTTGTGTTAAGTGACCTACACATATTGCCCCAGTTTATCCTCAGAACCACCTCCAAGAGGTAGGTATAATCAGCACCAACATACCCGAGAGAACACTGGCCACAAGGGTTAGATAACCTGCCTAGGATAATAGAGTTTCTAAGCTATAGAACTAGAACTCAAACCCAGGTCTGACTGATTTCCTTGACATGATGCTGCTTCCCCTATTTAAAAAGGTATTTGTGGGCTTCCCTGGTGGCGCAGTGGTTGGGAGTCCGCCTGCCGATGCAGGGGACACGGGTTCATGCCCCGGTCCGGGGAGATCCCACATGCCGCGGAGCGGCTGGGCCCGCGAGCCATGGCCACTGAGGCTGCACATCTGGAGCCTGTGCTCCGTAGCGGGAGAGGCCACAGCAGTGAGAGGCCCGCGTACAAAAAAAACAAAAACAAAAAAACGGTGTTTGTTCGGTAAATGCTTATGTGTAATGGATGTGAGGCCTTGGGCTATGTACTTTTTAAAACAAACAGCTTTATTGCAATATAATGCATATATCATGCAGTTCACCCATTTAAAGTGTTCAGTGGTTTTTAATATATTTGCAGATATGTGCAACCATCACCATGGTCAATTTTAGAACAGTTTCATCATGGACTAGGTACTTCTTAAACCATCAGATTATTTAGTAGGCTGAAGGGGGCTGGAGTGGAGGGATCATAAAACATCTTCAGGTTCTTTCAAGAGTCTTATTGTCAGGGTTGCTTGTGTGTTAATTATCTATTAGGAGAAGCCTAAACATAAAAGATAGAAGGAAAATGAGTTTTTTCTTGCAGAATATACAATCAAGTTTGCTGGAAGCACTGTATCGGAACCGATCCAACCTGGAGACCATTTTTAGGATCATAGACAGTGATCATTCAGGTAAAGGCGCTCGTTATCCCGCCACTTCTGACACAGCAAGTATTTTACCTCCCACCTTTCGGTCTCCTCCCTGATTATTTACCTTTCTACTCAAGCGCTTTTGGAGCAAAATTAGTGGCAGTGCTTATAAATGGGCAGAAACTAGGATAGTATTTGAGCAACCTGAGCTGTCCCTACAGAAGAGGGGTTGGGCAGAGAAGAATGAAGACAAACTGAATGAGAACTTCTTATAGGAAGAATTATAATAGTTATGATATCCCTTATCCCTTCTATCAAAGTAACCACAAAGGAATGAAGAGTGTCTAGAACAGAAAGGCTTTTGCACTCTTACTCCCAAAGTATTATTTTTCAAAATTTTAAATTTTTAAATAATTATAGATTCACAAGGAGTTGCAAAAAAATGTCCAGGGAGGTCCTGTATACCCTCACCTGTTTCCTCATTGTTCCAAAGGCCTTTTCAAATATTATTACTTTTTTTGAGATACAATTCACATACCATATAATTTACCCATTTATAACGTGCAGTTCCGTGCTCTTTTAGTATATTCACAAGCTTGTGTAACTATTATCGCTATCTAATTTTGGAACGTTTTCGTCACCCTAAAAAGAAACCTATACCGATTAGCAGTCACTCCCCATCCCCTGTTCCTTCTCCACCAGTCCCTGGCAACCATTAATCTGCTTTCTGTCTCTATGTATTTGCCTATTATGGACATTTCATATAAATAGACGTGTATGATACATGGCCTTTGGTGTCTGGCTTCTTTCATTTAGCATGTTTTCAAGGTTCACCCACGTTGTAGCATGTATCAGTTGATTTCTTTTTATAGCTGGATAATATTCCATTGTATGGCTCTCTCACATTTTGTTTATCCATTCATCAGTTGATAGACATTTGGATTTTTTCCACTTTTTGGCTGTTATGAATAATGTTGTTATGAACATTCATATACAACTTTGTGTGTGAACATATGTTTTCAGTTCTCTTGGATGTATTCCCAGGAGTGCAATTGCTGGACCATATGGTAAAACGATGTTTCACTTTTGGGGGAACTGTCAAACTGTTTTTTCACAGTGGCTATACCATTTTACACTCCTACTGACATTGTAAGAGGGTTCCAATTTCTCCACATTCTCACCAACACTTGTTATCCTCCATTAAAAAAAATTTTTTTTACAGCCATCCTACTGGGTGTGAAATATCTCATTATGGTTTTGATTTGAATTTCCTTAATAACTAATAATATTGAGCATCTTTTCATGTGCTTATTGGAACTTTGTATATCTCCTTTGAAGAAATGTCTATTCAAATCCTTTGCCCATCTTTTAATTGGGTTTTCTTTTTATTGTTGAGTTGTAAGAGTTCTTTGTATATTCTGGATATTAGGCCATTATCAGATATATGATTTGCAAATATTTTCTCTGATTTTATGGGTTACCTCTTCACTTTTTTGGTAGTATTTTCTGCTGCACAAAAGTTTGTAATTTAAAAAAAGTCCAATTTATTTTTTCTTTTATTGTGTTTTTGGTGTCATATCTAAGAAAAACTAGTAACTGAAGATCATAAGGACTTAACACCTATGTATTCATCCAAGAGTTTTACAGTTTTAGCTCTTACAGTTGGGTCTTTGATCCATTTTGAGTTAAGTTTTGTTTGCAGTGCAAGGTCGGGGTCTAGCTTCATCCTTTGCATGTGGATATCCAGTCGTCCCCTACCATCTGTTGAAAAAATTATCCTTCACCTGTTGAATGGTCTTGGAACCCCCGTGAATAGTCAACTGAGGGAATTCCCTGGCTGTCCAGTGGTTAGAACTCCATGCTTTCGCTGAGGAGGGCGTGGGTTTGCTCCCTGGCTAGGGAACTAAGATCCCACGAGCGACGTGGTGCAGCCCAAAAAAAGGAAAAAAAAAAAAAAAAAAAAGTCAACTGACCATAGATGTATAGGGTCCAAAACCTTTTTACAGGCAGATTAAATTAGCATATGTTTAGGATGATTTAATGCAGGGTTTCTCAGCAGTGGCATTACTTACATCTTGGCTTGAGTAATTCTTTGTTTTGGTGCACGTCCTGTACACTTTAGGGTGTTTAGTAACATCCCTGGCCTTTACCTACTAGATGCAGTAACACCCTACCCCCACCCCAGTCATGACAATCAAAAATGTCTCAAAACATTTCTAAATGTCCCTATAAGGAGAGGAACACTATTGCTTCCCTCTCAGAACCACTGATTAAGTGGTTCAGTGCTATCCTCTTGGGAGTTTAAAGTGGATACTAGGCCTCGGGTGCCTTTGTTTAACAGTAGGAAGCAGGTATCCTTGCAAGAATGTCAGAGGAAACGAGCACTGAAAACTAGACTGACTCGCTAAAGTGACTTGCTTTCTCTGGTAAGGGTTCATTTCACTGGACGAGTTCAGGCAGACTTGGAAGCTGTTCAGCTCTCATATGAACATTGATGTCACAGACGACTGCATCTGTGACCTTGCCCGGAGCATTGACTTCAACAAAGATGGCCACATTGACATCAACGAGTTCCTGGAGGCCTTCCGCCTTGTGGAGCAATCCTGCTCAAAGGGTTATGCGTCAGATTGCTGACAAGCCACAAACACTAATAACAGTGACTGCAGCAGCCCAGATAATACACTAAGGCCAGTCTGGTCCCCATCGTCCAAGGTGCCTTGTAAGCAATGCTGAGCTCATTGTGGGAATATCTCCCTTATTCTCCATAGCTTTGTGGAACTTTATGCTGAGAATTTGCCTACCAGTATGCATCAGAATCACCTGTGTATTCAGGTGAATTCTACCAAACATACGAAGAACTTTTACCAATCCTTCTCAAACTCTTCCAAAAGATTCAAGAGGAGCTATGAACATGCTATGAAGCCACCATCATCCTGATACCAAAACCAGACAAAGATACCACCAAAAAAGAAAATTACAGGCTGATATCTTTGATGAATATAGATGCAAAAAATATCCAAAAAAATGATCAAACTGAATCCAGCAACGCGTAAACAAGATCATACACCACGACCAAGTGGGAGTCATCCCAAGTTCACAAGTTTGGTTCAACATACGCAAATCAGTGTGATACACCACATCAACAAAAGAAAAGACAAAAACCACACAATCATCTCAATACATACAGAAGAAGCATCTGACAAAATTCAACATTCATTCATGATAAAAACTCTTACCAAAATGGGTATAGAAGGAACATATCTCAACATAATAAAAGCTATTTATGACAAACCCACAGCCAATATAATACTCAATGGTGAAAAGCTGAAAGACTTACCGTGAATATCTGGAACGAGACAAGGATGCCCACTCTCAACACTTCTATTCAACATAGTATTGGAAGTCATAGCCAAAGCAATCAGAAAAGAAATAAAAGGTATCCAAATTGGAAGGGAAGAGGTAAAATTGTCATCATATGCAGATGACATGATACCATATATAGAAAACCCTAAAGACTCCACACAAAACCTACTGGAACTGATCAACGAATTCAGCAAGATAGCAGGATACAAGAGTAACATATAGAAATTGGTTGCATTTCTTTACACCAGCAATGAAATATCAGAAAGGGAATGTAAAAACACAATATGTTTTAAAATCACACCAAAAAAATAATAAAATACTTAGGAATAAACCTGACCAAGGAGGTGAAAGACTGATATGCTGAGAACTATAAAACATTAATAAAGGAAATTAAAGATGATTCAAAGAAATGAAAGATATCTCATGCTCTTGGCCTGGAAGAATTAATATTGTTAAAATGGCCATACTACCCAAAGCAATCTACAGATTTAATGTGATCCCTATCAAATTACCCATGACATTTTTCACAGAACTAAAACAAATAATCCTAAAATTTATATGGAACCATAAAGACCCTGAATTGCCAAAGCAATCCTAAGGAAAAAGAACAAAAGATGAGGCTTCCCTGGTGGCGCAGTGGTTAAGAATCTGCCTGCCAATGCAGGGGACACAGGTTTGAGCCCTGGTCCAGGAATATCCCACACGCCATGGAGCAACTAAGTCCGTGAGCCACAACTACTGAGCCTGCATGCCACAACTACTGAAGCTCATGCTCCTAGAGCCTGTGCTGCACAACGAGAGAAGCCACTGCAATGAGAAGCCCGCGCACCGCAACAAAGAGTAGCCCCCACTTGCTGCAACAAGAGAAAAGCCCTCACGCAGCAATGAAGACCCAACACAGCCATAAATAAATAAATAAATAAAAATTTAAAAAGGAAAAAGGAGGAGGCATAACCCTCCCAGACTTCAAACAATACTACAAAGCTACAGTAATCAAAACAGTGTGGTATTGGCACAAAAACAGACATATGGATCAATGGGACAGAATAGAGACCCCAGTAATAAACCCACACACCTATGGTCAATCTTTGACAAAGGAAGCAAGGCTATAAAAAGAGAAAAAGACAGTTTCTTTAGCGAGTGGTGCTTGCTAAGGTGGTTCTTTAGCAAGTCTACAAATAACAAATGCTGGAGAGGGTGTGGAAAAAAGGGAACCCTCCTACACTCTTGGTGGGAATGTAAGTTGGTGCAGCCACTATGGAAAATAGTATGGATGTTCCTCACAAAACTAAAAATAGAATTACCATGTTATCCAGCAATCCCCCTCCCTGGGCATATATCCAGACAAAACTATAATTCAAAAAGATACATGCACCGCTATGTTCACAGCAGCATTATTCTTAATAGCCAAGACATGGAAACAACCTAAATGTCCATCGACAGATGAATGGATAAAGAAGATGTGGTACATATATACAATGGAATACTACTCAGCCATAAAGAAGAGGGAAATAATGCCATTTGCAGCAACATGGATGCAACTGGAGATTATCATACTAAGTGAAGTAAGTCAGAAAGAGAAAGACAAATACCATATGATATCACTTATATGTGGAATCTAAAATATGGCACAAATGAACCTATCTATGAAACAGAAACAGAATCACAGATATAGAGAACAGACTTGTGGTTGCCAAAAGGATGGGAGAGAAGGGGAGGGATGGACTGCGAGTTTGGGGTTAGTAGATGCAAACTATTACTTACAGAATTGATAAACAACAAGGTCCTATTGTATAGCACAGGGAACTATATTCAGTATCCTGGGATAAACCATAATGGAAAATAATATAAAAAAGAATGTATATATGTGTATAGCTGAGTTACTTTGCTCTACAGCACAAATGAACACAATATTATAAATCAAATATACTTCAATAAAAAAATAATAATCACCTGTGTATTTGGGGGTGGGGATGAGGTTAGAGTGTTTCTGCATACTTTTAAATACATAGGTGCCCTATCCCATTTCAGAATTTTCGCAAGGTAGGACCCAGGTATAAGTATTTTAAAATTCTGAAGTCTATCCCACTTAAGAACCACTGATAATTCAACCCCTTCATTGTATACCTTTTATTTATTGTTTTTATAATGTCTTATTGGTAAAGGAAAGTTGTGAAAAATTGTTTGTGTAATCCCATGACCCAAACATATGGATTCTTTTCATTATTTACTTTTTCTTGTTAAAACTAAAATGTTTATATAATTTAATGTTCTGCTTTTGTTTTATAAATTGACATCTGTGTTGTTACATACTCTTCATGATTATTCCTTTAATGGCTGCATAATTTCAAATAGATGCAATATAATCTATTCAGCCATGCTCCAATTGTTAAACATGTGTATTGTTTCCAGTTTTTAATTATTATAAATAATACTACAGTTAATAACTTTGCGCACATAGCTTGTTTCATAAAAAGCTCTTGAATTATACATTTTCTTAGGCTAGCCTCCCAGGAATCAGATTACTTTGTCAAATGTTGGAGAGTCTATAAAAAGATTTACTGTAAGGCTCATATGATTATGGCAGCTGAGAAGTCCCAAGATCAGCAGTCAGCAAGCTGGAGACCCCGGAGAGTTGATGGTGTGGTTCCAGTCTGAGTCTGAAGGCAGGAGAAGACCGATATTCCAGCTTAAAGACTGTCAAGCAGAGAGAAAGAATTTTTTCTTACTCAGCATTTTTTTTACTTTTATTTTTTTATACAGCAGGTTCTTATTAGTCATCAATTTTATACACATCAGTATATACATGTCAATACGTTTGTTCTCTACACCTGTGTCTCAACTTCTGCCCTGCAAATCGGTTCATCTGTACCATTTTTCTAGGTTCCACATACATGCGTTAATAGACGATATTTGTTTTTCTCTTTCTGACTTACCTCACTCTGTATGACAGTCTCTAGATCCACCCACGTCTCAAAAAATGACTCAATTTCGTTCCTTTTTATGGCTGAGTAATATTCCATTGTATATATGTACCACATCTTCTTTATCCATTCATCTGTCGATGAGCATTTAGGTTGCTTCCATGACCTGGCTATTGTAAATAGTGCTGCAATGAACATTGGGGTGCATGTGTCTTTTTGAATTATGGTTTTCTCTGGGTATATGCCCAGTAGTGGGATTTCTGAGTCATATGGTAATTCTATTTTTAGTTTTTTAAGGAACCTCCATACTGTTCTCCATAGTGGCTGTATCAATTTGCATTCCCACCAACAGTGCAAGAGGGTTCCCTTTTCTCCACACCCTCTCCAGCATTTGCTGTTTGTAGATTTTCTGATGATGCCCATTCTAACTGGTGTGAGGTGATACCTCATTGTAGTTTTGATTTGCATTTCTCTAATAATTAGTGATGTTAAGCAGCTTTTCAGGTGCTTCTTGGCCACCTGTATATCTTCTTTGGAGAAATGTCTATTTAGGTCTTCTGCCCATTTTTTTTTTTTTTAAACGAGGGCCAATTTTATTTTTATTTATTTATTTATGGCTGTGTCGAGTCTTCGTTTCTGTGCGAGGGCTTTCTCTAGTTGTGGCAAGTGGGGGCCACTCTTCATCGTGGTGCGTGGGCCTCTCACTATCACGGCCTCTCTTGTTGCAGAGCACAGGCTCCAGGGGCGCAGGCTCAGTAATTGTGGCTCACGGGCCCAGGTGCTCTGTGGCATGTGGGATCTTCCCAGACCAGAGCTCGAACCCGTGTCCCCTGCATTGGCAGGCAGATTCTCAACCATTGCGCCACCAGGGAAGCCTCCTTGTGCCCACTTTTGGATTAGGTTGTTTGTTTTTTCAATATTGAGCTGCATGAGCTGTTTATATATTTTGGAGATTAATCCTTTGTTAATTCATTTGCAAATATTTTCCCTCATTCTGAAGGTTGTCTTTTCGTCTTGTTTATGGTTTCCTTTGCTATGCAAAAGCTTTGAAGCTTCATTAGGTCCTATTTGTTTATTTATGTTTTTATTTCCATTACTCTACGAGGTGGATCAAAAAAGATTTTGCTCTGATTTATGTCCAAAAGTGTTCTTCCTATGTTTTCCTCTAAGAGTTTTATAGTGTCCGGTCTTACAGTTAGGTCTCGAAACCATTTTGAGGTTTTTTTTGTGTATGGTGTTAGGGAGTGTTCTAATTTCATTCTTTTACATGTCGCTGTCCAGTTTTCCCAGCACCACTTATTGAAGAGACTGTCCTTTCTCCATTGTATATCCTTGCCACCTTTGTCATAGATTAGTTGACCATCGGTGAGTGTGTTTATCTCTGGGCTCTCTATCTTGTTCCATTGATCTATGTTACTGTTTTTGTACAAGTACAATATTGTCTTGATGACTGTAGCTTTCTAGTAAAGTCTGAAGTAAGGGAGTCTGATTCCTCCAGCTCTGTTTTTCTCCCTCAAGACTGCTTTGGCTATTCGGGGTCTTATGTGTCTCCATACAAATTTTAAGATTTTTTGTTCTAGTTCTGTAAAAAATGCCATTGGTAATATGATAGGGATTGCATTGAATCTGTAGATTGCTTTGGGTAGTACAGTCATTTTCACAATATTGATTCTTCCAATCCAAGAACATGGTATATCTCTCCATCTGTTGGTATCATCTTTAACTTCTTTCATCAGTGTCTTATAGTTTTCTGCATACAGGTCTTTTGTCTCCTTAGGTAGGTTTATTCCTAGGTATTTTATTCTTTTTGTTGCAATGGTAAATGGGAGTGTTTCCTTAATTTCACTTTCAGATTTTTCATCATTAGTGTATAGGAATGCAAGAGATTTCTTGGCACTAGTTTTGTATCTTCAAATTTACCACATTCATTGATTAGCTCTAGTAGCTTCCTGGTGGCATCTTTAGGATTCTCTATGTATAGTATCATGTCATCTACAAACAGTGACAGTTTTCCTTCTTTTCTGATGTGGATTCCTTTTTATTTCTTTTTCTTCTCTGATTGCTGTGGCTAAAACTTCCAAAACTATGTTGAATAATAGTGGTGAGACTGGACATCCTTGTCTTGTTCCTGAACTTAGAGGAAATGCTTTCAGTTTTTCACAATTGAGAATCATGTTTGCTGTGGGTGTGTTGCATATGGCCTCTATTATGTTGAGCTAGGGTCCCTCTATGCCCACTTTCTGGAGAGTTTTTATCATAAATGGGTGTTGAATTTTGTCAAAAGCTTTTTCTGCATCTATTGAGATGATCATAAGGTTTTTATTCTTCAATTTGTTAATACGGTGTATCACATTGATTGATATGCATATATTGAAGAATCCTTGCATCCCTATAATAAACCCCACTCAATCATGGTGTATGATCCTTTTAATGTGCTGTTGGATTCTGTTTGCTAGTATTTTGTTGAGGATTTTTGCATCTATATTCATCAGTGATATTGGTCTGTAATTTTCTTTTTTTGTAGTATCTTTGTCTGGTTTTGGTATCAGGGTGATGGTGGCCTCATAGAATGAGTGTGGGAGTGTTCCTTCCTCTGCAATTTTTTGGAAGAGTTTGAGAAGGATGGGTGTTAGCTCTTCTCTAAATGTTTGAATGAATTCCCCTGTGAAGCCATCTGGTCCTGGACTTCTGTTTGTTGGAAGATTTTTAATCACAGTTTCAATTTCACTTACTTGTGATTGTTCTGTTCATATTTTCTATTTCTTCCTGGTTCAGTCTTGGTACGTTATACCTTTCTAAGAATTTGTCCATTTCTTCCAGGTTGTCCATTTTACTGGCATAGAGTTGCTTGTACTAGTCTCTTAGGATGCTTTGTATTTCTGCAGTGTCTGTTGTAACTTCTTTTTCATTTCTATTTTTCTTGATTTGAGTCCTCTCCCTCTTTTTCTTGATCAGTCTGGCTAATGATTTATCAATTTTGTTTATCTTCTCAAATAACCAGCTTTTAGATTTATTGATCTTTGCTATTGTTTTCTTTGTTTCTATTTCATTTATTTCTACTATGATCTTGACTTCTTTCCTTCTGCTAACTTTGGGTTTTGTTTGTTCGTCTTTCTCTAGTTCCTTTAGGTGTAAGGTTAGATTGTTTATTTGAGATTTTTCTTGTTTCTTGAGGTAGGATTGTATAGCTATAAACTTCCCTCTTAGAACTGCTTTTGCTGCATCCCATAGGTTTTGGATCACCGTGTATTCATTGTCATTTGTCTCTAGGTATTTTTTGATTTCCTCTTTGATTTTTCAGTGATCTCTTGGTTATTTAGTAACGTATTGTTTAGCCTCCATGTGTTTCTGTTTTTTAATTTTTTTCCCCTGTAATTCATTTCTCATCTCATAGCATTGTGGTCAGAAAAGATGCTTGATATGATTTCAATTTTCTTAAATTTACTGAGGCTTGATTTGTGACCCAAGATGTGATCTATCCTGGAGAATGTTCCGTGCACACTTGAGAAGAAAGTGTAATCTGCTGTTTTGGGATGGAATGTCCTATAAATATCAATTAAATCTATCTGGTCTATTGTGTCATTTAAAGCTTCTGTTTCCTTATTTTCATTTTGGATGATCTGTCCATTGGTGTAAGTGAGGTGTTAAAGTCCCCCACTATTATTGTGTTACTGTCGATTTCCTCTTTTAGAGCTGTTAGCAGTCACCTTATGTATTGAGGTGCTCGTATGTTGGGTGCATATATATTTATAATTGTTATATCTTCTCCTTGGATTGATCCCTTGATCATTATGTAGTGTCCTTCCTTGTCTCTTGTCACATTCTTTATTTTAAAGTCTATTTTATCTGATATGAGTATTGCTTCTCCAGGTTTCTTTTGATTTCCATTTTCATGGAATACCTTTTTCCATCCCCTCACTTTCAGTCTGTATGTGTCCCTAGGTCTGAAGTGGATCTCTTGTAGACAGCATATAGATGGGTCTTGTTTTTGTATCCATTCAGCCAGTCTATGTCTTTTTGTTGGAGCATTTAATCCACTTACATTTAAGGTAATTATCGATATGTATGTTCCTATGACCATTTTCTTAATTGTTTTGGGTTTGTTTTTATAGGTCCTCTTCTTCTCTTGTGTTTCCCACATAGAGAAGTTCCTTTAGCATTTGTTGTAGAGATGCTTTGGTGGTGCTGAATTCTCTTAGCTTTTGCTTGTCTGTAAAGCTTTTGTTTTCTCCATCGCATCTGAATGATAGAGTAGAGTAATCTTGGTTGTACGTTCTTCCCTTTCATCTCTTTAAGTGTATCTTGCCACTGCCTTCTGGCTTGTAGAGTTTCTGCTGAGAAATCAGCTGTTAACCTTATGGGAGTTCCTTTGTATGTTATTTGTCGTTTTTCCCTTGCTGCTTTCAATAATTTTTCTTTGTCTTTAATTTTTGCCCATTTGATTATTATGTGTCTTGGCATGTTTCTCCTTGGATTTATCCTTTATGGGACTCGCTGCACTTCCTGGACTTGGGTGGCTATTTCCCTTCCCATGTTAGGGAAGTTTTCGACTATAATCTCTTCAAATATTTTCTCGGGTCCTTTCTCTGTCTCTTCGCCTTCTGGGACCCCTATAATGCGAATGTTGTTGCATTTAATGTTGTCCCAGAGGTCTCTTATGCTGTCTTCATTTCTTTTCATTCTTTTTTCTTTATTCTGTTCCACAGCAGTGCATTCCACCATTCTGTCTTCCAGGTCACTTATCCGTTCTTCTGCCTCAGTTATTCTGCTATTGATTCCTTCTAGTGTAGATTTCATTTCAGGTATTGTATTGTTCATCTCTGTTTGTTCTTTAATCCTTGTAGGTCTTTGTTAAACATTTCTTGCATCTTCTCGATCTTTGCCTCCATTCTTTTTCTGAGGTCCTGGATCATCTTCACTATCATTATTCTGAATTCTTTTTCTGGGTGTTTGCCTATCTCCACTTCATTTAGTTGTTTTTCTGGGGTTTTATGTTGTTTCTTCATCTGGTACATAGCCCTCTGCCTTTTCATCATGTCTCTCTGTGAATGTGGTTTTTTTCCACAGGCTCCAGGTTTGTAGTTCCTCTTGCTTCTGCTGTCTGCCCTCTGGTGGATGTGGCTATCTAAGAGGCTTGTGCAAGTTTCCTGATGGGAGGGACTGGTGGTAGGTAGAGTTGATTGTTGCTCTGGTGGGCAGAGCTCTGTAAAACTTTAATCTGCTTGACTCCTGAGGGTGGGGCTGGGTTCCCTCCCTGTTGGTTGTTTGGCCTGAGGCAACCCAAAACTAGAGCCTACCTGGGCTCTTTGGTGGGACTAATGGCAGACTCTGGGAAGGCTCATGCTAAGGTGTACTTCCCGGAACTTCTGCTGCCAGTGTCCTTGTCCCCACAGTGAGCCACAACCATGTCCCGCCTCTGCAGGAGACCCTCCAACACTAGCAGGTAGGTCTGGTTCAGTCTCCCCTGGGGTCACTGCTCTCTCCCCTGTGTCCCGATGCACCCACTACTTTGTGTGTGCCCTCCAAGAGTGGAGTCTCTGTTTCCCCCAGTCCCGTTGAAGTCCTGCAATCAAATCCCACTAGGCTTCAAAGTCTGATTCTCTAGGAATTCCTCCTCCCGTTGCTGAACCCCCAGGTTGGGAAGCCTGACGTGGGGCTCAGAACCTTCACTCCAGTGGGTGGACTTCTGTGGTGTAAGTTTTCTCCAGTCTGTGAGTCACCCACCCAGCAGTTATGGGATTTGATTTCACTGTGATTGCGCCCCTCCTACCGTCTCATTGTGGCTTCTCCTTTGTCTTTGGATGTGGGGTATCTTTTTTGGTGAGTTCCAGTGTCTTCCTGTCGATGATTGTCCAGCAGCTAGTTGTGATTCTGGTGTTCTCGCAAGAGGGAGGGAGAGCACGTCCTTCTACTCCGCTATCTTCATTCTTGCATGATATTTTTATTTCTGAGTAAAAAATTATAGGTTGCTGTCTAATACGGTTGCCATGAGCCACATGTGGCTGCTGAGTACTTGAAACACGATGACTCCAAGTGTAGAGAGGCTTGCTTTTGTTGGCTCCTGGGACATGCTGAGCTTTCCCCTGCTTGAGTCTCGCACTGCTGAAAGTCCTTTGCTGTGATGGTGATTGGCTCTGGTTCAGCTCACCTCCTCAGAGAGGCTGCTCCTGTCCCCAGGCACCAGAGGGACTGTTGACTGTATCACCCTTTGCTCTGGGGCTTGCTGATGATGGGCAAGGGGCCCTGGAAGGAGGGTCCAGATGGAGCGGCCCCACTGGAAGGCCCGAGAGTGTCTGACGGGGTTCGTGGCCTGTGCAGAGGGGTGATTGCGAGGTCGTGAGAAATGGCTGGACTGCCCTGGGACCGTGCAGAGTTGCAAGGCACCAGGAGGCCGGGTGACGGCTGCACAGGACCTCAGGGAGAGGGCGAGCTCGGAAGGGCGCCTCCGGGCCAGTGGTTCTAAGTTAACATCAACGTCTGCGGGTTCGTGGTAGCCGCAGCACCCACCGTGGTCCCCCACCCAACGGCGGCCCAGGCCACCACTTTCCAGGTGCCCTCCGGAACCGCCTAGCCCACGAGGAGGGTCATTCTCGTCCCAATGAGTCACCTGGACTCGGGCAAGGGGCCCGGCCCAAGGTCACAGAACCAGCCAGTGAAGGAGGTGGATTCGAACCCGGAGCCGGGCCAATGTTACCGGGCCTTTCTTGGCGGGCCAGAGCCGAGGCTGCCCACCCGGCATATCCCAGGGACTGGACTGGCTTGCGGACCCGGTGGCGGGGGCATGGAGCGCTGGGGCATCTGGGAGCCTGTCAAAGAGCTCAGCCTTTTATTCTATTCAGGACTTAAATGAATTGGATGAGGCCCACCCACATTGGGGAGGCCAATCTACTTTACTCGGTCTACTGATTCAGATGTTAATCTCATCCAGAAGCACCCTCACAGATATACCCAGAAATAATATTTAACCAAATATCTTGGCACCCCATGGCCAAGTTGACACAGAACATTAATCATCACAGGTGTGAACATTTTAACGACAGATTGCTTTCCAGGACGAAGCATAGTTGTTTCACTAAAAACTCACGAGCTTAGAGTACAGTCATTTCTAATTTTTGCTAAAGGTGAACAATGGTGTTTCCTTGCTATTTTAATATGCATTTCTTTGATTAGCATCTGCCCTACCTCATTTGTAAAGTAAGGAAATTGAGGTCCAGCTGGGTATGTAATCTAGTTAATGACACAACCAAGACCAGAACCCTTGATCCCTCGCTCCATCCACTGTCCTTTCCAGTTTTTTCAGGACAAACTAGGTTTGTTTGGTTTGACTATAAACAATCCCTGTTTCTCCTGCCCTCTTTTCTTGTTTGGCAAACACACCCTGAGGTGACCCCGGCCCCCAGTGATATCCTGCCTCCTGGTGGCCACACCTTTGTGTGTTTCCCCTCTCCATGTGTTGCAGGCAGGACCTGTGACTTGCTTTTGAGCAATAGAATACGGCAAAGGTGATGGGGTGTTACTCCTGT
The DNA here is from genome assembly GCF_005190385.1 of Monodon monoceros. Taxonomy (NCBI): domain Eukaryota; kingdom Metazoa; phylum Chordata; class Mammalia; order Artiodactyla; family Monodontidae; genus Monodon; species Monodon monoceros. The sequence goes on from NW_021703777.1 coordinate 46,199,680, forward strand.
GATTATACTACATTATATAAAATCCCATGTTAGTAGAGTGCAACAGGAGATTCTCTGCTGGCTTGAGGAAACAAGCAGCCATGTTGAGGGAACCCACATGACAAGGAACTTTGGGTGTCCTGTAGGATCTGCCGACAGCTTCCAACTGATGGCTATGAAAAGCCAGGGCCTTCTCTCATACAAGGAAATAAATTTTGCAAACAACCTGACTTAGCTTGGAAGCAGCTTCTTCCGGATGTAGTTGAGCCTCCCAGTGAGAAGGCCTCCTGGCCAACACCTAGACTGCAGGCTTGTGAGACCCTGAGCTGAAGATCCAGTAAAGCTGTGCCCAGACTCTTGACCCACAGAAACTGTGAGCTAATAAATGTGTGTTGTTTTAATCCACTCCGTTTGTGGTTATTTGTTTCACAGCATAGAAAACCAACACACTGTGCTTCCTGGAAAACTTTTCATTTTCTTATTCCATTACTCCAGAAAAGTGAGTACAGTCTGGAGAAAAGTTCAGATATTTTAGTGAATACATATGGCCCATGTGTTTACCTTGCCTGATTCATTAACTGAGAGACCAAGTATACTAATGAATTCACATTTATATCTGTCTGACATATCTCGTGAAAACAGTTAAAACTCAGCAAATGAAGTATGTGTTGTTCCCCCCACCCCACCCCTTCTTTGTGATTAAAGGTAAACAAGGACTCTGAGGCTTCAAAATAACTCAGAGAGGATGAGTTAGAGCCCTGGGGGGTTACTATGTATAGGAATATATTGTGGAGAGGAGCCCCTGAAGACCGCCACTCCAACCAAAGGCAAGGGTGGGGCTTATAAAGGCAAAAGCCACAAAGCTTCACAAGGTAACATGATGGGTCAGTTTAAACAAGTCCTTGGCTTGTCAGTTCACGATTGGTTGGTTGTAGTGAGGCTTGGAGTGTCAACGGCTGAACTCCGAGTTCCTTCCTTGAGTCTAGATAGCATAGTCACAGGTTCACATCAGGCCCTTCTCACTCTAAACAGTTTTCTGGGAAGCAGTTTCTCTGGCTCCTTCTTCAGGGGCCCTCACTGCTGTTTACACCCTTCAGGCTCTGTGTTCTGTGGGCAAGTCCTATTTGCACACTCAAGGCTCAGAGAAAATTTCCTTTATCAATTTGCATAGTGAATTAATAGGGGGTTGGTTTCAAGGGAGTTTTAATTTAAAGGGAAGTTTTTAATTGCTCTAGGAAGAAATAGCAAAATCATGACTCTAATCCAGTGATTTAGCCTTAACTGCTCATTAAAATCATCTGGGGAGCTTTTAAAACAGGATGCCTGTGACCCCACTCCAGAACAATTAAATCAAAATCTCTGAGTAAGAGGCCGCGCTATCAGAATGTTTTAAAGGTTCCCCAGGTGATTCTAACTCCAATACTGCGTACACTGCGTAGCTAACCGGTTTACCCTGCAATAGGGAAGGGTGATTATTTGCTAAGACATTAACTGCTACTTGTACTAGTGTAGCTGTAAGTATAGGAGGCCAATTCAGAAACGTAACATTTTCAGATTTAGATGAGGAAACTGCTAAATAACCCCAAATAGTGTTACCAGACACAAGGAAGCCTTGTGTCAGACGGAACATACATACTTCTCCACTTGGATATTTAATGGGCGTCTCAAAACTTAACATTTCCAAAATAATATATTCCCCCCAAAATCTATTCCTTTCATGATCTTTCCCAGCTGATTAAATGTCAGTTTCATTCCACCAGTTTCTTAGGCAAAAGACAAACAAAAACACACACCTCTGTTTTTCTTGTTTCCCACAACCGATCCTTCAGCAAATCTTGTTGACTCTACCTTCAAAACACGTCCAGAATTGAACCCCTTCTTACTCCTCCACTGCTACCTCCCTAGTCTAAACCATATGATTTCTCACCAGTCTCCCCACTTCCTCCCTTACTTGTATTGCAGTGATTCTCAAAGTTTTTGATCACAGGATCCCTTTATGCTGTTAAAAATGATTGAAGATCCCAAAGAGCTTTTGTTTATGTATGTTTACTGTATTAGAAATTGAAACTGAGAAATATTTTACTTATCAATCATTTTAAAATAAAAACTATACTTATATGTTAATACAAATAACATATTTTTAACCTTTTTATTTTGCAATAATTAGAGACTCAGAAGAAGTTGAAAAATAATGCCAAGAGATCCCAGGTTTCCATCACCCACCTTCCCTCAGTGGTGACATCTTACTTAACCACAGTACATTATCAAAACCAAATTGATAATAAATAGCATATTTTAAAGAAGATTAATTATATATCCCTACAACAATCAAAATTCCATGAAAAGCATGGCATTTTTACATATTTCCAAATCTCTTTAATATCTGGCTTAATTGAAGACAGCTGGATTCTCATAACTGCTTCTGCAGTCAATCTGCCATGAAATGTTTTGTTGGCTGAAGTATATGAAAAAAATCTAGCCTCATACGGATATATATTGATAGTTGAAAAAGGATGGACTGTTTTAATAGCCTTTTCAGATAACTGTGGATATTCTTCTTTGATACTATGCCAAAAGCTGACAAATGGTAGTTCTTAAAGGTTAGTATAAATGGGGAATTTGAAACCATGTCAATAAACTTTTCATGCTGTCAATACTATACAGGCAAAGACCACCAGGAACGTACCTATAATTGAACAAAGTTAGGTTTGCTGAATGTTCCAGGCCAGCTAATGGCAGCCACAGCTGATAACACATGGAGCAGAAGAACCACCCAGCTGAGCTCAGTTAATCACAGAATTGTGAAATATAATAAATAGTTATTGCTGTTTAAAGCCACTAACTTTTGGGATAATTGGTTATCCAGCAATAGATAACCCAAGATATTTGACAATCCCGGGAATTAAAGTTTCACCATGTTAGTCCATGAAGGATAGTGTCCGAAAGGGCTCATACTTCCCAGAAACATTATTTTCTAAGAATATACTAACAGTCTTTCCCTATTGCGGGATTTTTGACATATCTTCAAGTTATAAATATTTTGGAGGTTTGTTTTCTAAGCAATTACTACTGCTGCTGGACAGAGAACTCACATGCGGTTATAATTAGGGTTCTATAAATCTCTAACAATCGTTGCTTCAAATTTGAATGTTTATTTCTGTAGAACTCAAAACCCCCTTTTACCCGTGTTTTAATGATTAAAACAAAGTCATAAATTTCTTAATCTTTGGGTTAGTATCTTGAAATATTTCCCAGGCACAGACTTCAGACACTAAACATAACCTCAAAACCACTTCTCAGGGGCTTCCCTGGTGGCACAGTGGTTGAGAGTCCGCCTGCCATTGCAGGGGACACGGGTTCGAGCCCTGGTCTGGGAAGATCCCACATGCCGCGGAGCAACTAGGCCCGTGAGCCACAACTACTGAGCCTGCGCACCTGGAGCCTGTGCTCCGCAACAAGAGAGGCCGCGATAGTGAGAGGCCCGCGCACCGCGATGAAGAGTGGCCCCTGATTGCCACAGCTAGAGTAAGCCCTCGCACAGAAACGAAGACCCAACACAGCCATAAATAAATAAATTAATTAATTTTTAAAAAACACAAAAAATACCCCAATTCTCAGGCAGGTGTGCGCTGGCCTGCTCCAGGCAGGAGGTCACTGCTCCCAGAGGCAGCTTAGTGCTATTTTCAGAGTGATGTACATGTTGGAAAGTTTTCCCTTGTATCAAACATCAGCCTGGTATGAGGGTCTGGAGTCAGAAGACATGGATTTTGATTCCCAGCTATGGGATCTGGGAGGTCATCTGAGCTCCCTGCCATCCTGCTCTTTAGGAGGCGGGGGCCATAAACACCCACACAGGTGTGTTGATTCTGGAGGCTAATAAACACAAAATCAGAAACACAGAATTGTCTTGACCGAACCCTCTTCTTGGTCTGAAACTATAGGACACAGGGCTGAATCTCTATTACTGACCAATTATAAATCATTTTATTTTTTTCCCAGCTGAAGATAATTTTAGGTGTTCATTTTTTGTAAACATTATTATATTTTAACTATTTCAAATGTACTCACTTGGATTTTTTTTTTTTTTACTAAAGTTGTTTTTATGGAATCTTACATTTATGGCAAAGGATATTGATTTTTCAATTACAGCATTGAGGTAGTGTTTTCTTTTAAAATAAGAGTCCAGGGACTTGCCTGGCAGTCCAGCAGTTAAGACTCTGTGCTTCCAATGCAGGGGGCGTGGGTTCCATCCCTGGTCAGAGAACTAAGATCCCACATGCCGTGGGTGTGGTCAAAACATTAAAAAATAATAATAAAAATAAAATAAGAGATCCAGAGTTTGAGAAACATCAGACTTGCAGACAAAGTCCAGACTGTATGATCCAGCCTGTGCCCATCTCTACAGTCTCAAATCTGAGCTGCTTCCAAACACTTTCTAGCCACTTGGGTTTTCCTATGGTTCCCCCAGGTATACCCTACCTTTCACATACTGGTTCCCTGATCCTGAATTGCATGTGTCCCACCCAACTCTCCCCACCTGTTGGCCTAGCCTCATTCTTTAAAACCCAGCTCAAATGCCTTCTCCTGTGTGAGGCCTTCTGGGAACGCATCTTCTCCTCAATCCAGCTTTCCTTGGGTTCCTTCCACTAAATCCCAACTCGCACACTCACAGTGATCCGCTTACGTGCGAGCCCCACCAGCTCCCTAGTAACAGAGGGCAGGTTTCATACTCTATTCACATTGCGTCTCCAGCAACTGGCAAGACACTCCACAAATATCATGAGTTAATGAATATTATTAATAAGGGTCAAGAATTTCCTTGTTTCTAGGTTGGAATCCACCACTAGGATACAAATTCCTACAAGTGTTTCTGGGAAGATTAACAAAACTGTATCACACAGAACCCAACCTCGTCATGGCAACAAAAAAAATCCTTTTTTTTTTTTTTTAACGGAAAGATAAAAACAAGCTACACAGATTTTTATGTAAATGATAATATGCTGGTGTTTCGAGCACATGGGGAAATGTAACCTAATACATTGTCGGTAGAGGTGTAAATTGGTGCAAAAAATGCTCATTCTCTTTGACCCAGTATTTCCACTTCTGGATGACTATTTTCAGAAACACTCTCAAGAGTACCAAAATCACTTGTACACAGATGTTCTTGGCAGCATTGCTTGTAATAGCAAAAAAAAAATTAGAAGCTACCCCAAAGTCCATTAATGAAGGATGGGGTAAAAAAAAAAAAAAAAATTTATGAAACACTATGCAGTCATTAAAGAGAATTATCTACCATTAGCTGTGGTTACTCCTGGGGTGTGCATTTATGTGGGACTTTCACTTTCTATTCATATAGTGCACCATCAAAGTTTTCGGTGAAATTCTGGGAAAAAATATAATTGGCAAGGCTATTATTATTCAGTATCCTTTAAGGCTTTTCTTAGGATCATGAGATACTTTTTAAAAAAAATATTTATTTATTTGGCTGTGCCTGGTCTTAGTTGCGGTGCACTGGATCTTCGTTGGGGCACGCAGGATCTAGTTCCCTGATCGAACCCGGGCCCCGTGCATTGGGAGCGTGAAGCCTTAACCACTGGACCACCAGGGAAGTCCCATGATCATAACATACTTTTGTAATTAAAAAAATGCAAATAAACCAAACTACAGTTTGATGTTCCTTTAAATAAGGGCCCCTACACCTCAATAAATGATATTTTTAAAGCCACTAGATGTCACTCTAAGCAAATGCTCTGTGTCATAGCGTGGCTGTTAGAAAACGCTGATCCCTCGTCACCAACTAGCTAGAAGTAGAGATGTTATCTGGTCTCGCAAACGCTGACTTCCGGGGAAGAGTCCCCGCAGAGCTCCAGCAGGTGCCACACAGTGTGCCAAGGGGTGCAAGTGAGGAAAGGTGAGACGCAGACACAGGACACCTGAGGGAGGCAGGGCTGGACCTGGACCCTGAGCTGGGAAAGGGATCCTCCCAGCAGAAGCGGAGCCCACCATGGCCACGGTCATGCAGCTTCGCCTTACTTCTGGGCCACGAATTTATGTGTATTAGCTGCCAAAATTTTGCTTCCAAAATTTCTACCTTCAGGCAAAACCTTTCCAGCACCTAGGAAGGAGTTGTGGGGAAAAAAAGAAAATCCAGCCCAAATCTGATCAAACTTCTGGATCTACCTAGCAAATGACAGGCGCTACAGAGCCCAGAGGAATTCGTGAAATGACAACAGGAGCTTACAGTCAGCAAAACCCAGACTGGGGACTCTACACGACCAATAACCTGGTTTCTTCAACAAATAAATGATAAGGAGACAAATAGAAAGAGATGAAGGGGAAACCCTTAAATCAAACGAGGCTTAAGAGCCCTGTCAACCAACTGCAACGTATAGAACTTATTTGGATCCCTAATCAAAGAAACTAATGGAAAAAAAAAAAAAATCAGATGTGTGAATAGTGACTGGATATTTGATGATATTTCAGAATTACTGTTAAGTTTTTAGGTATGATAAATATATTAAGGTTTTTTTGTTTTTAAGTCCTTAGAGAAACATACTGAAATATTTACTGGGATTTGTTTCAAAATAAGGGGCAGTGTGAGGGGCTATAGATGAAATCACACTGGCCCTGAGTTGATCATTGTTGAAGCTGGGTGATTACATGAGTTAATTATACTGTTCTTTTTACTTTTTTGTTTGAATTTTACTATAAGCATTGTTTAAAATTAGACATCAGCGTTAAGATGGGAGGAATAAATGACATACTTGCCAAAAAAAACAATCAGAGAAACTTCCTCAGGGCACAACTAAAGCCAGATGAGAACCACAGCAGTCAGTAAATTTCCCAGTGGACAAGAGCTAAATAAACACAGTTCGTTTATCAGTTCTGTGGGATTTGGGAGGGGAAATTAAGCCTCAGCTTCCTTATCTGTAAATGGGCATCACATCGGTATTTTCCAGGGGAGTCACGAGACTTAAATGAAAGAAGCATATCAAAGAGTATTTTGAAACCCATGACAAACTACCCGAGTTCTAACAGTAGTTTATGTGGTAACACTAGTTCATTTATTCACACGTATGTTCCATAAACATTTATGAAGGGCCAGATGCTGCGTTAGGCACCGTGAATACAAAGATGATGGGACCTTAGCCGGCTTTGTCTAATTCCGTGTTTCTCAACCCTGGGCACACACTAAAAATACCAATGCCTGGGCATTCGCCCAGACTAATTAAGTCAGAGTCTCTGGATGTGGGTCTTGGCATAGGGATTTTGTTTGTTTAGAGCTTCACGAGTGATTGATTCCACTGTGGGGCCACGGTTGAGAAACATTCGTCTAATCGATTTTGATCAATGAGTAGTTCTGAGCAATCTTTAAGAAGCCTGGGTCTTAAAAAAATGGTACAAATGAACTTATTTACAAAACAGAAATAGAGTCACAGATGTAGAAAAACTTATAGTTACCAGGGGGAAAAGGGGGTGGGGAGGGATGAATTGGGAGATTGGGATTGACGTATACACACTACCATATATAAAATAGATAATAAGGACCTACTGTATAGCACAGGGAACTCTTTTCAATACTCTGTAATGGCCTACATGGGAAAAGAATCTTAAGAAGAGTGGATATATGTATCTGTATAACTGATTCACTCTGCTGTACAGCAGAAACTAATACAACATTGTAAATCAGTTATATTCTAATAAAAAAATTAAAAAAAAAAAAGCCTGGGTCTTGGCTTATGTAATTTTCAAGCAACTTTTAATGACTAGAGCACCCTCTAAGGTGTTTGCTCTCTGACAGGACAAGGACTTGTCCAGCTGTGCACTGATTGTGGCCATCTGGCCACACCTGACTTCCCAGTGGTTGACAAAAGAGACAGGGAATTTTAGGTATTTCCCATGGAATTTTTCATGGTGTTTTTCTTCCCTATAGGGGATTTATCTTTTCTGATTATGAAAGGTTTGGGGTTTTGTAAAAGTCCCAGTTTCAGATATGAACAAAGGAGGCGGGTCAGGGTTCCTGACTCACATTCCGAGTCAGACCTCCCAGAGTTTGCATCCCTGAGTCATGCTGAGCCCTGAAACCACAGGGTGTGAGGGAGGAGAGCAGTGAGCCTGGCCACACCAAGCTACTCAGCACAGAATTCCCCACAAACACTTCCTGTTTGACCTTCCGGTTTGTTCCAGAAGGTTCTGAAAAGAGAGACATAGGATCCGTTGAAATGCATAATAACGGAAAGAAAATCAGGTTGAGAGTAAAGTTTCTGGAGAAACAAAGTAAAATAATGCTGTGAAAGCAGCATCCCAGATTCTCCAAGTCTCTTTACTAGATGCATGAGTTGTGTAAAACCATGGAAATAAAGATTTACGTGTGGTGGGATCTTACTTTACTTCTTCCCTCTACATATCCAGGCATCTTTCTTCCTCAATACATATCCTCAAATGCAAGCACCTGGATGGGATCTTTATGGGTACCAAGGAAGTCCAGAAGAAGGAAAGTATATGCTCTGGAACCACAGATGCTAAGTGATACCCCAGCTCTACCCCTTACCCATGTGTAACCTTCAGTAAAACGCTGAAATGTTTCTCTATCTGTACAGTGAGGTTCATGGTAATATTTCATAACGTTGCTGGGAGGATTAAATGAGATAAAGTGTAAATGAGATTAAGTGAGATAAAAAATGCTTAGCACAGCATCTACTGCATAGTAAACTATGATTAAGTTTAACACAGGATCTACTGCCAGAAATCCCACAGACCAAATGCTTCTTAAATTTTGTGCATATGAATCACCTGGAGACCTTGCAATTCAGGGTACAAGTTTTAGTATGGGAAGATGAAAAAGTTCTGGAGATGGATGGTAAGGTTGCACAACAATGTAAATTACCTAATGCCACTGAACTGTACTTTTTAAAATGATTAAAATGGCAAATTTTGTTATGTACGTTTTATCACAATTTTTTCTTTAAAATCTTTTTTTTTTTTTTTTTTAAAAAGCACTTTCAGAAGCATTTCTAGTAAGCTCCTAGGGGAGACTGATAATGTTGGTTTGCAGACCACACTTTGAGTAGCAAGGTCCTCTGGGTAATGAACCACTACCATCAAATCTATATTGCACTTTACAGTTTACATAAGGCATTTCTACATCCCTTGTCTCTGTGATCCCCACAATACCAACACATGATACTGTATTCAGAGCAAACACAATGCTTCCTCACCTGCAGACAACCCCTTGATCTTGGGTCGTAGCCCTTTACATCACATCAGGACTGTCTCTCTATATAGGCAGATAGGACGTTACTTGAGGGCCTCTTCATTTTTTTCCAGTTCTTGACTGCTTTTTTTAGGCCAAGTCTCCCAAGCAAATGCCTCCCGTATCAACCTAGGCCTTCCTTCCCCATTTATGTTTATGGCTGGGGTAAAGATAGGTTCTCCAGCCTAAATAGGGGGCATTTGCTTCACCCATTGGATGCTTGCCTTCCTCCCAATCTGCTTGGGGACATTTCAAATATTTCCTCTGTATTTACCATCTTACTGACAGAATACATGGAAAACGGCTTTGTCACGTCCGTCGAGTGCCGGACCTGACAGCATTTGTTGGAATTCTAGTTTTTGTTTAGTCATCACTGCTACATATCTGCAAGTGAAAACAGAGCTGGGCGCTCTCAGCTACACTGTGTGCGCTACATGATCACCAGCCCAAAACAACAGTTCCCCAAGTGTGCCTATGTAACCTAGTGAGAGTACCCTTCCTTGGAGAGCTATGAACATAGCCCTAATTAGTGCATTTGCTCACAGCTCTTTCTTGTACCAGACGTTCATGCAGGTTCGGACTTTGGGCTGTCACTTGGAGTCATCTGCAGGAATCCTGCAGTGTGTCCATTTCCCAAGCCATTGGGAACAAGAACAAGGTCACTGGGCATCCATAACTCCACTTGAAAGAGTAGGTTGTCCTGTCAGCTTTCTAATCCAAGAAGAAACTGCGTTGCCGAGGCCAAAGTGCCTGCCGCCGGGCCCTCCAACAGTGGGATTCCCTACAACCACCAGCAGGATTTCTTGGGCGTCTCAAATCTCAAAAAGAAAGGAGGCAGGACAGGCACCCTAGAGTTCAAGTCCCTTAGAACATGGTTCTCCACATTAGAATCACCTGGGGAGGCAAGCATTTTAAAAAATATTGACACCTGGGCCCCATTCCGGATCAACAGAATCAGAAAGTCTGGGGGTGGAAACTGGGCATCAACAATTATTTTAAAGTCTAATGTGTGGCCATGTTGAAAACCTCTACCTTACAGGGCTTCTGTTTTGTTTTGTTTAGACCTTAATCAGAGCAAAAATTATAACTGACAAAGAGGCTGGAGCCTCTCATTACAAAACATAAGATTCAAATGTCTTTGATGACACAATGTGAACACTGAGTCTGAGCAAAGCAGCAGTTTTGGTGAAACTGTAATCATGTTGTGTGTTTACCTCAAGAGTGAGGATAATTCGCTTTTCGGTGACAGCACAGAAACAAGGGCCAGCTGCCACCTTGAGAAGCCCTGGACTGCTGACCCAGCCCCGAGGCGAGAACCGGGAAGAAGGAGGGTTTGGTGTGCCTTGCTCATAGGAATGCCCACCAAATACTGGCTGGACTCGTTGAATTTTGAAACAAAAAGTGTAACCATAAAAGAATTACAGGGCTTCCCTGGTGGCGCAGTGGTTGAGAGTCCGCCTGCTGATGCAGGGGACACGGGTTCGTGCCCCGGTCCGGGAAGATCCCACGTGCCGCGGAGCGGCTGGGCCCGTGAGCCATGGCCACTGAGCCTGCGCATCCGGAGCCTGTGCTCCGCAACGGGAGAGGCCACAACAGTGAGAGGCCCGCGTACCGCAAAAAGAAAAAAAAAAAAAAAATTACAAAAATTAATCTCTTTATCTGAGAGATAAGTTTGGAATTAACTGTTCCAGGAAGTAGACAGCAAACATAGCAGAACTCGGCAAAGTAATAACACACCAAAGTCACTAAAAATCAGTACGTATTAAAACTTGATTTCTGGGGCTTCCCTGGCGGCGCAGTGGTTGAGAGTCCGCCTGCCGATGCAGGGGACGCGGATTTGTGCCCCGGTCCGGGAAGATCCCACATGCCGCGGAGCTGCTGGGCCCGTGAGCCATGGCCGCTGAGCCTGCGCGTCCGGAGCCTGTGCTCCGCAACGGGAGAGGCCACAGCGGTGGGAGGCCCGCGTACCGCAAAAACCAACCAACAAACAAACTTGATTTCTGGATTTCTTGGTCTCTCTGTCACACACTCTCCTTCATTAGGAGGAGTATTTGGCTGGACATGCTTTAGGAAAATGAGATCTCCAAAATGTTTTATCTACAAAAAGTTTTAAAGACTTACATTCTTTAAATCCATTCTCCTTAAATGGATTTAAAGCATATTCTAAGCAGGGTTCTCCAAACCTGGACAGATATCAGCTTTGTAAAAAATGCTGGATCAGAATCACCTAAGATGGGGTCCCAGAGCTTGTAGATGGCATATTTACTTCCCATTGCTGCTATAGCAAATTACCAACTTAGTGGCTTAAGACAAAATAAATTTATTCTCTTACCATTCAGTAGGTCAGAAATCCAACACAGGTCTCGGCGAGGCTGCTTTCCTTTCCAGAGGCTCTAGGAGAGCATCTGTTCCCTGCCTTGTCCAGCTTCTAGGGGCTGCCTACATTACCCGGCTCATGGCCCCTTTCTCCACCTTCAAAGCCAGCAACAGCACAGTGAGTTCTCACATCACCTCACTCTGACCTCCTCTTCTGCCTCCCTCCTCCTTCTTTAAGGGCCTGTGTAATTACATTGGGCCCATCTGGATAATGCAGGATGCTATCAACATCTCAAGGACCTTGATCACACCTGCAAAGTCCTTTTTGCTATGTAAGTTAACCCATTCCGGGGATTAGGGTCTGGACCTCTTTAGGGAGGGCCATTAGTCAGCCCCGTACAAATGGTTAAATCTCCCCCAGATAAATTTGAGGCAGCTTGTCCATGCACCATCACTTGAGAACCACTGCTGAATGTCAAAGCCTCTCTCCATCCCATATCTATCTCCCAGTCCCAGCCTTGATTTCCTTCTAATGAAATTCACATGGTTCTTTCCCCGTGTGCATTGTCATTCCTACCCACAACCTCCATCACAGTGGCGAGTGAGACCTCCAGATGATTTTCATTTATTCTCTCAGAAATGTTACTGAGTGTCTCTATTTTTCACTTGCCTCATTTTATTTTAAGAACAATTGGTTATAAGCCCTTACTAATCATAAATGTCTCCTTCAATATAATTCAGTTGGTTAAGAATGAGTTAATACACTAGTATATTCCCTAGAGTCTCAGTCAGAAAACATCAGTGTCCATGTGCTTAAGAACCTAAATAAGTTAAACTAATATTTTTTTTTAATATCTTTTTTACCTGGGGTGTTCTGGTTAAAAAGAACTAGCTCTTGTTAACTCAGGTAAGTGGAGGAAGGGTGGGATTTCTTATAAAGATACAGACAGAGCAATGAGAGCTGGAATCAAAGAGCAGAAAATGTAGTAGTTGGGCATCATTCACCATGAAACTGAGAAGAGGAGGGATATTTCGGGATCCAAAGGCATCCTTAGAATATCAGCGGCAGCATGTTCTAAATCTTTCCTCTGAAGTGGCTTCCTGAATATAACTCAGCAAATTATCCTCACTTTGGGGAATAAACATAGTCTTTTAAAACCCATTAAACTCAGTGGCAACTACTGACATACATTTTAATATTTTTTATGAAAATATAGAGAGTAAAAAATTCAAACAATATAAATAGGTATAAAATGAAAAAATTCTTCTAGAAAGAGACCTTTGTTAACAGTTTGTATATATCCTTCCAGAATTATTTAAAGGTACACATAAGCATATTGGAATATATCTTTTTAAAAGCACATGTGAAGTTACATGATTTGTTCCTTGATTTTTTTCACCAAACAATATATTTTGGTGACTTTTTCATATTCTTACACATAAGTCTACTTCATTCTTTTCAGTGGTTTGTTTAATATATTCCATTCCATGGCTTACCATAATTTATTTAATTAGTCCCCAACTGAGGAAGAGTTAGATGACCAGATTTTTGCAAATATAAACAATAATGCAATAAATAAATCCTCTTGTCCATTTTTCATTGTCCCCTTGTCTGATTATAGAGGCAAGGCAAATTCCCAGAAGTGGAATTGCTGAGTCAAAGGGTATGTGCATTTTAAATCTTATTAATTTGCTATCCATTGTATTTCTTCCGTGAACCACTTACTCATGTTCTTATTCTATTTCCTATTGAGTTACTCATTTTTTTCTTATTTATTTTAAAGTGATTTTTATATATGAAGGAACTTAGTCCTCTGACATATGACATTTTGACATTTTTCTTTTGATTTCATTAACTACTGAAGTTATCTCTTTCCTAAGGAAGAGTGAGAACCTAGAGGTTTTTGCTTATCTGTTTTGGCTTTTGAATCACCCAGCTAGTTAGGATTCCTAGAACACCACTCTATGTGCAGACTTTCCTGCCAATTCAGGCCCTCTCATCTTTCAGCCAGTAAACTATTAAGCATCTATTAAAATTAGTGTTTACAAGGAGTTTGTAGTTGCCATATTATGTAAAAAAAAAAAAAAAGGCAAGAATTCCCTAAGATTTCAGCTACATAAATGATATGTTAAAGAAAGGACTAGAAGGAAATGCAGTAAAAATTACTAGTGGTCAGCTCTAAGTATTAGGATCATGAGTTGTTCTTATGTCCTTTTTTGTTCATATACATATATTAATAACAAGTTTATTGAAATATAATTCACAATCCATAAAGTTCAGTCTTTTAGAGTGTACAGTTCAATGGCTTCAGTATACTCCTGGAGTTGTACATCATCACCATTCTCTAATTCCAGAACATTTTCATCACCCTAAAAGAAACAACATACTCATTAGCATCACTCCCATTCCCCCTCTCCCCAGCTCTTGCGACTATTAATCTGCTTTCTGTCTCTATGTATTTGCCTATTCTGAACATTTCATATAAATGGAATCATACAATATGTGGACATTTGTATCTGGCGCCTTTCTCTTTTTGCATAATGTTTTCAAAGTGCATACATGTTGCAGCAGTTATCAGTACCTCATTTCTTTTTATTTTTTTTAACCTAACAAAAATATTTTTTCAGGTTTCCTCAAAAATGCTAATTCCCTCACTAAATTAAAAATACTATTAGACTTTATTATGACCACTTAGGGATAACTTGAAGTCTCATTCTAAAAAAAATTTTTTCATTAATGTCATGCTTATTTCTAAGAACAGAGTAAAGTGTTCTGGTGTTATAAAGACTTTTTTCCCCCTCTGTAGCTATCATACATCCTGACTTACTACACTTTTTAACCCTTTGACCTGCCCTCATCCATTTCTCTCATCCCCCCCACCACACTTCTGGCAACCACCAATCTGTTTTCTGTTTGATTTGTTTTGTTTTGTTTTAGATTCCACAGATAAGAGAGATCATATGGTATTTGTCTGACTTATTTCACTTGGCATAATGCCCTCCAGCCCCATCCATGTGGTCACAAATGGCAAGATTTCCTTCTTTTTTATGGCTGAATAATATTCCATTTTCTTTCTATCTATCAATCTATCATCTATCTATCTATCTACCTACCTATGCTACATTTTCTTTTATCTATTCACCCATTGATAAAAAATTAGGTTGTTTAAGTTATATATCGTGGCTATTATAAATAATGCTGCAATGAACATGGGGCTGCATATATCTTTTTGAGTTAGTGTTTTCATTTTCTTTGGATAAATACCCAAATGTGGAATTGCTGGGTCATATGGTAGTTCTATTTTTAGTTTTTTGAGGAGTCTCCATACTGTTTTCCAAAGTGGCTACAGCAATTTACATTCCTACTAAGAGTGTACAAGGGTTACCTTTTCTCCACATCCTCACCAACACTTGTTATTTCTTGCCTTTTTGATAATAGCCATTCTAACAGGTGTGAAGTGATATCTCATTGTCATTTTGATTTGCATTTCCCTGATGATTAATGACATTAAGCATCTTTTCATGTGCCTCTTGGCCATCTGTACCTCTTCTTTGGGAAAATGTCTATTCAGATCTTCTGCCCATTTTTTAATCAAATTGGGGTTTTTTTGTTGTTTTTCCTTTTGTTTTTTTGCTATTGAGTTGTATGAGTTCTTTATATTTTTTTGGATATTAATCCCTTATCAGATATATGATTTGCAAATATTTTCTCCCATTCAGTAGGTTGCCTTTTCATTTTGGTGGTGATTTCCTTTGCTGTGCATAAGTATTTTATTTATTTTATTTTATTTTATTTTATGTGTATATGCTAAAGTTTTTTAGTGTGATATAGTTCCACTTTATTTTTCCTTTTCTTTTGCTTTTGGTGCCAGATTAAAAACAATCATCACCAAGACCAATGTCAAGGAGCTTACAACTGTTTTCTTCTAGGATTTTAATAGTTTCAGGTCTTACATGCAAGTCTTTACTCCACTTTGAGTTAATTTTCGTGTATGGTGTAAGATAGTGGTCAAGTTTCATTCTTTTTCATGTGGCTGTCCAGTTTTCCCAACACCATTTATTGAAGAGGCTGTCCTTTCCCCACTGTATATTTTTGACTCCTTTGTTGTAAATTAATTGACCATATATGTATGGGTTTATTTCTGGGCTCTCTATTCTGTCTCATTGATCTATGTGTGTTTTTATGCCAATACAATATTGTTTTAATTACTATGGTTTTGTAATATAGTTTGAAATCAGGGAGGGTTATGCCTCCAGGTTTGTTTGTCCTTCTCATAATTGCTTTAGCTATTTGAGGGTTTTTGTGGTTCCATATACATTTTAGGATTATTTGTTCTATTTAGAACTGCTTTTGCTGCATCCCACAAATTTTGGTATGCTGTATTTACATTTTTCTCAAGGTATTTTTTTATTTACTTTTTAATTCTTCTTTGATCCGTTTATTTTTCAGTAGAATGTTGTTTAATCTCCACATCTTTGTGAATTTTCCAGTTTTCTTCATGTAATTTCTAGTTTCATATTTTTGTGGTCAGAAGAAATGCTTGCTATGATTTTGATACTCTTAAATTTATTAACTTGTTTTGTGTCCTAACATGTGATCTATCTTGGAGAATATTCCATGTGCACTTGAAAAGAATGTACATTCTGTTGTTGTTGGATAGAATGTTCTGTGTATATCTATTAAGTCAATCTGATCCATCGTGTCACTTAAGGCCGATGTTTCCTTATTGATTTTCTGTCTGGATGATATATCCATTGATATAAGTGGAGTATTAAAATTTCCTACTATTATTGTATTGCTGTCTATTTCTCCCTTTAAGTCTGTTAATAGTTTCTCTATATATTGAGGTGCTCCTGTGTTGGGTGCATAAATATTTATAAATGTTATATCCTTTTGTTGGATTGACTCCTTTATCATTATGTAATGCCCATCTTTGTATCTTATTATAATCTCTCTTTCAAAGTCTATTTTGTCTGATATAAGTATGTCTACTCCAGCTTTCTTTTGGCTTCCATTTGCATGGAATATCTTTTCCCATCCCTTCACTTTCGTTCTGTGTGTATCCTACATCTAAAGTGAATTTCTTGTAGGCAGCATATTGATGGGTCTTGTTTTATTTATCCATTCAGCCATTTTATGTCCTTTTTTTTTTTTTTTAATTGGCCACACCACATGGCTTGTGAGATCTTAGTTGCCCCGACAAGGGATTGAACCTGGGCCATGGCAGTGAAAGCACAAAGTTCTAACCACTGGATCACCAGGGAACTCCCATGTCCTTCAATTGGAGAATTTAGTTCATTTACATTTTAAAGTAATTATTGATATGTATATACTTATTGCCCTTTTGTTAACTGTTTTCTGCTTTTATAGTTCCTCTCTGTTCCTTTCTTCTCTTGCTCTCTTCCTTTGTAGTTTGATATCTTTCCTTAGTGGTATTATGTTATTCCTTTCGCTTTATCTTTTGCATATTTACTATAGGTTTTTGCTTTGTGGTTACCATAAAGCTTACATTTAACAACTTGTATCTATAACAGCATATTTTAAGTTGATAACAACTTAAGTTTGATTCCGTTCTAAAGCTCAACATTTTTACCCTCCCCACTGCTCATTTTATGTTTCTTGACATCATATTTCCATCTTTTTATCTTGTGTATCCCTTAACTAATTATTGTAATCATATTTATTTTTACTACTTTTGTCTTTTAACCTTTATACTAGCTTTATAAGTGATTAATCCACTAACTTTATTATATATCTACCTTTCCAATGAGATTTACTGTTTCATATGTTTTCTTGTTACTAACTAGAACCTTTTCTTTTCAGCTTAAAGAAGTCTGTTTAACATTTCTTGTAAAGCTGGTTTAGTAGTGAAGAACTCCTTTATCTTTTGCTTCTCTGGAAACCTCTTTGTCCCTCCTTCAATTCCGAATAACTCTGCTGTTTAAAGTATTCCTGGTTGGAAGTTTTTTTCTTTCAGTACTTTGAATATATTGTGCCGTTCCTTTTATTGCTAAATAATATTCCATTGTGTGTATATACCGCGTTTTGTTTACTTATTCATCAGTTGATGGATACCTGGGTTGTTTCCACTTTTTAGTTATTATGAATAATGTTGCTATGAACACTCATTTACCAGTTTTTGTGTAGATATATGTTTTCGATTTTCTTGGCTAACCATAGGAGTGAAATTGCTGAATTGTAGCTCTTTTCTGTGTGGTCCAAATTTTCTGAGGGTTATGAGTTGTTTTTATAAGATAAAATAATCTTTGTTCAAAAGTTAAATGCACCTTGGGACTTCCCTGGTAGTCCATTGGTAAAGAGTCCACCTTAGGGCTTCCCTGGTGGCGCAGTGGTTAAGAATCTGCCTGCCAATGCATGGGACATGGGTTCAAGCCCTGGCCCGGGAAGATGCCACACGCTGCGGAGCAACTAAGCCCGTGTGCCACAACTACTGATCCTGCGCTCTAGAGCCCATGAGCCACAACTACTGAAGCCTGTGTGCCTAGAGCCCGTGCTCCACAACAAGAGAAGCCACTGCAATGAGAAGCTCATCCACCGCAATGAAGAGTAGCCCCCACTTGCGGCAACCAGAGAAAGCCTGAGCGCAGCAATGAAGAACCAATGCAGCCAAAAATAAAAATAAAAAATAAATAAAATTTTAAAAATAAAATAAAACCATAAAAAAAAAAGAATCCACCTTACAATGCAGGGGATGTGGATTTGATCCCTGGTCAGGGAACTAAGATCCCACATGCTACGGGGCAACTAAGCCCGCATGCCACAACTACTCAGCTTGTGCACTTCAACTAGAGCCCACATGCCGCAAACTACAGAGCCTACGTGCTCTGGAGCCTGCATGCCACAATTAGAGAAGAGAAAACCCACACACCACAACTAGAGAGAAGCCCACAAACCGCAATGAAGAGACTGTGCACCTCAACGAAAGATCCCGCATGCCTCAACAAAGATCCCACGTGCCATAACTAAGACCTGATGCAGCCAAAAAAAAATTTTCTTCTTATTTTTTTTTTATTTTATTTTTTTGCGGTACGCAGGCCTCTCACTGTTGTGGCCTCTCCTGTTGCGGAGCACAGGCTCCGGACGCGCAGGCTTAGCGGCCATGGCTCACGGGCCCACGGCATGTGGGATATGCCTGGACCAGGGCACGAACCCGTGTCCCCTGCATCGGCAGGCGGACTCTCAACCACTGCGCCACCAGGGAAGCCCCTCCCTTCTTATTTTGAAGAGAGTATAGGTTAGCAATATAGACCACCTTCTTGACTTAGTCATATCTACCAAGAAAACCAACCCTTGTACCAGTCCAAACAAGTAAGCAGCCAGTGGTTTATAACACCAGTCTAAATCCAGTCAAAAACACAAAAAGAAAACATGCCAATGACCTGAATATTCTGTGCCTCTCTTAATGGATTTTCCAGTGTTGGCAGAACATAAATTCAACCATCCAACATCTTTCTAAGTTACACTTACTATATCATGCCTGTCTTTCTGTGGGATAGAGAGAGAGTCTCCTCATGGTTAGGTGGTCCATACAAATTCATCAGGACTCATACTCCCACCCTCTGGTTCATTCTGCTTCCATACTTTTAAGGGCTGGCACTAGATATTTTCTCTTGTGCTCAAACCTCTCTTCCCACTTAACTATCCAAGTGGGCTAACCTGTAATGGGCTAACCAGACACTGGTTATTCAAATGGCCCCTTACAATATTTTGTTCTACTTAAACATGCTTCTTTGCACACTAGCTTAGAAGCAATGAGGCTCCATAAAGACAAAAGACACATGCAGATCATTGCAACATATAACAGATAAAATCTTCCAAAAATGGACAAGAAAAAGATATGTAACAATTTTTTAAATGGGCATCAAATACATTCATAGAAAGATAGATACATGTATAGATATGTGATAAAGCAAATAATTCATAGTTAAGAGTAGAATCTAGGGCTTCCCTGGTGGCACAGTTGTTGGGAGTTCGCCTGCCGATGTAGGGGACACGGGTTCATGCCCTGGTCCGGGAGGATCCCACATGCCGCGGAGTGGCTGGGTCCGTGGGCCATGGTTGCTGGGCCTGCATGTCCCGAGCCTGTGCTCCACAACGGAAGAGGCCACAACAGTGAGAGGCCCGCGTACTGCAAAAAAAAAAAATGAAATTAGAATATTTTCTCACATTATATACAAAAATAAATTCAAAATGGATTAAAAAGCTAAATGTAAGACCAAAACCCATAAAACTCCTAGAAGAAAATATAGCGCACTCTTTGACATAAGTCATAGCAATATTTTTTTGGATATGTCTTCTTAGGCAAAGGAAACAAAAATAAACAAATGGGACCTAATTAAACTTAAAACCTTTTGCACAGCAAAGGAAACCATTGACACAATGAAAAGACAACCTACTGAGTGGGAGAAAATATTTGCAAATGATATGACTGATAAGGGGTTAATATCCAAAATATATAAAGAGCTCATATAACTCAATATCAAAAGAAACCCAAACAACCCAATTAACAAACGGCAGAAAACCTGAATAGACATTTTTCCAAAGAAGACATACAGATGGCCAACAGGCACATGAAAAGATACTCAACACTGCTAGTCATCAGAGAAATGCAAATCAAAACCACAGTGAGATTATCACCTCACACTTGTCAGAATGGCTATCATCAAAAAGACCACAAGTAACAAATGTTTGCGAGGATGTGGAGAAAAGGAAACCCTCCTACACTGTTGGTGGGAATGTAAACTGGTGTAGTCATTATGGAAAACAGTACGGAGGTTCCTCAAAAAACTAAAAATAGAACTACCATATGATCCAGCAATTCTACTCCAAGGTATACATGCAAAGAAAACGAAAACACTAATTTGAAAAGATATATGTACCCCAATGTTCACAGCAACTTTATTTACAATATCTAAGATACAGAAGCAACCTAAGTGCCCATCAATAGATGAATGGATAAAGAATCTCTGTGTGTGTGTGTGTGTATACATATACACACACACATACATACACACATATACACATACACAGACACACACAATGGAATTAGCCATAAAAAAGAACAAAATTTTGCCATGTGCAACAACATGGATGGACCTGGAGGGTTTCATGCTTAGTGAAATAAGATGGAGAAAGACAAATACTGTATGCTATCACTCATAGGTGGAATCTAAAAAATAGAACAAACAAATGAATATAACAAAACAAACAGACACAGATATAGAGAACAAACTAATGGTTACCAGTGGGGACAGGGAGGGGGCAAGATAGCAGTAGGGGATTAAGTAGTACAAACTACTTTGTATAAAATAAGATACAAGGATTTACTGTACGGCACAGGGAATATAGCCAATATTTTATAATAACTTTAAATGGAGCGTAATCTATAAAATACTGAATCACTATGTTGTACACCTGAAACGAATATAATATTGTAAATCAACTACACTTAAAAAAAAAAAAAAGCAAAAGCCACACTGAGAAAGTGTGTTACATTCTGCCCTGGATGGTGGTCTGTGTTTCTTAGTGCTGAGGGCTTGTGAACCTTCAAAGGGAAAGCACATACTCCTGTGGGATGCCAAATCCGAGAAAGCTGAGAGGTCCACCCACTCAAATTTGTTCCTGAAGAAACAAACTTCTGATCACCACTGTTGAGAAGCCAAGAGTTAGACAGTGCCTCAATTTAGGAGACACAGATAAGTTAACAAACAAGGTTCTGATATGGCTCCCAGACCATCCCGTTCGCTGCTGCTCAGCGTGGTGGCTGATGAAAGAGGAGAACGGGTACTGCTTTAAAAGAGGAGAACGGGTACTGCTTTAAAAGGAATCAATCTGTTTTATCATACTAGAGAAAAAGAGTGAATTCCGGGCTGTGGGCAATTACACTATTCACATACTTATGTAGCTAGAACATGGTGGAAGGTCTGTGAGGTGAAGTTGTGAAGTTTGCATTTTATTTCATTTTGCACTGGAGTTTCAAAGCACTAGAACTTTTTCCCAGAACTAGGTGACACTATTTTGATTAGCCCAATAAAGGAGTGCTCATTTATATATATATATAGTGAAAGGAATTGGGTTTGGCAAAGTGATGCCTTGGCTAAGCTGTTGGTGTCCCGCAGGTGATGTTATTTAAGACTGTTATTTAAGACTAATAACCTAGATTTTGGTAAAAATGCTGCAGCCTGATCTGCCTGGACCATAAAAGTGAAACCTATAGATGTGGAGAGTATAGGACTTCTCTGAAAGGAGCTAAATATTTATCCTGTCAAACATACAGGAGCAAGAGATGAATGGGTTTTTGTCAGAGGAGGGAAGAATTTCCTTTCTCTGGTATTGAGTTAGCTGGGACCTGGACTCTGAGATAAGGAGAGCCCTGGGGATTTTTTCTGTGGAAAACCAAACTGACCTTCACCAGATGTAGCCAACACAGGCAGTGGCTGAGCTGGAACTCGGAGGGCTGACTCTTAGGCTAGTGCTTCCTCCACTTATCCAGCTCATAGCCTCTGTCTCCCCACTGAATGAGATGGCAGAAAAAGACATCCTCTGTCAATGCATGATTCACACAAATTTCAACGGATTTATGTTAAGTGTTTTAAGTTGAAATTCTCAGGGTGTATCTCCTAGCCAAACTACTAATACAAGTATGGTACTTTTCTAGTTGTTGCAATTATTTGTCCTGATTGTTCACTAGCAAAACCCTAGGTCTCCTGAATTACTCATGTCTCAAGAATAACCACAAAAATGTATGATCAGAGACAAGGGTCTTGGCCCTGCAAAGAATGAGGTATTGTCCTTGCACAGGGAAACCCCTGTCCCATTCCTATGTAAATGAGGGTCATGAGGAATCTTTTTTTTTTTAAGTGCTGATACTGCACGTCATTAGTATCCACATATATAAATATCTTCTGATTATCCAGATCATCTGTGAACGAGGCGTCAAGGAAATCTTAACGATATTGGACATTTCATTTTTCCTGGTGTACAAGGTAATAAATATCCTTTCAATTATAAATTACATTATCTTATAAAAGATATGGACAACTAGAAAGGTTGAGAATTAAAGAATTTAATTTATTTACAATACCATTTTAATTCTCTTTTATAGTCATGGCCTATGCTTTTAATTCTTTAAATATTGTCTCATGTACTCACATGTTTATTTATTTTAAATATGTTACTCTGATGTTTGCTCTGGGTTACGTTAGGGCTTTAAAATAGTGACTGAAAACAAATTATAGAAAAACAGCAGTGACACAATTCCTCCATAAGCGGAATATTCAAAGTTATCCTTCAAATGTGCATTCCTGTTTCCCTCCTCCATATTTACAGCAATGTATATAAGGAAAAATAAGGGGAACATCAACAGTCGTAACAGGGGAACATGAAGGATGCAAGCCTTCCAGCAGGCAATAATATTTACATAAATTTGGTCTTCCTATCATCCTCTTGAAGGCTTTCTTCCCATTTCAAATATTGTTTAACCTTGAAGATGGACTTTCAAAGTCAGTCATTGGCGGTTTGGTTCAGGACATATTCTCTTATGGCATTTCACAGATCTAAGATTATTGGATATGTGTTGTCATTTTGTCTTGATCTGTTTTAAAATTACATTTAGAGCTCTCTTTGTAAAAAGTATTTCAAATGGCAGAAGTAAGTTTTATTAAAAACATTTACCAAGAATGACACCACTTACAAAACGCAATCAATATGCTCTCGATAAAAATTACAGTAACCCTATGGAGAAATAAAACAATTATACTTATCTTCAGAATGCCTGATCTCCCTTCTCTTCCCTCAAAACAACAAAAAAGGCATTTTGTGTATCATTTAAAAGATGATGGAATGTTTCTTGTTTTCATGAAAAATGAAAATGATTGGAATAAAAGTTGCCATGATACAGTAGAAAACAGAAAAACCATGAACCTATTAGAATTTACTAACACATCAAATAAACAATCTACATCACAATATAGGAGTATAGACAAGACAAATACCCACTTCTAAGTGGATATTATACTAATGATATCCACCTCTCAAAGTCATTGTAAGGATCAAATGAAATAATAACTATTTTAAAAGCTGTGTTTTTACAAGCAGTTAATAGAATAGACCAATATTCTTTTAAACTCACTGGGGGAATATTCCTAATAAGCATGAAATGTTTTATACTGTACTGTACTTGAATGCACGCATGCGTGTGTGTGTGTATGTTGTAGATCTTGAATTAGAGCCACACACAATTCTTAAGGCATGTGAATCATAATCTACATTCCAAGTGTTTAATATCTTCCAGAATCTCTAATCTATACATCCTTTGGTTCCCAATAGCATAATCTTCGCCAAGCTCCTTAATAATGTGCCTGATCCAGTGTCACGCTACATAAGCAGGAAAGGGCTCCATATTTTCCAAGTTAAGAATTAATACTCTTGTTTTACTTGTAGATAGAGTCAAAAGATGAAACTGGTGTTTCTGATCACTTTCCTTTTGGTCACAGCTCACTGCACACCAGTAAGTAAACTCTTAATGTCTGTTTCTGCAAATCAGTCTTGGTTCATGCATTCCAAACTTTTATATCCAACCCTCAAAAAAAAAAAAAAATCTATCATTGGATTCAAAGCCACAGTCTCCATTTTAAGTTTCTTTGGAGCTAAAAGTAGCTCTTTCAACCTATTTTAAAAGACACTGTTAGAAAAACAATAGATTTGAGTCAAGCACAGCAGAGAAACTCTCCTGGCCTCAGAACAGAGCAGTCATTCTCAATCTTGGCCGCACTATGGAATTGCTTGGGGAACTTTAAAAAGTCCTGATGTCTGGGTCCCACCCCCAAAACCTGCCTTAATTGGCCTGGGGTGTGATCCAGGCATCAGGATTTTTATATGCTCCCCAGGTGATTATTTCACTGGGCCACGGAGGTTGAGAACCACTGGATGACGGAGGGGCTGTCAGAGGGTGCTGTGATTGCTCTGGAGAAGCCCTTGATAAACCCTGAGACAAACGGAAGCCGCGTGGTAGCAGGTTAAGGAAAACTACGGCTCAGGTCGTTATTATGAACAAAGCAGAGAGCGAGTAGGCTGAGAGAATTACAGGCTTACCTCGGAGACATTGCAAGTTCGGTTCCAGACCACAACAATAAAGCAAATATTGTAAGAAAGTGGGTCACACGAATTTCTTGGCTTCCCAGTGCATGTAAAAGTTATGTTTACACTGTAAACACTGTAATCTATTATGTGTGCAGTAGCATTATGTCTACAAAACAATGTGCACCTTTATTGAAGAATATTTTATTGCTAAAAAACGCTAACCATCATCTGAGCCTTCAGCAGGTCGTAGCAGTAATATTTTTAAAGATCACTGAGCACAGATCACCATGATAAATATGACAATAATCAAAAGTTTGAAATATTGTGAGAATTACCGAAATGTGACACGGAGACATGAAGTGAGCAAGCACTGGTGGAAAAATGAATGATAGACTTGTCACAGGGTTGCCACAAACCTTCAATTTGTAAAAAAAAAAAAAAGAAAAAAAAGCACTATCTGTGAAGTGCAATAAAACCAGGTATGCTTGTATCTGAGATAATATTTTGGTATTAAAAAGGATTAGTGACCGATGTTAACAGATGCAACGTTCATTCGCTTATTCTGTAAACAAATTTTTCTTGAAATGGGCGGATCGTGCTAGGTGCCAGGATTACATAGATGACAAAACATAGCCCCTGCCTTCTGGGAACTCAAAGTCTAAATCTCCTAGTTAATTACTATTATTATTATTACATCTATTTCCTCAGTCTCCATACTCTTCCTCTCAATTTTCACAGGTACGAGAATTTCATTCTGGAATTCACCATGATCACTTCTTAAACTGGAAGGTAACTGTTCTTTTTTTAAAAAGCCAAAATTAGGAATATTTGTTGTCTCCTAGGAAGATATGATTTAGGGAGAAAATATGTGACATTTTCAAGAAGTAATATTTTCAGGAACATAAAGCATGATTACAAGATTTTCTCCAAGAAAAGGGAACCCTCTTACTCTTTTGGTGGGAATGTAAATTAGTGCAGCCACTATGGAGAACAGTATGGAGGTTCCTCAAAAAACTAAAAATAGAGTTGTCATATGATCCAGCAATTCCACTTCTGGGCATATACCCAGACAAAACTATAATTTGAAAAGATATATGCACACCTATGTTCATAGCAGCACTATTTATAATAGCCAGGACATGGAAGCAACTTAAATGTCCATCATCGGATGAATGGATAAAGAAGATATGGCACATATATACAATGGAATATTACTCAGCCATAAAAAGAAACGAAATTGAGCTATTTGTAATGAGGTGGATAGACCTAGAGTCTGTCATACAGAGTGAAGTAAGCCAGAAAGAGAAAGACAAATACCGTATGCTAACACATATATATGAAATTTAAGAAAAAAAAATGTCATGAAGAACCTAGGGGTAAGACAGGAATAAAGACACAGACTTACTAGAGAATGGACTTGAGGATATGGGGAGGGGGAAGGGTAAGCTGTGACAAAGCGAGAGAGAGGCATGGACATATATACACTGCCAAACGTAAGGTAGATAGCTAGTGGGAAGCAGCCGCATAGCACAGGGAGATCAGCTCTGTGCTTTGTGACCGCCTGGAGGGGTGAGATAGGGAGGGTGGGAGGGAGGGAGACGCAAGAGGGAAGAGATATGGGAACATATGTATAACTGATTCACTTTGTTATAAAGCAGAAACTAACACACCATTGTAAAGCAATTATACTCCAATAAAGATGTAAAAAAAAAAGAAAGATGTGGTATATATATACAATGGAATATTACTCAGCCATTAAAAAGAATGAACTAATGCCATTTGCATCAACCTGGACGCAACTAGAGATTATCATACTAAGTGAAGTAAGTCAGAAAGAGAAAGACAAATACCATATGATATCACTTATATGTGGAATCTAAAATATGACACAAATGAACATATCTACAAAACAGAAATAGACCCACAGAGATAGAGAACAGATTTGTGGTTGCCAAGGGGGAGGGGGCTGGAGGAGGGATGGAGTGGGAATTTGGGGATAGCACATGTAAACTATTACATATAGAATGAATATCAACAAGGTCCTACTGTAAAGCACAGGGAACTATATTCAATATCCTGTAATAAACAGTAATGGAAAAGAATATGAAAAAGAATATACATATGTATAACTGAGTCACTTTGCTGTACAGCAGAAATTAACACAACATTGCAAGTCAACTATACTTCAACAAAATTTTTTTAAAAAAAAGATTTTCTCCAAGGTAAAAATGAAAAATCTAAGGTGGGAAGCATAGGAACCAGCCTCGCTGGCATACCTAGGAATTCTGTGGACAGTTCCTGCCAGTTGGGAGAATCATCTCCAGAGAAATAGACCATCTCCAGGCCCGTGAAAGTTAGAACACTAGCCTTGTGTCACTTCTTGTCTGGGTGAACAGCACCCTTCTCAATATACAACTGGTTTAGATCCTTCTCTTTCGCAAAAAGGGGATAACATAAGTCATTAAACGTCTTCTACAAGTTTAGCATAATCTGACTTAAATAATCTAGAACCCAGAGATCACCAGAATACTTTGTTTTTGCAACTGAATATTATGTCCTTACTTTTCAGAGGATCCATCAAAGAATGCGCTCATGTAGACTGCATCACCTGGTAAACCCATTAAATACATCCATTATAATATCTAAAATTCCTCATTAACAAGTTACATGTATTATTAATTCCTTTTAGAAGACTTCATCTCAACAGACAAATGTCTACTTCTTTTGCCAAGCAAGCTCAGAGATAAATTTATACTTATTTTCAGTAATTATCTTTAGCATAGATTTTGATCTGTAGATTGTGGCCTCTTGGTATATTGCTTGCTGCTTTGCATCTTCCTGAAGATGCTTGGAGCATCTTTGAAAGCTCAGGTTTCTGCTCAGAGAGAATTGCCAAAGCACACAGCTCTCTGTTCCTCACCCTGGCTCTCAACTTCCTTTTCCTTTTATAGTCTGACTAAAAAGGCAGAGATAAATCTTTATGTTTCTATGGACTCTGGTTGTGTTTTAGTGGAGTTAATCTCTGGAAAATTTTTGTACTGATACTCATCTCAGCTGACTCCTAACTCCCTTTTCTTCTATATGATTGTCCAATTTACATTATGACAAGC
Source organism: Monodon monoceros (assembly GCF_005190385.1). NCBI lineage: Eukaryota > Metazoa > Chordata > Mammalia > Artiodactyla > Monodontidae > Monodon > Monodon monoceros. The sequence goes on from NW_021703777.1 coordinate 46,227,440, forward strand.
TTCTTTACTACTCACAGACCTTAAAGTAATTTTTGCAATTTCTTCTTGGAAGTATTTCTTTTTTTAAGAACTTAAAAAATTATATGTGAACTGAAACAAAATTTCCTAACAATTAAATGTCAGGTAACTGTTTTTATTTTCCCCCTCTTGCAGTACCTTCAGAGGTTTTATGAACTCTTCAATATCAGTGTAAGTTTTCATTTTTGATTTTTCTATCATTATCAACACTTGAAAGAAGAATGAAGGTTCAGGAAAATAAAGGGAAAGACAGGAAATGTGAAATCATGTTTGAGGGTTTTGTTATCATAATACTGGCTAATTTCCCATTTATATCTTATTTTTAATAAAATTTTAAGTCACTGCTTATGAATTAAGAATGTTCCACATACTAACAAAATTGCTAATTAATGGAAGAACTAAAACTTGTGAATCTGTCTGAAAAGCATTACAATTTCTTGAAAATGTTGAACATAGTTATTAAGCAAAAGTCCTTTCAAATTTTCATTACATGTATCCTGCTAAAAATATCTGAGAGGGAAGTTACATTTAAAAAAAATATACATATATATTTATATATAAAAATACGTGAAATTATTTAAGAAATTGTAATTTCTTAAAATTATTCTATTTCCTTCTATTTTTCAGCTCTAAAATGTCCCTTTTATGCCAAAGTCACCATCTTATCTTCTAATTCCTTGAGCATTTTAATCATAGTTATTTTAAAGTCAGTGTCTGGTAACTCCACTGTTTGGACCTCCTGAGGGTCTGCTTCTATGATAGACTTTTTTTCACTGTCACTTGAGTCTCGTTCCCCCCCAACCCCACCCCCTCTGGATTCTTTTTTTAGCCTGGTTGTTTTTGATTGAGCAGTGAACACTGTTTTGGAAAATGATAGAGACAACTTGAGGTCCGGGATGAAGTTATCGTCCTCCAGAGAGAATTTACTTTTGTTTCTAGGCTATGTAGACTGTGGGGACAACATTCACAGATCACCTTGATCCACTTGGAGACTGAGATGATTAGAACAAGTTCCCCTGGTTCACTCTTACCCCCAGGGTGAGGTCTTTGGGGTCCTAGCCTTAAGCCGGGTTACTTACCAAGTCTCCTCTCCCGGCAGCCCCTGAACTTGAACTTTTGGCCCCCAGCCCTGTGAGTTTGTCAAAAGTGCTGGGCTTCCAGCCTTTCAGCCACTGCTTTAGGAGTCTCCAGTTGCCTTGAGGACAGTCAAATGCCTCCCTGGGATTCTTGCCTCCCCAGGATCTCGGGTCCATAAAGCCTCACTTTCTTAGAACTCTGCTACCTTCAGAAGTATGCATAAACATTTGGCAGTGGGGGCGTCCAACTCTTCTAGTTGTTCTTCCCAAAAAGATTGGCTGAAACAACAAGGTTGGAAAGAAAGTACTTGCTTTTCTTTGCAAAGTTGAAATGCAAACAATTTGAAATTTCAGTAATTAACTGTCATACACATAGAGAGAAATAGAGGAAGTTGGTAATGTTAATAAAACTAAAAAAAAATGGTATTGGTTGAAAATTCTCCCCTCTTATCTATATAAACTTAAAAATATTTTATTACTCAAGTAGTAGCTACATAATATTTATATGTCGAGGATTTATAAATGCCTTTTTTGTCTTGATTTTTGTTTTATCAGCGGAAACCACCAACGAACAGACGGACTACCATAGTCCCCATGCTACCATTCTCACCAATAACAGAAATCACTCCTCCTTTGACTCCTAACCCAACAGGCTCCTTTACCCCTGACAGACGGGGAGATTCATGATTCATGAAGTTCTCCAGGAACTTCGTAGCCAAATGCAGCTTCTTTCTCCAGCATTGTTTAACACCGCAACTGACGATCAATGACTTCATCTCTCTGCTCCTTGTACCACAGTGAACACTTTTCAGTATCCTGGATAAAACAGCAGTGCTTCATTAAAAATGTTTATATCACTATATTATTCCCACGTGGAATGTCGTTTTCCATCATTATCGACACTTAAAGAGAGATCAGGAAAACAAGCAAAGGAATCTAGGAAACAGGATCTCTTTTTCTCTGGGAAGTCGTATGCCTAGCTAAGAACCAGAGATTCTACGACCAAGGAAGGAAGGAAAAAGAATATCGGGGAGGGGTATGCAGCCTGCAGTCTCTGCCATTCTTGGGGAGGGGTGGGTGACAGGACTGTCCTCAGCCTACATCCAAGCCCTTGAGAGACCACTGGGATGTTTCCGGCAAGAGGAGATGGTGTTTTGACCCTTTCAACTGGGATGGAAATTGATGAAGCCATGCGGAAATGCACTTAAAATTTCCTTTTGTCTTATTTGAGAGGCAAAGTTACAAATTTCTCCCTAATCTGTCTCTACAGATGTACAAGGCAAAAAGGAACAAAAAAGATTTTACAGATATTACTCATTCTCCACCTCTACAAATCCGCACGCAGTCCACTTTTCAGGAAAGAGAGTGGTAACCATTTCACCTCTTAATTAAGAAGAGTGATCACAGTCTGTTAGTCCCTTCTGTTCCTTCGTGGTGGAAAAATCACTACATGGCATTCATAGGGGACTTTGACTTCATTTGGGAAGCTTCCCAAAGGTCTGTCCTTACAACTGGTTCAACAGGGCTACATCTAAAAGTCAAAGGGAATGGAGTCTGCATAGGAGGGGACATGCATCTATTTCATAGAAACCAAAGTCTCAGACTTGGAAAGGACCTTAGAGGCCATTGAGTGGACATCACCTGGGAGCTTGTTAGAAATGCAAAAGAGATCAGGCTCCACTGGGGACCTACTGAAGCAGTATTTGTGTTTAAGCAGGACCCCCCAGTGCTCCTCCAAAACATCACTGACATATAGACATCTGCCAGAATACCTCAGTCTATGTAAGAGAGACATTCCATAGTCTTTTCTTGGCTAGCTTTGATCTTGGAAAAGTCTTTTTTTTTTTTTTGTGCTACGCAGGCCTCTCACTGCCGTGGCCTCTCCGTTGCGGAGCACAGGCTCCAGACGCACAGGCTCAGCGGCCATGTGGCTCACGGGCCCAGCCACTCCGCGGCATGTGGGATCTTCCCAGACCGGGGCACGAACCCGTGTCCCCTGCATTGGCAGGTGGACTCTCAACCACTGCGCCACCAGGGAAGCCCGAAATATCATTTTTTTGTATGGAGTTAAAGTTTGGTTCTAATCCAGCTCTTTGGGGTCACATCAGATAAATCCAGCCTGGTTTCTCAATGCTAACTCTTCAAATAAATAAAGATAACTTTCACAGTCCCGAGTTCCTCCAAGAAAACTTCCCCAGTCCTCCAACCATCCTCTGTATGACATGGTATGATTTTTCAATATCCTGGGAGTCTTTGCCAAATATTCTTTAGTTTTTATATTGTCCCCATCCTCGAAGATGGTTTTCAAAACTGCACATAATACCACAGATGTGATCTGGAAAATGATAAAAATGGGGTGATTGTCTCCGACATTCCAGATCCTACATCTATTAATATGATTTAGGGCTGTGACTATCTTATTTTTCTTAATATTTATTTATGTATCTGGCTGTGCCAGGTCTTAGTTGCAGCACGCGGGATCTTCTTAGCTGCGGCACGCATGCAGGATGCAGGATCTAGCTCCCTGACCAGGGATCAAACCTGGGCCCCCTGCATTGTGAGCACAGAGTCTTAACCATTGGACCCCAGGGAAGTCCCTGTAACTGTCTTTTTGGGTAATCACTAAGTCCTTTTCCTGCATTGCTAAAAACATGTTAGATGTTTTCTGTGCCTGTACCCTTGGACTGAAGGACAGGACCTTACATTTACCTCTGTTACCACTTATGTGATTAGACCCAGCTCGGCGTTCTCACACACAGATATTTCTAATCTAGACTCTATCATTAAATATATTTTAGTTCAGTAGTCCAATACATGGTCTTAACTGTCTCTGTTCGTTCACCTATCCATCCAACATACAATTTTAAGTATTTCCTCGGTTCCAGGCACTGGGGAAACAGATGACAACAGGACAGTCTGGACTTCTGTCCTCATGGGATTCTCACTGCTTTGAAGCAGTATTTGCTACCCCAGGGAGGGTGCTGTTAAACATAAAATATATTCGACAGTATAGTGGATACCGTAAGGGCTATAAATTAGTTTCATGACCAAAGCACTGAGAACAAATAGGAGACTTAGTAAAGCAAATATTTACATGGCTAATAAAGGGTATGTTACATGCATCTTGATAGCTGAAGCCTGGACGGAAATGCTTACCCAGAACTTCCCAGCCCCTTCTCCATGTTAGTATCATCTGGGGGCCTTAAATACACCTAGGTCCCATCCCAGACCTACAGGATTGACATTCTTGGTTGTGCAAGGAACCAAAGCATCAGCATGTTAAAAATGCCTGGGGTGATCCTAATATGTAGCTGGGTTTAAGAACCATGGCTCCACACGGATTCTCGGAAGCACGGTGGTCCCTCTACATTGTGTGGATTGGTTCTGGGACCCCGCACGGATACCAGAACGTGTGGATGCTCAAATCCCTTATATATAGTAAAATGACCTAGTATTTGCAAACAACCTATGCACATCCTCCCTGTATACTTAAAATCATATCTAGCTTACTTATAATACCTAATATAATGTAAATGCTGTGTAGTTTTTACACTGTATTGTTCAGGAAATAATGACAAGAAAAAAAAGTCCGTCTAAGTTAAGTACAGTCACAACCATCATTGGCCTAACTACCTAGTACACGTCAGCAATAACGTAACATTTTCTTTCAACACTTGGATTGCTTTTGTTAATGACCTGAAAGAGAACTACATAGAATAAAACACAGAATATTTAAAACACAGATACAAAAAAAAAAAAAAAAATAGAGAAAATGTAAATTCAGTCCCTCTTTCTTTCACACACACACTGTGTTAACACTTACCAAAACCCTGGTTCTTCTCTCTTGATAACCCTGGTATGATCATGATGCCAACAATGACAACAGCTATATGGTGCTTACAGTGCCCACATGGTTGGGCGATGAGATGTGTGGCACTGAGACCTCAGGCTGAATTGAACCTTTGACAGAACATCAGAAGGATCATCGCAGTGGGAGGAACCGGGTTCTGACTGCAAATTGTTGACGCTTTGGAGGAGGCTTAATAACAGTCAGAACCTGCTGTAGAAAAGTGTTTCTTTTTCTTTGCAACATCAAACAAGTCTTGCAGTAGCTCTGGGAAGGTGTTGTTAGCCCTCGGGCTTATTTCAGGGTTGTATTTGAGAATCAGTTCCTTCAACAGGTGGAGCTGTTGAAAAATCTGCCACAAGTTTTTCAAACATCCAAGCCAACGAACACTGCTTTTGAAAAAGCTACTTCATCATCACTCTGGCCCTGAGCGATAAGTCCTGCACGCTGCCAAGGCCCCGCCCCCCACCATCTGGAGCACGAGGTGGATCCTGGCACTGCTTCCCTTCACACTCCGAACACTCCACACAGACGCTCACTCTATTCCTGCAAGCGCTAGACCATCACTTACAAAAGAAAGACGTTCCAAATTGTAAACGCCAGGCGGTAACATCTTGGATCCCAAAATATTTGCAAAAACATGTACAACGCGAACAAGGCCAAAGGACACTGCGCATGTTTACACACTTCCAGCGCCTTTTAGTGGTGTCATTCTCTAGCTCCTGACAAATCTGCAGGCTTTATTGATGCAGTAGGCTGAATAACAGCCCACCAAACCTCCCACGTCCTGATCTCTGGAACCTGTGAAAATGTTACTTTGTGGAAAACAGCTCTAGCCAGTGTCATTAAGGATTGGAGGTGGAAAGTATCACGAGTTACCCAAGTGGCCTTACAGAAAAAAAAAGAAAGGCCTATTTAAGAGATGTCAGGAGGAGCAAAACGCTAACCCGCTGACTTCAAAACAAAAGGGTCTACAGCAAATAATTCATTAAAACGATATAAAAAACGTTCCCGTTAACTATAACCCGACCATAGCCGCGATCTTACTTTTCTTCTTGTCAAAGTTTTGAATGCTACCGGTTCATTCCTGTTTCAAGAAAGAAGGCATAGCTACCTAGAATGACACATAACTCAGAAATAAAAGTAAACCTGCTGAAAAAAAAAAAAAAGGCGATGTTACGAAAGCATTTGACACGCGCTTAGAGCTCACTTTCCTCGTTAAATAACACATATCAGGGAAAAGTACGAACACAGTTCCTTTACACCACAGATTGTACAAGCAAACTTGCAATACTTGGGAGAATTGCAAGGATGACCTCCAAAGACGAAAAGTAAAACTCGCGCTAAAAAAATACGACTGCAGGATCCCTATACTTCTTCTTTCCAGTAAGCGTGAGATCGTTCCATGGCCGGGCACCTCACCCTCAAATTCAAATAACTCTAAAGATAGGATCACTTTTCTCATGCAGTCTATAGACCCCCTTACTTCTAGAATAGAGAGTTTCTAAGCTAATATTACCAGCAGCAATATTTTGATATCTAGATATTGTCAAAAATCTTAGAGAAAATATGTGCAGCTTAAGCATGACCAGCAGTCACTGCGCTCATCTACATATTCCAAACCCCTTTTGTGGTCTCATTTAGCGCGTCCTTTTCCTAGCATTGTTAGTGGTGCAGTTCCAATAAAACTTAAAGGTAAAGACGCTCTACAAATTTAAAGATAAACAACATAAATTAGCTGCTTCCTTCAAGGGCTTGGGGCAAATGACGTCGCTGTGATATCTGCCGGTTCAGCAAGATATGTGATATCTGGCGGTTCTGTACACGTAACTAAAAGAGCTAGTCTGAAAAGATGAAATTTGGCAAACCACGTTTGAAAATCCAGTCCTTGTATTGATGAAAATACGCTGTCAGTTTAAAGCTTCAAGCACAAGGACAAAACATGTTTTCTTTCAAATATGCGGCAAATGATCGCCCTTAACCTGAAAGGTCAGTTGCACAAACACTCATTCTAACTTTGAATTGAACAAACTGGGGAGAAAGCTCGTGCAGCGCCCCCTCCCACACACACGTATTTGGAGAAGTCGCGGGAGTCTGCACAGCCGGAGAGATCACACTCCGCCAGTGGAAACCAGCTTCGTGATCAGAGTGTCTCCCCTTCCAAGCAAGAATAAATGGTTTCCATGTATCCTTAAACCCTCCTGTCTTCAACTCTGCAAGCACAGGGTCCTCCGTTCCCCTTTTCACTGGGCCTTTGAAATCCAGAACAAGACTGCTGGAAAATCCATCCTGCAGGAAACTCCCGAGCCTTCCTAGACTCATATTAGACTTCAAAAAGAGCAAATCCTGTCTCAGGCAATGGTTAGTAATTCACATTTCCACGTCCACATGATAAATGTTATCAATCTCCCCAATCCTCTCCTTCCTTCTTCACTGTGAATTAGAATTGCAGTTTCCAAGTTTACCTGTTCTTCAGTTGTCTCTCTTGGGATTACACTGGAACCAGGACTCTTCTGGTATTCTCCCTTGGCCAAAATAAATTAGCCAGAGTTTTATATCTTTAAAACAGGAAGAAAAAATGCTGTTTCAAAAAATCTTTAAAGGTGGACCAGAATAACTGAGAATACAGAGGTGCCTGAGGTGGAGAGAGACACCAATGTTGGGGCAAAAGGAGGGGACTCTGATGTGAGCTGCAATCTGACCTTTAGACAGTCTACCAGTGTGATTTTTTCCAGACTATCTCCCCCAAAGAAAAAAAGTATTATGTAATATAGACATACATATTACACATATATACATCTACATATACATAGATATAATCTATAAGCATAATATCTACATTTTGTGACATAAAATTTAAGATACCTGGAAATCTGGTTGGGAAGCACTCATGTAAGGGAAAAAAGTGATGTCTATACACTAGACTACTGTTACCATCAAACAAATCTTAAATCCGAAATGCCATTTTTGGATTTGTGACTAGTAGTGCTTTCTTAAACAAATAACAGAGCTGTGAAAGAGCCCATAGTCTTACAAGGCTAGTTTCAATATTTCACAAGAAATTCATTGATACTGGCCTAGGAATCAAAATATTTATCTAAGACAGTCTGCCTCAGGGCAAGAAGGTCCTCCTCTTGTAGCTCAAGCAGGGTAAGAAAAGCATTAGTGCTATAATCCTCACAGAAACCCTGCAGACGTGAATATCCTTTGAGGAGAGCCACAATGTGATTAGGAAAATATAAGGAAATATACGTGCGTGATAAATACTAATATAAGTTAGCATAGAGAAAGCGGAGAAGCTTCTTTCTTAGTCATTTTACAAAGGTTGAAAACCTCTTGGCAAAACCAAAGTAGACATAATCTCGAAGATAAATCTCATTTATGAAAAACGCAAAACTCTTAACTAAATCTATAAAATCTTTATGAACTGAAGCTAGTAGGGTATTAAAAGAACATATACAATAACTAAATAGGTTTCACACCAGGAGTATAGAACTGAAGTACATGTAAGTGTACTGTACATGTGGGCAGGATACAAATTTGCTCTCTAGAAAGCTCTCTTGGAGGAACTTCCCTTGCAGGATGTGGATGTGTACACTTTCTGGTACATTTCTATTTGCCCACCAAGCATAACATGGGAGCAAAGGCCAGCACAGGAGAAGACATGATGTAACTTAGGTCCACTTAATTAGAATTTGACGTGTGCCTTGTATTTTTCTCTGGCAACAATGGTAGTTTTTATCTGGAAAAAAAATAAAACTTACACACAAAATATTTCAAATGTTACTTGTCTACAGGATTTGGTTCTCTTTCTTTGAGGGGTTCTCTGGTGGTCAGGAATTCACGGTCCGTGTACTGTACTGGCCTCACCCAGCTTCTGAAGTGCATGTTCCCCTCCAGCCTCGGTATAATTATGTATGATCAAGGGCGTGTGGTTGGCTTCAAAGCCAGGGGTAAGCAATTCTCTCAAAAACAAATCCTGAAAACAGACTGTCACTCCCCATCTGACATCACCTTTCGTAAGGCCTCCCATCTAGAAAACACACAGAGCCACGGGCGTTTTGTGGGGTTAAGAGAATGTCTGGTGGGTATTGCTCTCTGGTGGAGCTTCCTGCCTGTCTTAGAAGGCTCCAGCGGCACCAGATGAGTCTTGAGGGGTCTGGAGGGAAATGCCTACGCTCTGATTTATTGATTTATGGATTCAGGGCTTAGCGACCTTCAGGCGTCAGCTAGAGCAGGAGCTATTTCTGGCGGATACGGCAACATGAAATTGTCACTGGAGTAGAGTGGAATGTTTGTATCCTGGGGGCGGGCAACAAGACCCACAGGGGTAGGAAAAGATTTTAGAATTTTTAAATTCATACTTTTAAACTTATTTTTTAGTGAGTTCTATAATGTACATAATAAATATGCAGTAGAACATGCTTAAAACGGGTAAATAATTATGATATATATACATACACATATATATGCATATATATATGGCGCACACTCCAAAATTGTTTACTGATGAAGCACAAAAAGAAACAGAGACCACGGTGGTAGAAGTCTGTTAGGTGAGCGAGCCTGTTGATTTGCCTGCAAGGTTTCCAATTCCTTCTTCCCTGTGGTCTCCCCCAGCAGATTCGCTGAAGGGAAAAGGCAGATACACAATCTGCAAAGTCTGTGGCTGGGAAAGATTTTCCCGTACATTTCTTTGTTGTTCAAACTTGAAATGATAAGACTGTAGTCATTAAATATGTTTTCTCCTTTGCTAAACCTCTAGAGGAGTGAGTACTTTAAGAGAAGAGATGAAGGAAACAAAACAGCCCCATACCTACAAGATGTTTTAAAAATTAGCATCTCTTGGATAAAAGGGTCATTTTACTCAGATTGTTTACTATAGCTTTCCTAACGTCATTCCAGCAAGCTTTTAAGAAAATTTAACTGAGCAGGTAATTTAAACATGTACTGGTTATTAAAACCTGTTTTGTAGCATTGTTGGGAAGATCAAATAGAGAGCACAGTGCTTTGGCTGTAATGAGAGCTTAGTGAGGATTAGTTTTGTTATTTGTTTTATTATTATTATTTAAAATTTTTAAATTATTATGACATAGCCCCCCGCTTGGCCTTTCTTGAGGTGGTTCTCTAGATTTCTGGAAGTTATTTGGGACCCTGGGAAATTTATTCTCTCTGACCCTCTTTCCAGGCAGGCCTGGTTTCACATCCCATTGTCCCTGACCAAACATGGGTGCTTAATTCTCCTCTGATATGGAGCATTCTTACTGAGCAGTTCTCTTATATGTGGCCAGACTGGTCAGGTTGCTTTTCCTTCGTAAGGAGCCAGTGGAACTGGCAGGACTGACAAGCCTTTAATATAAAGGGTAATAACTTTCATCTCTTTATCCCTGCCACCTTGCACAGTGCTCAATAAATGTTTATTGGATTGAACTGAATATTAGGAGAGGCAGTAAATTCAGTCAAAGGAATGACTCTCTAAAGGTGGAATATCAGACAATATCACAGGGAGGGAAAGAGAGGTCATCTTTGGGAGTTCATATTCCTTAGACAATACTACAGAGTATCAGCATAATCTGGGAATGGCCCACTATGGGGAGTGCTGGTCAGGTGTGTGTCAGAGGAAGACCCTAGATTCATGGGAAAATAAAAGTAGACAGTATCATTGTATATGACAGGGAGGTGGCTTCCAGGTACAGAGGTACCCCAACACCTGGAACTGTACCACATATATATAGAACCAAGGGGCCTGAAGAGCAAGTCTTGGGAGCAGTACAGCGGGCCTGTGTCTTAGCTTGGGCTCCTATAATACAATACCATAGACTGGGGGGATTAAGGAGCAGAAATTTATTTCTTACAGTTCTGGAGGCTGGGCATGGTCAGGTGCCAGCATGGTCAGGTTCTGGTGAGGGTTCTCTTCTTAGCTTGCAGTCACCTTCTTGTGGTAACTTCACATGGCAGAGAGACAGAGTATGGGAGCAAGCAATCTCTCTGGTCTCTTCTTTTAAGGGCACTAATCTTATCATTAGGATCTCAGCTTCATGACGTCATCTAAACCTAATTATCTCCCAAAGACGCACCTGTAAATATCATCATACCTGGGGAGGGGGGTAGGGCTTCAACATATGAATTTGAGGGGGACTCAGTTCAGTCCATAGCAGCCTAAGTACTTGGGTTGGAATCCCGATCTTCATTTCATAGCCAGGGCTTTGGGTAAATTATTCAACCTCACTTTGCCTCAGTTTCCTCATCCATAAGATAGAAATAGAAATACAAGTCCCTGCCTCAGGATGCTGTTGTGAGGCATGAACAAATACAATTAAAGAACCTGGACCAGTGTCTGCAGCATGGCAACTGTGAGTTATTTTTGTTATTAGCTATAATTATCCAGGTAGGTGAGGACAAACGAAAACCCTTAATTAGGTGAAAGCTGAGCTTTGCACTTGAACCCAACCAGAACACCCACCTTAGCTAGGTCAACATTTACCAGTGGCCTCGGGAGTTGGCAGCAAATGACCTGGAACCAGCCTACGTGCCGTCACGGGTCTGCCCTGACACACCTAATCTCCTGTGCAGAGCATCAGGCTTCCTTTCCCACCAACTGGGCCTACCTTGTACTTCCCGTTCTCTCTCAACTGCCACCTTGTCTTAGCATTTCTCTGTGTCTGTCATTTTCTCACTTCTCGGGGGAAATCTTTAAGGGTTCTTGGCAGCCATTCTCTGGTGGCCAAAGAGCCCTATTCCCTCCTCAGGGTGCCCTCCTAGGACTAGCTGCTGAAAAGGGGCTGCCACTCATGCTGGTTCTTCCTCTACTTGGATCCCCAGAGCAGACGTCAGCAGGGCAGCCACCAGAACAGGAGATGCTTGGGGGAGAGACCCACAACAAGGGCAGGAAGTCCAGACAGTACTGCAGTCTTTTTAAGCTCCCAGATTCCATTTAGCTTTGTTCTCCCTCCTTCTTCCAGACCTATCAGACCCAACACCCCCTTTTAAATACAAATATTTTGTAATTCTCAGGTGAGTCTCCAGTAATGAAATGCATAGATAAAACCATCTACCTGCATACTTACCTCCAAAGTACTAACATAATGCTCTAACTGTGCTATAAAGCAGAACTAAAGAGGGTGATTTATAGATATTTCAATATGTAGATGCTCAGGCATGACACTGTTAGAAGACAGTGTTTGTCAGCTCCTTGGTTTCCAGACAGACCTCCATGAATACAACACGCACAAATGCAAGTGGTGGGCCATTGGTGATTTGATTTTCCAAAATGGTGGGCATTTCCTGGAAAATTCCAAATAAAGTTCAATTTTGCCTGGATCTACCTGAGAAGCACTGCTCTAGGCTGTTTTGAGAAAAGCTCTGTGTAATGGTAAAATATTCACGCATGCCCATTTCCCTGTCCAACTCCAAAGGGCCAAGTAAGAAACAGAGGCCTGGGGATCAGAAAGAATCAACTGGAGTCAAGACAGACATTCAAACCCTGCTGTACCACCTCCTTTGATGTGACCTTGGGGCAGTTATTAACCTAACCTTGGCTTCCTCATCTACAAAATATGCATATAAAATACCCACCTGATGTAGTTACTGCAAGGATTAAATGAAATCATGTGTGAAAAGCACACTACACAGGACCTGGAATATAGAAAGCTCTCAGTAAAGGCTTTTAGAGTGACAAGTAGGCAGGAAATAGCGCAGGGAAGGAAAAAAAACTCTTTATCCTCTTCCCATCTTAGGTTCTTCAACTGGGGCCTGTAAGCTGGCAAAGACAGATTAACAAGAGAAAAACGGAAGTTTATTAACATGTGCATCATGCATGTACACAAGGGAGCACCTAGCGATGAGTAACCCAAAGAGGGGGTTAGAATTTGGGCTCATAGCTTATCTTAGGCTAAAACAAAGGAAAGGGGTTTGGGGTTTCTGGGTGTGGGAGACCAGTCATGGGAAGGTGATCAGAGAAAGCACAGTAAACGAGGGCAGTTTAGGAAGGCTTGTTATGCAGATTTAAGTCATGCCTTCTCCATTGGTAAGAGTTGTTAAGAGCCTTCCTTTTCCTGGTAGAGAGGGAGACATCGTTCACAAGTGGAAATCTTTACAAAAGGAAAACTTATCCTCTGTTTTTAGAACTTTTCCTGCATCTACTGGGTCTCAGTGGCCTTAAGCTCAAAATAACTCAGATGCCAAGAGGCATAATTTGGGGTGGCATATTCTGCTACCCTTCAATAGTCAACAAATATTCACATCAGAGCTCTTCAGATGGTCCCTGCCTCCAAAGGTGTGACTTGCAGCGTCTCCCCGACACCAGGAACTAAGCCCAGGAGAAAGACAAGTCCAGCTGGGGAGCTGTCCCCTGTTTTCTTTGCCCTCGGGGAAGCAGGCTCACTGACTCACAGGGCTCGGTGGGTCTCCAGTGGCTCCTGGAGAAGCCTACAGGGTCACCCACCACCCTGTGGAGTCAGGATCCCTGGAAAATACCGCAAGGGCCTCTGTGGCTGAAGAATATTGACCACCTACCATGGGGTTGGGGTGATACTGGTCAAGAAGCAGCCAGGATCTTGGTGGTGTCACGTGCTTAACCAGAGCCTGATTTTCTAGGACACATACGACCGTCAGGTACTTCTGCTTTAGATATTTTTTGCTCTTGAAATGTCCATCTTCTGACCTAGACAGCTGTGCGAGGCACTGTTCAGGTCAAACTCACCCTGAGTTGCATCCGGTTTATGGATCCTCTCGGCAAATATCTAATGAGTAATCACTGTGAGCAAGGGATGAAGCAGTAAGCAGTGCAGGCAGAAATCCACTCTTTTTATTTGATCTCTTAAATAGACTATGAATTCTTCTCTATTTGTGCTCACCTCAGAGCATGATGGTAATAATAAAAGATTAAAACATATAGAGGGCTGCCATGTTCCATGCACTATTTTAAGTGATTCATAACTGCACTTTTAGTGCATGTCCTCATTCAAATTTCATAATCACCCTTGAAATAGCTTTTATTTATTTATTTACTTTCAATTTATGTATTTTATTTTTGGCTGCATTGAGTCTTCACTGCTGTGCGCGGGCTTTCTCCAGTTGAGGCAAGCGTGGGCTACTCTTCGTTGCAGTGCGCAGGCTTCTCCTTGTGGTGGCTTCTCTTGTTCCAGAGCAGGTGCTCTAGGTGCGCGGGCTTCAGCAGTTGTGGTGCGCAGGCTCAGTAGTTGTGGCTCACGGGCTCTAGAGAGCAGGCTTAGTAGTTGTGGTGCACAGGCTTAGCCGCTCCGTAGCATGTGGGATCTTCCCGGACCAGGCCTCGACCCCGTGTCCCCTGCATTGGCAGGCGGATTCTTAACCACTGTGCTATCAAGGAAGCGTGAAATAGCTTTTAATATTATCTCCATTTTACAGATGAGGAAAATGAGGCATGAAGAGGTTAAATAATTTGCCCCAGGTCACACAGCTAGCAAGTGTCAAAGTCAGTATTTCAAGTCCCACCTGCTCCAGCACTTCTGTGCTCTACCTCCCATGGTACACAGTGGGTGTTTAATAAATAAAGGCTGAATGATCAAGACATCATCTATGTATACGCACGCACATGTTTATTTATATAAATAAAAAAGTTTCACTTGTGCTTTCAGCACCTCAGCATGGCGTAGCGTGTGAGTCTTCTGGTCTTTCTCCATGGAGTTCTCACATCTCAGATGGTGAGTAGTCACTGGTGTGTTCCCACTTCTTCCCCTTCCAGGGTATCTAGATTTACCTATAGGAACACAAAGGCACATGACATCTAGGTTTCCTATACTCTGGAGATAAGATAGATTATGTCAAATTTTTTCCCCATTCTTATACCCTTTTATATCCATTCCTTCTTTCAAGAAAGGATCTAAATTCATTTATGCTAAAATGGAGGTGACTAAGGGTAACTTAGGAATCAATACATGTTCAGAAGCAATGTTTAAGTTACTGACTCCAAGGCAGGGAGAGAGAGAGAGAGAGAGACTAAATTGGGTAAGGGGAAGGTCCTTCTGCTCAAGAATAACTCCATAACACATTCTACCTAAAAAAATATTTAAGTTTAGGTTTTTGTTTAAAGACGCAGAGAAGAGCCCATGGGTACAGAGGGAGATGGAAAAGGAGAACAACAGAGATCTGACTCAGAGTCTCCAATGTGCTGCTTATTTCGTCTGAAATATTTTTTCCTTCCACCCCTCACCCAGAGCGGCCCTGCTCCTCCCTCAATATCTCTTAACTGCTAGTCATCCCTGGGAGTGTAGTTTAAACAGCACTTCCCTGACCCTCCCTCCTCCCCCACACCAGTCAAGTCAGATCATCCCAGACACACTCGCATTCCCTGCACTTCCTTGAAGCACTTTATTTTTTCTTTAATATTTATTTACTTACTTATTTGGTTGCACCAGGTCTTAGTTGCGGCAGGCAGGCTCCTTAGTTGTGGCATGTGAACTCTTGGTTGTGGCATGCATGTGGGACCTAGTTCCCTGACCAGGGATTGAACCCAGGCTCCCTGCATTGGGAGCACAGAGTCTTAGCTCACTGCGCCACCAGGGAAGTCCCTATAATAATGTTTTTAATATTTACAAAGTCAGAACATTAATATCACCTTCAGCATCTTAAACGCGCTTATTTTGGTTTTGTTTTCTAATCGATTCTCTCTCATCAGCCATGTATAAAATGATTTTTCCTTTTCTAGCATTTTGTGGAACATTTTCAAAGTTTTCAATTTATACTGCTAGAGAGTGCCCCATTTTCCAACTCTTCTAATTACATGGATGGATATGACCAAATTGTCTGGTAGTATGGTCTAAAAATATATGGAATTGATTTTCCAAGTCATATTTGCCAATGCCAGATGCATTAGGCCTTTATGCTATTTTAAGATACTTTTAAAAATATTGAAATACATCTTCTGACAATCTTCACAATTAAATAAACCACTAGATACTTTTACAGAATGGTAATAGGCAGTAGGTGAGCATCAAGGACGAATGTTCAGCCAAGGCCACTTATGAGGTCAAAGTATTTTGAGATACAAATCCAATTTTTATAGGCAAGAATTTTTTCTTGGGATTCATCCGAATTTGTATATTTTTGGTTATGGCCTGCATTTGGTCAAAAACACCTATAATGTTCTCAAGATAAAGATCTATTTTGCAAAGCATCTGTGAGGGTAGTTAGCAGAGCTGTTTGGAGACTGGATTTCAGATTCATTGTAGCTTTGCCCCTTTGCCTGAGATCAGTGGTTAAAATGGACTTCTGACACACGGTCAGAGCAGGGTTCAGATATTGGCGGTATTATCTTTGGAATTGTAATTTTTATAGTTCTTACGTGTATTTCCTAGGGCTGCTGTAACGAATTAGCACAAACCTGGTGACTTAAAACGATAGAAGTTTATTCTCAGAGTCTAGAAGTCAGAAGTCACGGTGTCAGCAGGGCCATGTGTTCTCCAAAGGCTTCCAGGGAGAACCCTTCCTTGCCTCCTCCAGCTTCTATTGGCTCTTGAAGTTCCTTGGCTGGTGGCAGCATAATTCCAGTCTTTGCCTCCATCCTCGCAAGGCCTTCTCCCCTGTTTCTCTGTGTCTTAAAACTCTCTTATTGGGTTAAATCCAGGATGAACTCATCTGGAGATCCTCAATTATATCTGCAAAGGCCCTATTTCCAAAGAAGGTCACAGTCACAGTACTGAGGGTTAGAACTGGTACAGGTCTTTCTAGGGAACACGGTTCGACCTGCCACACCTACCAAAGTCCATTTAGGGCATGTGATGTATCACACCCACCCTTCTCATCTATCACAATGTGCTCCTTCAGAGGACCCGGTGGCAGGTCGGAGGTGGGCCAAGCCATGAGCTCAACATGATACATCTTTGAAGACTGGGACATTATTATAGGGACTTCCCTGGTGGTGTGGTGAGTTAAGACTCTGCGCTCCCAATGCAGGGAGCCTGGGTTCAATCCCTGGTCAGGGAACTAGATCCCACTAGTTTCCTGGAAGATTTTTGTTGAGAAAAATTTAACTGGTGATTTAAAACATATAAATAGTATAATAAGTGTATTGTGGCATAGAGTTCAAAATTCACGTAAATATTTAAGAGGAAATGGGAGACTCCAGCATATATTTCAGTAGGCAATGGCTTTCCTACTAGGCCTCTAGAGGAATGGCATCCACTCTTTTGCTGGTGGGGTACCTCAGAGTGAAAGTTTGGGCTTTGTCATCACAGTCCCCATTATTCACGAGCAACCTAGAAGTCTGTAACAT
Source organism: Monodon monoceros (assembly GCF_005190385.1). NCBI lineage: Eukaryota > Metazoa > Chordata > Mammalia > Artiodactyla > Monodontidae > Monodon > Monodon monoceros. The sequence continues at coordinate 46,244,634 of NW_021703777.1, forward strand.
AATTTGTCATTTTGTGGAAACTTGAATTGTGTGTTGCTATTGACTGATTTATGGGAACAAATGACTAACCTAGCAAGTCAGTCTGGCTGGTCACCCAGCATAGGCATCTAGACTCGGCAATATTGTCCCTGGTTCTCACCCGTTCTGTGGGAGATAGAGTAAAATACAGGGTCATGTGTGAATTTTAGAATTTGTACAAGTGATTTATCCAACATATATTTCTTGACCAATGGTATGGGGATACAAGAATGATTCCCCCAAAAAGAAAGAATTCTTGTTCTTTCCAAAAAGGTAGATAGATAGATAGATATAGGTATATGTCTACTATATATTTAGAATTAATGGGAAATATGAGCATACATACCATCGCTGCCCATTTGGCTTAATCAGGATGGACATTGCTAATTGATCTTGGCGCTCTTTCCTGCTGAGTCCGTGTTTTAGTCTGCTTGGGCTGCTGTACAAAATATCATAGACTGGGTGATTCAAACAATAAGAACTGATTTCCCCCAGTTCTGGAGGCTGGGAAGTCCAAGATCAAGGTGCCGGCCAAACCATTCCTGGTGAAGCCTCTCTTTTTGATTTGCAGACGACCATCTTGTATCCGCACATGGCAGAGAGAGAGGAAGCAAGCTCTCTGGTGTCTTGTCTTATAAAAGCACCAAGCCCAGTCATGAGGACTCCAACCTCACAACCTAATTACGTTCCAAAGGCCCCACCTCCAAACTATCACATTGGGAATTAGGGTTTCAATATATGAATTGTAGGGGGACACAAATACTTAGTTCATAGCAGCCCAGTTATGGCTTCAGGAACAAAGGACATCTGCGCTTCCTGTATGCCTTCTTCATAGGGCTGGTATCAGAAGTGAGAGCATACCGTTTTAACCACTGATTTTGATAATTTTATATTCAGAGCGATGCTTTCTATTTATACATTTTTTTTCATGAGATACTTTTGGCATTATTATTCACTTAATTCATCCAAGGGACTAAAAACATTTTGGAACATTACAGGATGTCACAAAGGGCCTAATGTGAAGATCTAAGTGGAA